>NW_020664435.1:10523182-10686369 GCF_002925995.2 Terrapene triunguis | reverse complement strand
TTTTTTTTGCTTGGGGCGGCCAAAAAGCCAGAGCCGGCCCTGACTCCTCCACTGGTCAGTCTGTCTGTGTCCATCTCTTGTCTCTTGTCTTACATTTAGATCGTAAGCCCTTTGGGTTGGGGACTGCCTTTTCTCTTCTGTGTTTCTACAATGCCTAACACAGTGGTGTCCTGATCCATGACTAGGGCTCCTAGGTGCTACAATAATACAAATAATTAATAATAATGATAATACATATTTAATCTTAGTGGGAGCGAGAGAAAAATCTACATGTCCCTTTGACTTTTTCCTAAACTATATACTAATGGTCAAAAAGGGATTTATAGCAAATTAACTGTAGATGCCATAAAATTAAGCATTATTACAGACATTTTAAAACAAGACAAGAGCAAACCTAACCTATAAAGTTTACCTTTATTGGAGTTTTCATTTCTAATGGTTCTTACCATTTTATCTTTTTGTAAAATCATTTGAGAGAGGTGGAAAGACATAATGCCATAGTATTTGCCATATAGAGTTTAGAAAAATATAAATACAAAGCTTTGTAGTGCAGACAAGTCCTAAGTCAATGAAAGAAAGATGTAGCAGGAATGGCATTGGTGAAGGCTTTGCTTCAACCAGAGCAGAGCAGGGGAAACAAAGAAAATGTGATATGAAGAAGCAGATGAGAAAATTGCCCTTAAGCTTCCTGTGCAGCAAAGATTGAAAAGGATTTTTAAACAGCTGCTCCACAATTGCATTCTCCTGTACAGGAAGCAATGCTGCAGTGAAAAGCAGAAAGTTGCAGTCCTCAAGACAGGTCAAAGTCCAATAATCCTGCAGAGACTACCTTGTCTGTCAGGGCACAGATCAGGGCAAACTCCTGGTGATTTATTCCACCAGCTTCTATTCTTTTCTTTCTGAGACCTCTCTCTAAGAAACTGTTTGAAGCATAAACAGCATAATATGCATTATTGTGAAAGTGAGAGAATTATAGTAGACTGAATATTATGCAAGCACTTCAGCAACCAAAGTGCCATTGCCCAGATATATTTCATTGAAGGAATAGTCACATGACCTATTTATTGTTTTTTTGGATCGCAAGAGAACGGGCTTTGACAGCTCTCCCCACAAAGCATTTAAACACGCATTTATTGCAAGGTAATCTGCTTCCTTCCCAGTATTGCTTGTTTCTCTTAAACGATGCACACTTCTGCATTTCTATTATTTAGTGGTTTTTGAATGATCTGTTTAAACTACATAGAGACAGCTTTAGCAAGCAGTATTAGCAGGATAAGTATATCTTTCAAAAACGTACATTTGATCCTGCCTATTTTCTCATTATTAAAGCCATTTTTTCTTTCTCTAAATAAGCAGTCTTGCATTTTTTTTAGGTATCCTGCCAATATAGTTGTCATTTTAGGGTGCCAGTTTTTAGTTTTCACTCAAAATCTGATTCACTTATTCTCCATGAATTTGGAATCATCTTCAGATGGTTCTGCTCATTGTAGCCAGTTTCATGTATCTAATTAAATGTTACTATATCCATATAGTAGATCTGTGCAGATGTAGCAGACATGCTTTAGCTCAAGGAGAAAGTATGGGCCTGATGCAGGAATGACTGGGTGAAATTCTATGGCCCATATTATGCTGGAGGTCATTTTAGATGATCATAATGGTCCCTTCTGGCTTTAAAAATCTATGATCTGAAGGAGCAGGATGCACTGCTCTATTCTAATTGTTTGGAGTCTCAGAAGATGATTAATCACTTTTTGCCATATTTATTTCAAAGACATTGTATGAGGAGGATAAAAAATATTCTACAAAAGCTCCAGAAAGATGATACTTAAGCTTTAGGATAATCAGAAGGTGAAAGAAAACAGGAGTGACATGTGACATAGAAAGACAAACCTAGGTCTATACAGTTGTATAGAAACAATTTTTGATTTGTCTAGTAAATTTATCATGAAGGTCTATGGAAATTTTTGTGAAATTCAGGATTCATATGCATGTAGTCCCAAGGGAGGAGGAGCTTTGTGAGTTGAGTGCCTTTGAGGTAACTTTATCACTCTCGCTTGATATTTTCTGCAACAACAGAATTCTTTTGTGTGCCCGATAAAGAAATTAAACCAATTCAATGGGCCTCCTCATGGAGTAAGGAGCTACCCATTGTCAGCAGGGATTGCAGAATTGGCCCTAAGTAAATTAGGGCTTGTCTACATGGTGCATGGTCTACTCCAGAAGGGTATACATTCTAGCATGTCATGAACGAACTCTCTGGTATGGACCATGCTGGTGCACACTATAAGTTCCCTGGTATGCATTAATGTAGTACTGTTTGAAACAGAACTATATTAACATGCACTAGGGAACTTTTAGTGTGCACTAGCAGGGTCCACACAAACAGTTAGTGCACAAAATGCTAGTGCGCACTAGAATTTACATTCCTCTGCTCTGGACTAATGCACCAGATAGGCAAGTCCTTACAGAGCAAAATACACACTTAAATGCAATCTCCTGTCAGCGCAGGAAGGTTTTACTTTGTACATGGGGATAGATAAACATTTTTAACACTAGTCTTGTGATCTGATGCAAATAAAATATTTTGTTTTGCTCCTTTAAGCTGTACACTAAACATACATATCTGCAATTCAAAATCTGCATAAGAACATTGTGCTTTTGGAGGTTTTTTATCATTATTTTTTCTGCCTCATCATTAAAAGTCCTGACCTGAAAACAAGAAAACTAAACAACTTCTTGTAATTACATTTTTTAAACTGTAAGGGCCAAATTCTGAGATTTATTTACACTGAGTAGTAGTTTACTCCATGAGTAATCTCCAAAGGGACTATTCAAGGAGCAGGGTGTTAGTTGACATAAATAAAGGTGGCAGTGCAAAAGAAAGGGTATGTCTTCACTGCAGAGTTAAATCAGGCTCTTGCTCGCATTTTGCGCCCATCCTTTCTCCCATCTACACACAATAACCTCTGACCCGGGTTTAGTGATGCTTTCAACCCAGGCTCACATGTGGGTTAGAGCCTGGACTCTGTTTTCACCTAGGCTGCTAAATGCCCACTTTGCAGTGAGGACTGTGGGGGGGGGGAGAGGGGGAGGGGGGAAAGGAATTAATTCCAGGTCTGAGCAGTGGAGGCGAGTCCTCCAAGCAGCCTAGAGAGAGGCTGCGTTGGGTTCAGCCTATCAGGGAAGGGTGGCAGGGAGCAACCAATCAGGGCCAGAGGTGGTCGGTTGCTGCTGGGAGCTCAAAGAGTCAGGACTGTGGGGTCTGTAGCAGGCTCAGAGTCCTGTGGCTCCATGGAGAGAGCAGCTGCTGGCAGGGACCAGAGGAGTGAGAGGGAGCTCCTGGTTGGCTGCTAGGACTGACATCCTGAGGCAAGGGTGAAGAAGGTGCTGAGGCCATGGGGAAGTGGCCCAGGGAAACATACTGAGCAGTTTGAGGGGATGCAGCACATGACTGCCATCTACGGGGTCCCTGGTCTGGGACCCGGAGTAGTGGGCAGGCCTGGGTCCCTCCCCAACTCGCCACTGGGGGAGTGGCTGGACTATTAGACTGCGATACTAACCCCCAGAAGGAGGGGACACAGATGGTGATACAGCTGGAGGGCTGAGTCACAAAGAGGGTGCTGCGGTTCCTGAGGCTGCGAGAGGGGCTGCAGGCAGATGCAGTGATGGTGTGCAAGCCACGGAAAAGGGGCGCCGGCCTCGAGCTAATCCCCAGAGCAACCAGGAGGAGGTGCCAGTCTGGCAGTGAGTGATGCATCCCATGACAAAGACAAAGGCTAAATTACTTAAGTGCTGATAGTCCTCCAATGTCTTCCCACAGTTCCTCCTATGTGCCCAGGATAGACAACTTCTCCCAAAATTCACTGGAAAAGAATCATAGAGTGGCTTTGGCTTACAGCAGCACAAAGAATCATGGGATATGTCCCTAGAAGTCCCAGTGACAACACGGGGAGCTCAGCACCAGCAAGAGCACAGTAACTCAGGTATGGCTTTGCACTATAACTGCTCAGATCAGGCTAGGCTAACCTGGCTGCTCAGACCTGGCCTAACTCTGCAGTGAAGACATACCCTAAGAGTGCCCTCACTTCAAGGTTTTCAGTTTAACCACTGCTTGCCTTTCACAAATATTTAAGGAATGGTTTTTTTTCAGTACTGTGAACAAGAATTATTTAGCAAAGCAACACACATTATAACAATATTGGGAGTCACATAACAGAATCCTTGTAAGCCAGCTGAAAATGGGTCTTTGGGGTTCTATTTTTTTAATGTGAAATCGGCATGAAGAGTTGGTTACCACAGTATCTTTCTGAGAAGCTGGTATTTTTATATTCCATGTATGGTTCGAGATCTCTGGGTACTTTAAGCCTTTTACTGCCTCAATTGAGAAGCAGTCGAAGACAGAAAGAATTAATTTTCTTATAGGTATGGCATGGAATCTATTCCCTCTTGCAGAAATAACAAACTTGTTGACATTTAAATTAAAACTGTTAGATGTCTTTAAGTTAGGTGGTAAATGTAGGTGAAATTTTATAATTTTTTGAACTGCTGCTGACACGCTGGCTTCTCTCTGGAGCAGAGCTGCCTTGGAAATAAGATGATGGTATCTCTGTGTATGTTCTCTTTCTCAGTGAGAAAAGGTAGAGATATATACTTAATTCATCACCATTAGAAGGTAGATTTTCAAGCAATTGAGTTGGGGGATCTGATCCTGCAAACACTTCTGCACATGCTTAATTTATGGCATGTGTCTCCAGGATCGAGGCCTACATGACCAATGGGCTTTTCCTATGTAATCTTCATAAACCTGGTATTATTATTATTTAACATTTATATTGTGTTTATGTATTACCTAGCCCTTCAACCAACTTGGGGTTCCATTGTGCTAGACACTGCATTTACTACTGGCATTTAGTATTAAAAGGGAAAGTAGGGAAATGGATGTGAGTGGGTGCAATGCAGTGAACATGCCTCAACCCCCAAAAGGGATAATCATAAGCAAGCAAAAACTCCCAATTCCTGGATGCAAAGTTTACACAACTTGGTATACAAGTTAAAAACAGGTGTAAGCAAAGTTATATAGCATCAGTAGTAGAGGATGTGGAACTGGCAGTTGTCTGGCCAACCCAAGACCCAATGGCCATTAGGAAGAGTAATACACAAGTTCTCCTCTGCATAAAATTAACAAATTCCTGAGCTCTCTGATACATGCTGTGCATGAAGTTTTTGCTTCTTTGTGAGCTGACTATATAGCATCTGTGTTCTATTGGCAGTGGTAATCAAAAAGTTGGGTCAGAAGGAGAGAATGGGGAGTTCGTTTACCCAGGATTGAAATCATTCTCAAGAGCACGTGTGTGGACTGGCATTGTTGTTGATCTTAAATCATGCAGTTTTTAAAGTTTAATATACAATATTAGTATTATTATATTAAATAAACTGACTTTTGCCATCTCCACACTATTGTTTTGTTCTCCCCCTTTACTGCATCCTGTCTGAAATTAGGGCTTGATCTAAAACCCTTTGAAGGCAATGGGAGTCTTTCCATTGGCTCCAATAGGCTTTATATCAGGCCCTGAGATTGTAAATTCAGGGCAGGGTACCTGCACTGTGAGGTATTAGCATACTATGTAAAATACTACTAATAAGAATAACTAGACTTTGAATTCTTTGGGTTAGGGATTGTCTTTTATTATGTACTTGTATAGGACCTAACACAATGGTGTCCTGGTTCTGACAGGGGTCTCTGGACACAACCAAAATATGAAAAACAATAATTGAAATCTAATACTTCAAGATAATATTATATAAATTCCAGAGACCTAAGGGGATTCACACAGCAACGATAAAGGAT
Organism: Terrapene triunguis; assembly: GCF_002925995.2. Classification (NCBI taxonomy): domain Eukaryota; kingdom Metazoa; phylum Chordata; order Testudines; family Emydidae; genus Terrapene; species Terrapene triunguis. The sequence goes on along the minus strand of NW_020664435.1, from coordinate 10,680,521 downwards.
TCTTAAGTAGTGAGGTGATGAACATTTTTAAAATATATGTGAACATAAAGCTTTTGCTGAGCAAATGATAAACTTCCATGCTATCGCAGAATGACTGTCAGTTCTTGTCTCACAATCTCTGAATGTGACTTTTTCAAAGAATTAATCTAACTGAACCGCCAAGAATAACTCATTTCAGGAATCACGATCAATGAACTCAGTTGAACCAGCCCAGCTGCCACCTACATCTCCAAACAGCTGCACCATTCATTCCAGACATAGTACCTTCCGCGTTGTCCATCGCACCTCTTCAAAATATGGGGAAAAGAACTGTTACAGCTTCAGAGAAGTTCACAGAAAGGTTGACACCAAAGATGTGTTTTTCCTTTCTTGATGTGCTAATTTTCTTTTCACATTTATAAACAGCGGCTGGTATAAATTTTGGCAGGATTGCGCTTCTGGGTTTATTTGCATCGTTAATGACAGTTAAGTAAAGTTTTTCCAAGAAGTTCAGATCATTTGTGGTTAGAGGCCATTGACATAACAGCTTAAAGAGTTTTGTTATTGCAAGATTTCTTTTTCCATCTATAACAATTTTTTTTATTAAATGAAAATTCCTTTAAATAGGCAAAGTTTGCAATAACTGTATGACTAATTCTACCATTTGATTTGTATATGTATGTTTCTAGATTTTTAAAGAAATATGCCAAGAAACAAGGTTGCAAAACCAACTAGAGCTTATTCATAATGGTCATCCATAAAAAAGAAATTGTCAGTTGTCTCTGTAACTGAATAATATTACTACAGTATTTTCATTATTCACTAGGTAATCGAGATACCAACCACAGTGAATACCATGAATACCACGGTAATGTTATCAAAGGCAAAACTGGAACATTTTTAAAACAACGGGCCAAATTTAGAGAACATGCAAGGGGTTAGGAATGTAAATTACAAATTAGTAATGGTTGTGAATCCAAGTGATTCTGGGATAATTAAGGAACTCTAAAGGTGTCTAAGTACATCAAAAGGGAGCCAAAGACAGTGTAACATATTTCTTCAGGGCTGAAAGAAGGTGTAAATTACACCAACTTAGACTCACTTTGGAATTTGACCCAACCATTGCATATCCAGTGCTTTGTAAATTCACAAAGCCAGATATCACAGGCTGTCAGTTTGTTAAATGTTTTAATTAAAGGGATTCTGTCAAGGTATTTCTCATGATTAAGAAAATGTTATCTATAAAACAACTAGGGATGGGTGAACTCATTTTACCTAATTACAAACCCATTCAGACATCATTTTTGCACATGAAATATTACTGGCTTTTTGTTCTGTTTGGAAAGACTGAAAAAGGAGCAGTCACAATAAAATCCAGTGATAAAATGCGGTGAAAAGCAGAGCAGAGAAAGCAAGCGGTATGCGATACAATATGAAAACTTGTGTGGAGGTAAGGAAACAGAAATATCAAGACCATAATAATGATATATATCACAAACCCTCAGATTCCCAGTTTGCCCAGCCCTAATGATAATCCCTTGGGAAATGTAAACGGACATTTGTTCAGCAACCAAAAGTTTTCCCCCTTCCTCCACGGTATGCACTCACATGTTGGTTTGTTATTGCAATGTAGCTTATGAGTGCAAGTCTCTCTGACTAGATGAAAATCATTACTGAAGAGCTGATTTTATCAAATAGATTTTATAAATAAAGATAATGGACTTTGCAAACAGAAATAGGAATTAAATGGAGATCAATTAAAAGGGTAGGTCAGCTTGGAATTGTGTGCTTTTAAAAGCCTGTCTGTTAATTATCCTATGTCTCTTGATTATCTTCCATTATATCACACATGTTTCTAAACTGGAAAGGTCCTATTGGTACAAAATATTGGAATGACATCCAGATTCCAAAAAAATCTCAGTGTGGTATATGAACACATGAAGAAGAAAATTTCAGGTATAAGTCTGTGGCTTCTAACATTTTACCAAGGTTAAAACAACACTGTGATCTGGTCATACAACTTCTGCAACACAGTTACTGGAGTGTGAGATTTGGCACAGACGTACATTGCCACTTCACAATGAGCCCGGAGGGAGAAATCAGGTTGCCTCTTGCTGAGGTGGATTGAAAATAAAAGGATTCCTAGTGAGTGGTTTTACATGATTAGGCTTAGTGAGGGGTGCAAAGAGAACTGGGCAATATAATTTTTTTAGCTCAGAGCTCAGATGCAGATGTTGGTACACAGTATGTGCTTGACATCATACAGTTTATAATTTCCTGGGATCAACATTTCTTATGGCAACGGGCAGATTTTTATGTTCTTCATCAGGTCTTTTAATAATAACAAGCTACTAGATCTTTCAGTCTACTGTTCCCATGTAAATCATCGAACTACTTGGTGTTCTTAGCTCTAAGCCCTATATATGGGAAAACACATAACTATGACACCCCAAGAGGAGCCCTGAGAAGGAATTGTAACTCAGAACCAAAATTCTTTCCCAGCTCTCCTCTTGCTTCGGGGGAAGTGTCTATCTATGGTATTTATATGCCCCCCCATTACCACAGTATCCGAGTACCTCAAAAACTTTAATGTATCTATCCTCTCAACACTGATGTTAGGAAGGGAAGTACTGTTAGCATTGTTTTACAGATGGGGAACTGAGGCACAGGAACACTAAGAGAATTGCCCAAGGTCACAGAGAAAGTCTGTAGTCAAGCAAGGACTTGAACCCAGCTCACCAAGACACAGACCTGAGCCCTAACCACTGAACCATCCATTCCATTTACCACACCCTTGAAAAAGCCATAATTTACGTCACCCCTCCTCTTGCCAGCTCAGCTGAGGTGAGGGGGGAACCACCATTCCAGTCATTCCACATCCCTCTCCATCCTTTCTCTGCTCAGCTGTTTTGGGAGCTGGAGTATTGGATATGCATCCTCTGCTCCCTCACCACTCCCGGGCTAAGAGCCACCATGTCTGGAACCCTAGTGCAGCTGCACAATGTGGCAAATATGTGGGTCTTTCTCCCCTGCATGTCTGTGTCAGGGCCAGTCACAGTCTGACCCACTGTGTGAAAGGGCACATCTACTGGGGCAAATTTTGGATGTCTGTGTAGGGGGTGGAGGAGGAGGTGGCCAACATGTGCATACCTTTCAAATTACCAGCTACACACCTACTTCAGTCACTCTCCTTGTATGCTTTGGAGCTGTTGCGTGGAGAATTGTTGTTTTTGTTTTGCTTGTTTAGGGAGCCATCTTTCATACCTCAGTGCTGGAAAAACAGTTTCCACTGGGTGCTTGACTTTAACACTCTGGAAGTGCAAATTATGTGAATTTCCCATTTCCTTAAGCTCTCAGTTTCTACAAAGAGGGTTGCAAGCTGACTGGGAACACTCTGGTGACATCGGCTCTGGAGGGAACAGGTTGGTTTCTGTTTCCTTTTCCCGTGTTTCTTTAATAGAAGGTTTCAGAGTTGCCCTATTGGAAACAGACCTAAAAAACAAAAATACAGGGGCTCCAGCCGCTTCTCTTTTGCTCATGTCCCTTCCCTAACCCTCCTACCACATGACCTACATACAATTACCTCTCTTTTTGGATAAAGCAGCCAGTCACAAATCCTTCAGCCTTTACTCAGACAAAACTTCCTTTAACTTTACTTAACATATCTGAATCTAAAGAGTGGGTATTTGCCCATGAATATTTGTCAATATTGTAAGCATTAATCATACATACAAAATGTATTGCCTTGCTTATACATTTACACTTCTGAGCATGAAATCACATTTTCCACTTACAAATATATTTTTCCTCTGGTCAGTACCTACTCAAGCAAACCTCCCATTGGAAAACATGGCACACTGTGAGTGGCCCCATCTGACTATAAAAATGGTAGCTTCCACCCCTCTTATGCAGGTATACCCGGCCCAGGAAAAAAAGCAGTCCCTGTACTCTCAGAAGCACAAGGACTTCAACTGTCTGGAAGGAGACTAAGGAAATAGATAGGGAGGAAGTGAGATCAGGTCATGGACTGCTCCCATCCCTCTGAGATGTCCTGTAGAGTTGGGTCAGTATATACAGAAGAGTAATCCTGTGCACAAGGAGAAGCATTGCAAAAGATAGTGCTTCTTGTGACAAGGACTCTTCCCAGGACTGCAGCTAAAAAGCCATACTGTACTAAGCTGTAGTCAGGTACAGAGTGACTTTATCTTAAACTATCTGAGCAGTAGCTCTTCCTGCTACAATACCCCAGTCTTTGCCCCTGTGTTTGAGTTACATAAGCTTACATTAAGTTTCACCATCATTGATATAATCAGTGGTGCTGTTTGTTTGAAGACATCAACAAAGAAGACAGTCAATACTGACTGGGAGTGGGGAGAGAAAGACAGTTTTGATTATTTCATCTCTTCATAAATGAGCTGGAAGGATGTCACAGAAAGGGGTAAATATAAGGAAAGGAGAGAACTAAAAAGGATGAAAAGTGTGTAGAAGCTTAAAAAATACGTTGTCATGTGCTGGTTTTTGTCTACTTGTTATTCTCTTCACGTGCCACAAGATGGCTCAGTGCAGAATGGCCTGAGCACAAACTGTGAATTCCCAGAGGCTGCAAGAGGTGAGGAAAACATTGGTGTTTCTCGTTCTATCACATTTCATAGGTGCTTGCTCATCCCCTCTTAGTGAAGAACAGACACACCCCTATGGCAAATTATAAACTGTACTCAGAAAATAGGAAGACTCAACTGAAGCTGGGCTGTGATTTAGGCCTGTGCTCAGACTAAACACCCTGTAGCCTCACAAAGTCAGAAAAGTATTGGCAGTTCTGTTTAGGTATATACATTAAACACGGAAATAGCTGATTAATTTGTAGGCAAATACATGTATGCCTTGGTTTTAAAAATAAACAGTTAGCAGTAGAAAATGGGTGGGGTGACTTAGTAGCTAAATGAAAGCCACTGCAAAGACTTTACGAGCTTAGAAAGTTAGAATCAAACTTTCTCACCCCTTTGAGACAGAACATTTCTGAAAAGAAAATTCTGCTCACATTACAGAAGGGGGATGTCATGGGGTTTGACTGTCATTGAGGTTGAAATGAACTTTGTCACCCTGTTTAAATATTTAAAAACTGCAAAATCTCCTGATACAGGCAAATACATCATGAAGTGCTAAAAAAAATACAGCTGCCTTTGAGATTAAGCATTCATATTCCCGCTGTATCAGTTCACTTTGTTCCTGCAACCCATGAATTGTCTAAAGTACAGTATAGGGTAAGAAATAGTATAGTGGAGCCACTTCTCTGGTGAACTATCAGAACCTGGGTCTTTTTGTGTTTGAAGTGGTTCTCGAAGCCAGTTAAGACTTGTAGTTTCAACTAGTCCATTAGCTTTACTGATTTCCAAGAGGTTGTGCATAGTACTGGTACGTATGAGTGGCTTTTTGGCCACTACCAATCAGATTAATGTCCCATTCCATCTTGTTATATTTTTGACTAAAGGTTTCACAGATTTTAGAGTTACTTAAGGGGACTTTTTCGATCTTCTCTCGCACGCTCCCTCCCATTTCCCTGCACAAATACAGAATTTCCTCTACCACTACTCCCCGTCTGTAAAATAACTATTTGTCTTGATGCCACCAAATGTGGGCTCCCTTGAGGACTTCTACACATTATTTCACAGACTGATTTACTTCACTGTGTAACAGGAGGCTTGGAAGGCTGGGCAGCCTAGTGGTTGGAGCACTTGATTTCCAGCCCCATGCTTGGTCAAGGTGCCTCAGTCTTTCAGGTGGGAGGAGTTAGGGAGACTTAGGCCCTCCCACTCCATTGGTCCCAGCCCAGGGCCCTGTGTAAGTCAACCCCTGAGTAGGGGACCTCCAAACAGGGAGTCTAAGTCGACTGCCCTGGGCTACTTCCTACTGCTGTCCCTTCAGTTTGGGGCATGGCCCTATAATCCAAGTCACTTGTTTCTAATAATGCCTCCTCGTGGACTTCGGGGGGTGTCCTGCTGCAGGCCCAGGTTCCTCCAGACAGGGCAGCTGTAAATTTTGTGGGTCTCCATGGTTTGGCACCCAGTTTTGTCTTAGGCTGGGTGCTCCTAGGCCTCTTCTTCGGTCTCCTTTGGCCAAGGAGATGGTGCTTGTTCCCTGGTGACCCTTCCCCTCAGATGGGGGACACCTGGCTCCTGCCTCTTTGCTAGTCAGCTCTAAACTGAGCCAGGTTCTCCTCTTTTCTCTCCCTTCCAGGCCTGGCATTGGCTGCAGGTGTAATGGGGAGGGGTTAGCTGTGCCCAAAGACTCTCTTTAACCCCTTACATGCTGGCGGGCAGTTTCTCTGCTTCATCACATACTCTTAAAAGTATTCCTAATATATTATTGCCAACCCCAAATGTTCAAAAGTCATGAGTCCGGTGCCAAAAAGATCATGAGATTAAATATCTATCTATCTATCTATCTATCTATCTATCTATCTATCTATCTATCTATCTATCTTCTGTTTCATTACCTTCTAGATCTGGAGCCTTTAGGATGCACTCAGATCATCTTTTTAAACTACAGAGTTCCTCCATTTTTATTTGTATTCAAAATACTGATTTAATTTAGAATACAAGTGTTCTTTAAAACCTGCCCCTTAACATTTTCTTGTTTACGCTGCAGTGCTGCTCAGGAGATTTCACCGACACAGGGTAGAAGAAGGAAGTGGTAAAGAAGGAACAGGATGAACTTTAAAATGAAGGCTCAGTTTTCTAGATGGCGTTTGGTAATGAGGTGTGCTACAGAATCCATTTTTTTTCTCAGTCAATTCTGCTAAGTTCTCAAAGACAGTCTCAGTAAGAGCAGTGGCCTCTTGAGTGACTGAGAGTGGCAGATTCAGCTGGACACAGCCCTTGAGTGGAAGCAGGTGAAGAGATCATTTAAAATTTTATCATAGGGCCTAATTGTACTCACAATATGAGTAGCACAGAGGTGATGCTCCAGTCAGATTTCCCCCATCACAGGAGGAGGGAGTTGAGGGAGAGGGCAGGTGCTCTGGACGAAGGGAGATGCTATTGAGTTGGTGAGATCTTCAAAGTGCTTTCCTCTGCTCACCATCTAATGTGGTATACTGTATGTGACTATGTCAGTGCAGTTTAGCTGGCCTGATAGAAAAGGTCAAGGAAGTAGGGGGCAGTAGGGGGAGAGGGAAGAAAAAGAAGAGCTCAGCAAAAAGGGGCGGAGGGGTGGAAGGAAGGAAGAGAAGAGCAAATAACTAAAAGGAGACAAACAATGGAAAGAAAAATAAAAAAATGATATGTAGATGGGAGTAAGACAAAGATATGGAAGAAGAGAAAGAAAAAAGAAAGGACAGTGTTAGGTGAGATAATTTTGTTTGATTTATTTATATTTTTACATTTTATTGTGGTATGCTGGAAGACAACGAGAGCTGAAAAGTGGGAGAGTCCACTTTAAGTCCTGGGAGGAGTACATAGGCTAATTGCAACGTGGGAGAGAATTTTACATCAATTGTAGCCCAGGGTGGGGGAGAAGTGCTTTCAGAGTTAGTCTGGCCTAGGAGGGAGGACCATACCAGTACTTTTATTTTCCAGTTTGAATATTGATGTGGATGTATAATTTTACACACACACACACACACACACACACACAGAGAAATGAAATAGGTAGCATGAAATGAACTTATCACAAGTTTTCATGATGGCTGAATGATCTATCTTTGAGCATGTATGTGTGTGTGTGAGTATATATATATGAAAATATATATATGAAAATATATATTGAACATTTCTCATTGGAGATTCCATCTCTGGAAAAACCATTCCCAGAGAGTAGCTATCAGTGGCTCACAGTCAAGCCGGAAGGGCATATCAAATGGGGTCCCACAGGGACTGAACTTGGGTCTGGTTTTGTTTAATATCTTCATCAATGATAGATAATGGCATAGAGAACGCATTCATAAAGTTTGCGGACCGTACCAAGATGGGAGGGGTTGCAAGTACTTTGGAGGATAGTATTAAAATTTAAAATGATGTGGACAAATTGGAAAAATGGTCTGAAATAAATAAGATGAAATTCAAAATGGACAAATGCAAAGTACAAGTAGGAAGGAACAATCAACTTCACACATACAAAATGGGAAACAACTACCTAGGACGGAGTACTGCAGAAAGGGATCTGGGGGTCAGAGCAGATCACAAGCTAAATATGATTCAACAGTGTAACATGGTTGCAAGAAAAGCAAACATCAATCTGGGATATATTAGCAGCAGTGTTGTAAGCAAGACATGAGAAGTAATTCTTCTGCTCTATTCCATGCTGATTAGGCCTCAACTGGAGTATTGTGTCCAGTTCTAGGTGCCACATTTCAGGAAAGATATGGACAAATTGGAGGAAGTCCAGAGGAGAGCAAGAAAAAATGATTAAAGGTCTAGAAAACATGACCTATTAGGAAAGACTGAAAGAACTGGGTTTGTTTAGTCTTGAGAAGAGAAGACTGAGAGGGGACATGACAACAGTTTTCAAGTCCATAAAAGAGTGTTAAAAGGAGGAGGGAGAAAAATTGTTCTCGTTAACCTCTGAGGATAGGACAAGAAGCAATGGGCTTAAATTGCAGCAAGGGAGGTTTAGGTTGGACATTAGGAAAAACTTCCTAACTGACAGGGTAGTTAAGCACTGGAATAAATTGTCTAGAAAGGTTGTGAATCTCCATCACTAGAGGCTTTTAGACAAACACCTGTCAGGAATGGTCTAGATAATACAGGGGTAGGCAACCTATGGCACACATGCCAAAGGCGGCACTCGAGCTGATTTTCAGTGGCACTCACACTGCCTGGGTCCTGGCCACCAGTCCGGGGTGCTCTGAATTTTAATTTAATTTTAAATGAAGCTTCTTAAACATTTTAAAAACCTTATTTACTTTACATACAACAATAGTTTAGTTATACATTATAGACTTATAGAAAGAGACCTTCTAAAAACGTTAAAATGTATTCCTGGCACGCGAAACCTTAAATTAGAGTGAATAAATGAAGACTCGGCACACCACTTCTGAAAGGTTGCCGACCCCTGAGATAATACTTAGTCCTGCCATGAGTGCAGGGACTGGACTAGAAGATCTCTCAAGGTCTTTTACAATCCTATGATTCTATGATATATCTATGTACCATGAAAAAAAAAAAAAAACTAAGTTAATTTGACATCTTAGTTTGAGACTTTAAAGCATAAAAGTCAATAATCCCAAGTTATTATTCACAGCAACTTTAAGACACCTCTTCATGTTGAGACACAATATATGGTTTTATTGTATATCATATTAAAATTGGGATCAGTGTATGATGTGGCTGGGCTGTGTTTGATGTGGGAACTGCCACTATAGATTTCCTAACTTTTGTGCATTTAAAATTTCAATTTTAACACTTTGCATTTTCATATAATTTTATATTTAATTTAGATTTTAATATGGAAAAGGAAAAAAGGAAATAGAAAAAACAAAAAGAAATGGGTAAAGATCAGCAATCAGCACATTCAGATTAAATCACAGCTCCAGAGTGTGGGAAATTTTTCAAAGGAGTTGATGTGGGGTGGGGATGAGGGAGAGCAGAGAGTTTATCAGACATACTGGTCCCTTGCTGATGTTATCTTGACGGTGGCGGAATTCAAGTAGTTGTGCAAGACAGGGAATGATTGGGTTGGTCTGTGGAGAGTTCTAAGGATGAAGGTGTGTCAGTGGATATCTCTATCTGTATGCATGTTTTGTTGTTTCACATATGTATGTGCCTATCTTGAAGTTTTATACCAAACCATTCTGAGTTATCTGAGAACACAGAAAACATCTGAGGAATTGTCGTAAAGTGTAAAACCAATAGTTTTCTCTGTGTTTGGAAAAACTCGCAAAATAAATGCATGCACTTGCTTTGCCTTGCCATAAAATTCCTCTGTAGGCAGAGCCTGAGGGCCAAATCTTACCCACCTCAGACTGATAGTTGTAACCAGATCTATTGGCATAAGTGTAACAAGTACAATGTTGCCATTTGATTTTTGTATTGTTTACAGAGTGTTCTAATGGTCAGAATACTTAATTTCTTTGTCTATAGTGTAAATGCACTGTGGTGGGAAAAATACCCCCCAGTCCTGTTTGGTGGTGGTTTGTGACTGCCAAGTGCCATCTAGTTTCTCTCAGAAAACACAGGGTAATTTTAATCAAGATATTGATCTTTCATGAACTGAAACGTCATTAGCCCAGATAAAGGAAGACTTGAAATATTTGAAATGAATTATATTTGATCAAATTACTGTTGTTTAATGAGAGCCAGTACAAGCATCAGAAGGTGTGAGAGATTCTGCATCTGCTGCAGTCTCTGGCAAACCAACACTGACATCAGTGGCAGGAGAAGTAGGACCATGGACCTTATTCTGAGGAACCAATTGTCAAACTAGACACAAACAGTACAAATCAGGCATACGTAATACATATGTTTCCTTAGACTCCAATTCAATGAAGCAGTTAAGCACATGCTTAACTTTAAGCATGTGAATAGTCCTGTTGACCTCAATGGGCTTGAAGCTAAGCACACATTTATGTACTGTGTTGGATCAGGGCCTTAGGGACCAAACTCCCATTGGCCTGGAGCAGCGAACCGCGGCCAGTGGGAGCCGCGATCGGCCAGACCCGTGGACGCGGCAGGGAAACACACCGGCCCGGCCTGCCAGGGGCTTTCCCTACACAAGCGGCGTCCCAAGTTTGGGAAATACTGCTTTAGACTAAGGGGGAAAAGCTTTAGCTATATGTGTAAGGCAAGAGAAAGGCTGCAAAGGGATTTGAATAGGGGAGTCCTGGCATCCATAATCATGTGAGAGGAAGATGGTTTTAATTTAAATACATTCATTTTATAATATTAAAGTGCTGCTGTTGTGTTAAGAGTAAGGTCAGGAGGTAAATTAGATCTTATTCAGATACATCCAGATGTGGGGTAGTTGATCAGACATCTTTCGTGTTCGTTGATTCTTTCTGACAGATTTTCCCTTTAAAAACATTAAATAAATGTTACATAAGGAGTGAATGTTGTACTTTGGTAAAATAATAGCACACAAGCCCTTTTGATGTCATTGGAAGTTTAGCCTGAATAGGGACTTCAGGATGGGGTCCACAGAACCAGGATTTAGTCCTTAGTTTCTATCTAGCTCTGTGGTGCTGTGCTTTGTGGCCTACCCTGATTATTATTTAGAGATCTGATGAGCCCTACTAGGTTCCAGGTTTACGGCTTTGGTCCAGTTTCCTCATCTAAAATGGTATATATTTAGCAAAGATCTCCTTCTGATATGGAGATGGTAGGGCATGGGGGGAGAAGGAGGAGAAAAGCATGAATTCAGTCTTGCTGATCGATTGTGATAACTTTTTTTCAATTTAAAATTTAACAAAACAAAACCACCCTTTCTGGTTCCCCTCTCTCCCTTTGGGTGCTACAGAGGGGTTACAGTATGGACAGACCACAGACAGAGAATGGCTCAAACAGAATACAGAGGAAAAAGCAGCAAGGGAGGCATACATCCTGGGTGACTGATGCATCAGAAACTGAGGCCCAACATTTTTTGCGAAAGGTATAAGTCACTGTAAGTATAACGAAAAGTGCCTTTTCAACGATGCAGGTAATAATTGTGCCGGTAGCGTGACTCCATGATGTAAACATGCTGTTCATTACACAGACACACAAGGAAATTTATCTGTAATATAGTAAAAAAAAAAAAAAAAGAGAGAGAGAGAGAGAGAAAGACAAAAATCTATTAGTGTACAATAGATAAAATATTTAAATGGCTATAGCTGTACAGACATGGAAATAGAGATATTAATCTGATGTGCATGCATGCACTGTACATCTTTATACCAGAGTTGCGACATAAATGACCCCATTAAATCCTGTTATTTTCCTAATCCAATAAGCGCTTAATCTCATTGCAAGTGTTGGAAATAATTATTCATTTATACACTTGTTTTTGCCACACATTTGATGTCAACAAGGAGTGTGCCTTTGACTAATCAGTTAAAACAGCTGGTGGATAAAGTAGTGAATGAGGATCAAGACTATGCTATTCATAGAAGAAAGATTGTTGATAGCTTTCCTTTGGTCTGAGATGTTACTCCATATACAGAAAGAGACATTTTATTACACATAGAGAAAAAACTCTTTGAATCATATTCTCTCCTGCACTAAGATCCATTCAGGACAAATGGTGGAGGAGGAGGGCTTCAGGGAGCCATAACCAGCTCTATGATTCTCAAGCTGCCCCAGCAGGGCCCTCTAGGTTGCTCTAATTTATGACATCTGACAGGTCTCTGAAGAACTGCACAGCAGCTGTAGATTAGTGTAGGAAAGTTCTGCCCTCTTCCGACCCCCTCCAACGTATAACTCATCTCTACACCAGGTTGGGGTGAGGGTAGTTTGTGTAGGAGCCAGCTGTGCATGCACCAGTTGAGAATTCCCCTTCAATGGGGAAATTTTTAGCCTGGCAGCTGCAGTGAGATTTCAGCTCCTTTGCACGGCTCAGACAGCACAAACCAGGACAGAGGCAGAGAATCTGTCCTGGCAATTACCTTTGGGTGCACTGAGATTCAGGAATGTATCTTGTTTCTACCTACAAGTTCTGGACAATGATGTATTTTTAGGTGAGTTCAGACCAATTTCACAATTTTTCTGAATCCTCCTTCTCCCCAGTTTGGGGTATTTGAATACCTGATGGAGATAGCTGTTGTGCACTTTAGGACCATCTTTGGAACTACTATCCCATCCCTCCAGTCTCCTAGGATCCCGTCCTTTGAGGTGCTGAATGCCTCCTGTGAAGAGCTGAGCACACTCAGTTCCCACTGACTTCACCATTAGCAGGCAACATGATCACACAGTCTTGAACAGGTCTGGTACAATTTTCAGTAGAAGGCAGTGCCACACACATACACTGTAGGAAGGCAGACATACAGACATAGCATGAGATACATGTAGAGATGTTTTCATCCTAATTTGGCCCTCTGTTAACTATCCTTAGTACAGATGTAGAGACACATACATGCGGATATGTAATTAAGCAACTGTACTCTACCTTGTCAGAAGTACAGAAAAAATGTAAGATGTTTTGCTGCCACTTTTATACAGCAGAACAAAATGCAGCCATAAAAACCAGCTCCATTTAAGAAATGAAACATTTAAAAGGCTAAGGATCACTTCACAGTGGATCAGCATGAAGCTATTTTTAACACATTTGTTTCTGTAGTGGTGACATACCGTATCAGGAAACTTCACAGTTCTGAATGGCACTCAGGCTCACTATTACACCTGTGTAGAATGGTTGCACAGTGTTAGTAACTTAGGCTGTAATCCAATACATGTAGGAATACTGGCAAGCTCTATTACTGCTACAGATATTTTCCTTTGCACAGCCATGCTTTTTTGCATCAGAGATTATTTCTGTACTTACACGGACACACATTTTTACAAAGAGGCTTAGCTGTATGTGTAGCTGAGATTTTCCTATGCTACATGCAAGCTGTGGATCTACTCTACTCCAAAATTTGACAGTGGGAAAATGAGGGGTGTATTGGTTGAGAGTCTATAATCAGTGTGTTCCAAGGTGTGATTGTTTGGGCAATATCACTCTGAGGTTCCATTTAGTAAGGAGTTTGATCTATGTGTAGCCAGGGCAGCTCAGCTCAAATCAGATGGATCTTAGATAAGCCCAACTTACAACTAGCCAGTGAAAACAGGTATATCTCATGGATATTCCATTCTAAGGAGAGTGGACAAGACATTCTGCAAGGGACAGAGGGACCAACAGGGCAGCATGCTGCTTCGAGGAGCAAAGACAAGGATATCACCCAAAGGATAAATACGATTCTGAGGTCAGTAGCAGAGACTCTACATTGGAGATCTACATTGGCACCAATAATGTTGCATCTGGCACTGTTGCAGAGATCCTGGAAGACTTAAGGGAAGTGGGAAGGGAGCTGAAGGAGAGGAATATCTAGGCTATCTTCTCAGAAATCCTTCCTTCCCTTGAGTGAGAGAAAGGAAGCAGAAGATACCGGAAGTGAACACAAAGGCTGCTCTAGCTATATGGCAGCTCCATCATATTTGAGTGATGCTGCTACAGTGTGCACCGGGTCTCAATGGCACTCACTCAAATATGGCCTGGCCATCCTATGGGATGTCATTGTTACCTGTTACAGAGTCATAGATGATTCAGAATCACAGCTTAAAAGCATATGAGTTAAAGTTCTAACTAGTAAAACTAAAGATGGTGTACTGGCTGGCATCTGTTACAGACTACCAAATTCCACTAGTGAACAGGATGAACTGCTTCTTAGCATGTGTCTATAACTGGTAGGAAATAAAACTGTGTTATCGGGGTAACTTCAGCCAGGGAGACATTTACTAGTCATCTTTTGCAGCCAGTATCAAAATTTCATTGGAGTTTCTAAGAATAATAGATGATAATTTCTTAACACAATTTCTTAACACAGTCAACACGGGGCAGGGGCAGGGGCAGGGGAACTCAATATTTGACCTTATTTAATTGACAAAAAATAGTCAATTGTTGACTTAAAATCACAGTCTGGTTACAGTTACTTTGTGCAAACAGAATATAGCACCAACTAGTAATATGTATACTTGGAACTTCATTGAGGTGAATTTTCCGAAGCTTAAAGCAATTGTCAGCATAACTGACTGGAAATGTAAATTTAAATTGGGAAGTGTTCATAAAATTTTGGAATTGTTCAAAGAGTCCTACTCGATGCTCAAACAGCCATGATTCCACACACACAACAAAAAGTTATAATGGGCAAGAAGTCATCCAACTTAAAAGCAAATGTGGAAGCAGAAATAAAACATAAAAAATCAATATGTAAAGGATGGAGAAAAAGGGAAGTAAATGGCAATGAATATAAGTTCCATGTTAAAAAATGTAGGTGGCTGATAAGGGAAGCCCGAGGAATCAATGGCAAATATGGTTAAAGAAGTTGTTTTTGAACACATTAGGAACATACAGAAAAAAACCTAGGTTAGATATAGGTCTATTGCTATTATAAAAAAGTGATACATAAAAGGCAAAAATGTTCAATGGATATTTTTTCTGTATTTTGGAACAAAGCACAAGAGGCTATTGCATATGATATTGTGGTTGGAATAGAAAGTTTATCATCTGTAATAAATGAGGATGTGAGTCAGCGTCTGCTAAAGGTAAACATTTTCAAGTCACTATGCCAGACAACTTACACCTTAGAGTCTTAAAGAATCTAGCTGAGGATTTTTATTTAAAAGATAGTTTTTAATAAAACTTAGAAAACTGTAGAAATTCCAATGGACAGGAGGACTGCCAACATAGTTCCAATATATATTAAATATATTTAAAAAGGGTAAAAACAGGAACTATAGGATGGTTAGCCTGCTATCAAACCCAGATGAAATACTGGAATGGTTAATTTGGGACTCTAGCTATGTTTTAGCTAATAATTAAATAAAAATAATAAAATAAAAAATTATAAAGAAAAATAAAAGAGAAAAATATAAAAATATAATTAATTCCACTCAGCATGATTTCATGAAAGACAGATCTTGTCAAAAAGAGGCCTGGTCTACACTATAGGGTTAGGTCGAATTTAGCCGCATTAGGTCGATTTAAAAATGAATGCGTCCACACAACCAACCCTGTTCTGTCAACCTAAAAGGCTCTTAAAATTGACTTCTGTACTCCTCCCCAGCGAGGGGAGTAGCGCTAAAATCGACTTTGCTGGGTCGAATTTGGGGTAGTGCAGACGCAAATTGACAGTATTGGCCTCCGGGAGCTATCTCAGAGTGCTCCATTGTGACTGCTCTAGACAGCACTTCGAACTCCCATGCACTAGCCAGGTACACAGGAAAAGCCCCGGGAACTTTTGAATTTCATTTCCTGTTTGGTCAGCGTGGCGAACTCAGCAGCACAGGTGACCATGCAGTCCCCCCAGAATCATAGAGCGTAGAATGTTTCTATGCTCCCCCATCATCTCCGTCCCTGAGGTTATCGCAGATTAGAAGGCGAAAAAAATGCACTCACGATGACATGATTTCCGAGCTCATGCAGTCCTCCCGCACCGATAGGGCACAGCTTAATGCATGGAGGCATTCAGTGGCAGAGGCCAGGAAAGAATTAAGTGAGCACGAAGAGCGGAGGCAGGATGCGATGCTGAGGCTAATGGAGGAGCAAACGGACATGATCAAGCATCTGTTGGAGCTGCAGGAAAGCCAACAAGAGCACAGACCCCACTGCATCCACTGTATAACTGCCTCCCCTTCTCTCCATGTTCCATAGCCTCCTCACCCAGATGCCCAAGAAAGCGGGGCGGGGGGGGGGGAAGGCTCCGAGCACCCAGCCACTCTACTGCAGAGGATGGCCCAAGCAACAGAAGGCTGTCATTCAAACAATTTGATTTTTAGTGTGGCTACAATAAGCAGTGTGGCCTTGTCCTTCTCTCCTCCCCCATCCCACCCGGGCTACCTTGTCTGTTATCTCATTTTTTAAAAAATTAATAAAGAAAGAATGCATGGTTTCAATACAATAGTTACTTTATTTCAAAGTGGGGAGGGTGGTTGGCTTACAGGGAATTAAAATCAACAAAGGGGGCGGGTTTGCATCAAGGAGAAATACACACAACTGTCACACCAAAGCCTGGCCAGTCATGAAACTGGTTTTCAAAGCCTCTATGATGCGCAGCGTGCCTTGCTGTGCTCTTCTAATTGCCCTGGTGTCTGGCGCGAAATAATTGTCTACTGTTGCTTTCACAGAGGGAGGGACGACTGACGACATGAACCCAAAACCACCTGCGACAATGTTTTTGCCCCATCAGGCATTGGGAGCTTAACCCAGAATTCCAATGGGTGGCTGAGACTGCGGGAACTGTGGGATAGCTCCCCACAGTGCACCGCTCCGTAAGTCAGTAAGTCGATGCTAGCCACGGTAGTGAGGACGCACTCCGCCGACTTAATGCGTTTAGTGTGGACATACGCAATTGACTGTAGAAAATCGATTTCTAAAAATCGACCTAATTTCGTAGTGTTGACATACCCAAAAACTATTGTTTTTTTACAGGATTACGGGCCTGATTGATAAAGGTAACAGTGTTGGTATAGTATATTTGGTTTTCTCCGAAGCATTTGACAACATGATATTTTGGTTTAAGAATGTGTGTTATATGGAATTAATAAGGCACACATTGGATGGCTTTAAAACTGGCTTACGGACAGATCTCAAAATGTAGTTGTCAATGGAGAGGTATCAATCAGTGGGGCAGTTTCTAGCAGGGTTCCCCAGGCATCAGTTCAACACTATTTAATATTTTTATTAATCTTTTAAACAGTGATCTAAAAACTTTGTTGGAAAAGTGTGCAGGTGACACAAAGATTGTTGGGGTAGTAAATAATTATAGAATATCAGGGTTGGAAGGGACCTCAGGAGGTTATCTAATCCAACCCCCTGCTGAAAGCAGGACCAATCCCCAGACAGATTTTTGCCCCAGATGGCTCTCTCAAGGATTGAATTTACAACCCTGGGTTTAGCAAGCCAATGCTCAAACCACTGAGCTATCCCTCCCCCTATAATAAGGAGGATAGCTTGCTGTTACAGAGTGATCAGAATCACCTGGTTAAATGGTCACAGTCCAACAAAGAGATTGGCCACAGCATACTGGTTGGGTTAGACTGGTGTTTTGAGGTGGTACAAAGAATCCTTTTCAGAGTAGCAGCCGTGTTAGTCTGTATCAGCAAAAAGAACGAGGAGTACTTGTGGCACCTTAGAGACTAACAAATTTATTTGACCACAAGCTTTTGTGGGCTAAAACCCACTTCATCAGATGCATGCAGTGGAAAATACAGTAGGAAGATATATATACATAGAGGACATGAAAAAATGAGTGTTGCCATACTAACTATAATGAGAGTAATCAGTTAAGGTGGACTATTATCAGCAGGAAAAAAAAACGTTTGTAGTGATAATCAGGATGGCCCATTTCCAACAGTTGACAAGAAGGTGTGAGTAACAATAGGGGAAAAAATTAGCATGGGGAAATAGTTTTTACTTTGTGTAATGACCCATCCACTCCCAGTCTTTATTCAAGCCTAATTTAATGGTGTCCAGTTTGCAAATTAATTCCAATTCTGCAGTTTCTCTTTGGAGTCTGTTTTTGAAGTTATTTTGTTGGAGTATTACATCTTTGAGATCTGTAATCGAGTGACCAGGGAGGCTGAAGTGTTCTCCGACTGGTTTTTGAATGTTATAATTCTTGACTTCTGATTTGTGTCCATTTTTTCTTTTTTGTAGAGACTGTCCGGTTTGGCCAATGTACATGGCAGAGGGGCATTGCTGGCACATGATGGCATATATCACATTGGTAGATGTGCAGGTGAACGAGCCTCTGATAGTGTGGCTGATGTGATTAGGTCCTATGCTGGTGTCCCCTGAATAGATAAAATATTTCCATCAATAATAATATCAATGCACAGATAGGAAAAGTAATTTAAATGCTGCTTGAAAACTTAGAGTTTGTTTTAAAGATATTTACATTATGTATTTTAACATGTGATGTTAACAATTTGTGTTTTAAATTTTAAACTTTAACATTTTGAATCACAACATCTACTATCATTAAATAACTATTGTCTAACCCTCCTGTAGTTTCCCACAACTCTGAACATTTAAATTGATAAAAATAGGAAAAAATGCGTAGAAACCATAATTTTGCATAACTGTGAATAAAAAAAGAAAGAAAGAAAGAGACGCTTAAAACAAATCATCAATAGTATTGGTTGAAATTATAAAAAGAAATTAAAATTGAATTCTGTCTAGACTGTGTAGAGTGAAAGATGGGTAAAATCATAGGTTATGTAACAATATTCCTTACCTTTCTCCCCTCTGCATGCTGCACTAAAACAGTAGAGGAAGAAAAGCCATATGGATGGCCCTTCCCATATGGATGGTCCTTCCCAAACTTAACTGACTAATGTCCATTATGGTCACAACAGCATGTGGGAGATCACATTAAGATTTTGGGGAGGATCAGCAAGATGATTGTTTGGGCCACTCTGTGCCCTCAGATTTAACTGACACATGGTATTAATAGTAGGTTCCATGAATATTTGTAAAGATTTTTAAAAGATTTTCAAATGACAATTTTTCTAATAAGGTGAAGATTTAAGGTCTCCTAGGCACCAATCTACGATCATTTGGGGGTACATTTTCAGAAGGGCAGTCTTCTTTTGTGTGCACAGTTTAGACCTGCAAAACTTTCTGCCTCATTTTTGCATGTGCAATTCAATTATGGATGGAAATCTAAGTAATTGCATCATTCACTACCTGTCAGTTCAAGTCAGGTAATTAGAATTACAACTATTAATGTGCAAATCTTTGTAAAGGTATAAATATGAGGCAATAACTTTTGCTGATCTAAATTGTATCTGTAGACAGGAAGGCCTGGCATTAGCCTATTGGAAATATTCCACTTTGGGTGACTTGGCCAATGACACAGAGGGAGTCAATGCCAGAGCCAGAATTAAAATGGAGAAATCCTTTACTCTGCCACTTGCTTAGTCTATTAATCAATTCTGCTTTACATTATTGAGCTGCCTCTTCTTGTGGTCAAAGGCAGTACTAGTTGCTCAGCAGAGAAGAAATCTCATCCGCAAGCAAGCAGCCAGGTGGGGGCTTGCAGTCACCTTAGTGTCATTGTCTGAAGCCTGGGCACCACCCATTCGCTAGCTGTTAAATGGTCTTGGCCCCACCTAAAACAGAGATCACAGCCACAGATTTTCACAAATCTAAGAGACACTTTTAAAGAGATGTGGGAGGAAGACCATGAATAACCTAGGATATTTAGGAAAATTTACGGTGACTAACTTTCCTGGTGATTGGTTTGCATCAATAAGAATATCTCTGCAACAAAAAGAGCAAGAAACTTACTTAAAAAATCCCCACAGGAATAAGATTAGCCTTGACATTTACAGAGTCCCAGATAATTAGGGGGAGGGCTGCAGTCATGGGTTTTGTGGGTCCCAAAGGCTGGCAGTATGAGAGATTATATTAAACATTTTGAGACCTTCATGATCCATTCTGCATTAAAGAAGATTTACAAGAGCCTCAGAGTATGCTTGAAACATTTGACTGAGAATCAGTCTGCAGACTTTCTACTGTTTTTTGGTGTGGCTTCTCAAGGGCATGATTAAGGAATCAGCCCTTCAGATTGATGGAAAAATAAAGAAATTGAAGAAGAAATGAAAGACTATATTATGGACGTTTTCCTGCAGTCCCATGATGTCTCCAAAATTAAGTAATTTTGGCAGATAATTTCTGCTATGAAGCATGTGGCTAGCCAGAAGGCTATTAATGATGCTGTAATATAAGCATAGAGGATTCTTATAAAGTGTATCTTTCTCCCGTTCAAAGTATATGATGAAAAATGATGTGTCCAGAGTGTTAACAAATTATAACAAAGTATAAACTCTCCTTATATGTAATACTAAAATCTCTTCAGCATAGTCAATCACGGTTTGATATTTTTCATCTTTCATTTCCTATTTATAGTTTAAGAATTAATTTTGAATATATCCTTTATCTACTCATGGATAGTTAAAGTAGGCTGACTGTATGAACAGTATATTTCTGGTCAGCTACACTTGTGCATGGTGTGTGCAAAATGCATCAATGTGAATTCTGATGGTATAGTGTTTTGCATTCACTTTGCACTGACATAAAAGACTTCACAAGGTGGAAGACAATAGAGCAATTAGGCTCCGTCTTTCTGCATGATTTGTGTGTGTGTGTGTGTATATATACATAATGTATACACACATGTATATAAATAATAGGCACAATGTATATACACACATTTTGGAAATGGATGAACTATTTACAGCAGGCAGTTTGTCCAATGAATTTCACCATTTGCAGTTCTATGAATTATTTGTGAATAGATTTAATTTTTTATTAATTTGTTCATAATTCAAAGTAATTCAGTGAATGTTTTCTGCAAACAAATTGCAGACTACAGATTGCTCAAGAATTGTGTTCATCATTGTGTGATTGGTCACCTTACTGATTGGTCATGGTATTGGATTCTGTTCTTTGCTTGGATGAGTGTAAATAGGATAACATACTAAAGAGCATGACCATTCACTGGTCCTTTGATTCTGTTAGGAAGAGTGTTGGAGAAGTTTTTGGGGTAAGGAAGAGTTAGGCTGGCGCTACAGGAAATTTTTTGGATGTTTTAACCCTTTTTCTTTCAAAGCCACTTCAATCAGGGTTCAATATATGACCATATCCTTTCAAGGTTTATCTACTTGCTTCTGTGCCAGAGACTAGTGTTGGCCAGGAGGATTGTGTGGTACTAGCTGCAAAGAGTGTGATGCTGGTACTTTTAACTGCATTCGTGCACAGGATCTGGCCTTGGATTTTTTAAAACACAGTCCCTTCTTGTGGTGCTGCTGGTGTTAGCTATTACACAGGAATATTTCAAATGCATTTAATGAATGTAATGGTGTACCCTTTTTTGTCACCATGCGTCATGAGCATGAACACTTTGGTGCAGGATGGCTATGGTGCTAGATAGGAAGAGAAAGGCATGACTTTAACTGCATAATAGGTGAGTCAGGGTTCTGGCCAGGATTTATGGAATATGTCGACAATTTCTTTGGTTAATTAAGCCTTGGTGGTTATAGTTGTATCCACCTTTACTAGTCATCAGCACACACAGAATGATCAAGAGAGATAATTGGCAGAAGAAAGGTCTAGTAAAAAACTACATTTAGTCCCTGGCAGACACATGAGAAAACACTAACATGAGCAATGTCAGGATGGCTTTGTCATCAATCTGAATCTTCTGCTAGTGTCAGACCATGGTGATCTGTAGCAAAGAAACAGAAAACTTTTCTGGACAAGTATTCTCAGAATTATTCACTTTTTAGAAGTCCAGTCAGTATGGTAATAGGTGGATAGCATTTGTGACCTGCAGAACATGTTTATAATTCTTAATTAAAGGGTTTTCTTTGTGAAAGTTTAACTATTATTCTACTCCAACAGGTTTTTTTTTAGAAAATTACAGTTTTACACCTAATGATTAAAATGCAGATATTTGGTCAACTGTTTCTTTAAATAAAATTCAGTCATGTCTTGTTTTCCAGCAGATAGACAGAGGGATTCTAGTTACCTGAGACCTTCATGTGGCAACTGGATTTACTGGATATATGTCCTGTATATTGGGACAGCCCAGACTCAAGCCAGAATTCTTACACTTTATCAGAAGTTGGTGTACCAAGTAAGTTTTTAAAAGGAGTTGTTTTCCTGTGGCTGAGCCAGTAGGAGCTAGGTGCTAAACTTGTTTCCGCTTGACATTGCTCTATGAATATTTGTTAAGACTGAATGTTTTACCTTTTCACCTCTCCAGTAGTGGTTGTGAAACATGAGCCTCTAGGTGTTTCCTGGTTGGCAAGAATTCAACAGTAATAAAATTAATAGTAGAAGAAATGTTTTAGCAGCAGAGTTATCTTCTCTTACTGGTTTGTAATTTTTTTAATTAATTAATTATCACAAATATGTTTTAAGTACGCTGAGTTTAATCAGTCATATTCCCAGAGTTTATGTATAAAGGTTTTTCTCACACAGAATAATAAATGATAGCCTATCTCAGTGCAGAGTGATGAAATACTGAAGACTGATATTACAACTACTAGCAATAGTTCATCTTGTAAAGTGCTAGATTCTTTAGGTTATTCCTTCTTTATGGCTCTGATCCAAAACTCATTGAAATCAGTCTAAAGATTCCCATTAACTTCAGCAGACTTTGGATCGGGCCCTAAATTGCCTTCTTTGGAAGTAATCATGTTGCTGGTATTATTAACAATTTATACATCATCATAGGTGTGAATGGCACAGATGTTTTCCCTCTCCCAAGGAGTTTAATGTTAAAGTAATTTGATAGGGCCAGATCCTGAAGCTCTTACTCAGATTTTCCCCTTCTTTATTCAGGCAAACACCAGTTGGCTTCCATGAATACTGGAGTCAATGAGATCATTCAGATGAGTAACTGCTCATCTACGTGAATAAATGATTCACGAATTGGCCCTTAGGAAATAAGTCAGGATTGGGAAGATGACACTGACAGCTACAAAAAGGTAATTTCATTATTTATTATCATATTAACAGGTTCTAATTAAAATAAGAACTGATCCAAAGCAACACCCTAAACTCAGACTGAACCGAGTGGGGCATACCGCTCAACTGTCTCTCCTTTTAGCCCCAGATGACCTACATCTCACATGTTGTGGAGTTTCCATTTCGTTCAGCAAAATTCAATATCTTCCATTGTTTGCGCTGTTGTTGTAGCCATGTTGTTACTCTGAGCACCTTGCCCAGACCTGAAGAAGAGCTCTGCGTAGCTTGAAAGCTTGTCTCTTCCACCAGCAGAAGTTGGTCCAATAAAAGATATTACCTCACCTGCCTTGTCTCCACATCTCACATAAATTTGGTGCCCCATCACTTTTATTGTTGAAAATTTACATTAAAATAGAGAATCATGAAAGCAAGGGTATATAGAGAGTCATTTACAAAAGGAATGAAGCCTACAGCATTTTAAATTTCCTGCATGGATAATTTTTTGCGTCCCTCTTTTTGGGTGTTTGTTACACACTGTATCCTACATTTGGGCCTTGGCAGGTTGAAAAGTATGGAAGTGGAATATTTTTGAGGATAAAAAGTGGGTTTTGTTTGTTTTGTATTATTATTATTTTTTTGGAGGTGAGGGGTTGCAACATGTACTTCTAAACTTCCTAGTTTATTGAGGACTGGAGCCAGAAATACCAAAATACTGTTCTAAGGGTATATAGCATTTGTGAATGAGTCAGAATCAGCAAGTAACAAAAATCGTGATACAAGTGAAAGACTGGGTTTTTAATAGCAATGCCAATGGACCTCTAACTATAACAGCACTGCTGGGTGCTAGTATTCTATGGGCAAGTGTCAGATAGAATTTCACATCATAAGGGCTACTCAAAAAACACCTAACAGCCTTGTCTAGCAGACAGGATTTATAAATATGAGCAGTTAGTGTTTGAAAGTTCCTTACTCACAAAGACACAGCAACAAAGCTATCCAACAGAGGCCTCTTCTTCTCACTTTCAAATTCAGAAAGTGATTTCTCTGAAGCAAAAGTGACATCAAATGCTTTTTCAGATAAAGGGTTCTACAAACAAGAAATATCCTCCAAGAGAGACTTGAAAATGTCTTTCAAAATTAGGAAGCACAAAAAGCCTGTAGGTCAAGAATCAAGTCTTAGCCTATAATCCGTATTCACACTTTCAGCGTTTCAAACTCATGCTTCTGGAACTGACCTTGAAAAAGTCATTTCTTCAGGAAAGGGGTGTTATGCTATTGTCACCATTCATCCACCTCTCTAAACACTTAATATCAGCCAAAGTTCAAAGGAATCAAACAATTGAGCTGACCCTTTCAGAAAAAAGCAGCAGCATTAGGACTATAGGGCAGCACTGAATGGTGGAGAATGGGCATCAATAGGCAGCAATATGTGAAGCAAAGAGTGTTGAGTGGTGCTTCCAGAGGTTAAAATACATTGTTATTATTGTTATTATAAAAAAGAGTTTACTTATTGTGTATATTGTATTTGTAAATATTGGCCTTTTCCTTTTGCTGGGTCCAATGAATTGCCTGGAATTAACTAATATACGAGTCAGGGTGAATTATATCTGTGCGAATGACAGTGCTTCCTTTAACTTCATACTTGAAAATATCTCAAACATTTACAAGGCAGAAATACACAATAAATACAAAGTAATAGAAATGAACAAGTCATAGAAGCACACTAAGATGTTGAATGACTCGGTAGGCTCCTCTTTTGAATTTCACTTCAGCTATTTTTGCTATGTGAGGAGTGTAGTTGCTGTTTAACATATTGTTTACTGATGCAGTACCCTCCAAAACCTCAGCTTTGTCTGCTGAAGACTTGACCTTGTTCTCCCAAGATCCCAGAGGCTGGAAAATGGGCTGCCTTCTTTCAATTTCCCATCAATATGATCTGAGCTACCCAACAGTATCAGATACAGACATTTGATAGATATTATTGAAAGGCTTAATGTGGTTCAAGCTACAGTAGGTGCAGAGTGTAGAGAGTTTGATAGCTTTGTGTCAAGTGGCAAGGGAGATAAGAGAAACATGGAAAACAAAGAGATAATACTTGTTGGATACAATACGTTCTATCTGAGACTAATAACTGCAGCAAGCAGTGAGAAATCAACTTTCTGACCAGAAGAACAATCTCAGATGTCCTGAAGGCACAGAGATGACAGAAATCGGGATTTAGTTAAGAGTCCTGAAATGCTGGGGATCAGTAAGTTTGAATGGATGGGCTGGTGCATACACCCCCTTAGGAACTTGAGGAATGTGCACCTCTTAGAATAGAAAACAAAAAGGTGAAATTAGCTCAACAATTTGAATCTACAATGGTTGGGGAGGGGGCAGGGGAAGACTCAAGAACCTCATTCTTTTAGGATTGCAGCCTTGTTCTACTTTGTCATTAGAAGACATTTATGACACTTTAAATAAGAAAATGTGGACCTACAAAGACAGACTCTCTATTGAGATCCAGCCCCTTTGCACCACTCAGGAAATATAAAAGGCCTGGATTCTGGTCATAAGTGCCCATCAGGGAATACCCCTAGTATTGGGGAACTGCCTGCTGGTTTAAAGCTAGTAGAAGTGGCTCCTTGCCAGCTGCCCCTTCTACCCACTTCCCCTGCCTATCAGAGGAGATGTATTGAGTACAGTGGGATCATGTCAAGGTGGAGAGAGGGCATGGCATGGCAGAGCAGAGCTCTGTTATACTTATGCTCCACTGATATAGGGTCCATTAGGGACTCTATTCAAGTGATGTAAGTTAAAACAGCTCTTTGCTCTAAATCTTGGCCAGGTTGGCACAGACCAGCCCTCAGAATCAGAGCTCATAATCATCTCCCTAATGCTCTCACACTCTCTCCTATGACTAGCAGACATTGAGGGCAACAGTGAATCTAGCCCAGAATATCCAACCAGACTACAGGTTGTCTGGCTATCACATTGGCAGGCCTTTCTTCCTCCCATGAATACTATGGTATTTTTGGATAGGAAAGAAGAAGACTACATCTGAATAGTGAAAAAGTAGCTTAGAGGATTCTGGGGAAAGGACACTGAAAATGATCTGATATGAGCTTTGTCTTGCTACTCTGAGTTTAGTGAGGTATATGGGAGGATGTAAAAATGACTGGGCCCTGTGACTGTCCTGGTCTTGTTGCAGTTGATGGGAGCTGTAAGTGTTCAGTGCCTTTGAAAATCAGGCTGCTCACTTAGGATATGTCGACATTACATACTAAGCCTAGGCTCTGACTCAAGTTTAAGCCCAGGCCCCCTTCCATCCACACACAAATCAGTCTGACTCAGGTTAGCAAGCACTCAGAGCCCAGGTCCTCGGACCCTGCTAGGGGATGGTTCAGAGCCCGAGTCCCACTGTAGGTTGAGTACAAGCCCTGTCATTTTGCAATGTGGACACAGGTCAAGATGCAGGCCCAAGTCAGAAGGTCTGTGTAGTACAATATGGGGGTATTAGCATGCCTGTGAGACCCAGGTCCAGCAATTGTAAATTCAGATTTACAATGCAGTGTAGACACTCAAGCATGAGCCTGGAAACATTAAGTCCATTAACCTGGGTCCCACAGACCTAGGCTTAGCCTGCAGTGTAGACATATGTTAGGTGTCTCAATAAGGATCATGGGGGGAGACTTTTCAAAGGCACAAATGGCAGTTTGGTGCTAATTCCCATGGAAAGCCAGTGGAAGTTAGATGCCAAACTACCATTTGTGCCTTTAAAAAATCTCCTCTTCAATCGTCTAACTTTAGGCACTCACATTTGAAAATATTGGCCACGTTTTTTACCTTTATCTGATTTATACCAATGCTCTGCGAAGGCGTCTCCTTTTGGAGGAATTCTTTTAAAAATATTGATCCTTGTTATTGGCTGTATATTACATTTCTCTTGTATTTGGTACAACTAAATACACTATATGCCAGAGTCCTAGAATCCCAGTAATTTATCAAGAAATTACTCCAAAGTGTCAGTGTAATTCATCTGCCAATATAGATAAAATTAAATGAGGACCAATGATTTTATGACAGATTTTAAGACAGACGTGTCATGTGAAATATGGACTGTACATTAGTGTAACACTCGTGGCATGACTCTTTTTAGTTTATTTATTAAAAATACTCAAACCACAGCAAAACCATAGATATGTTTTAAAAAGCAACCAGATTCTGATCTCAGTAACACTGGTGTAAACATGGAGTAAATTCATTGTGTTTGAAGGAGTTGATCCAGATTTACACTGGTGTAACTGAGAACTGAATCTGGCTCTAGGAGTGACTTAATATGACTCAACAAGCTGAATTGTTGCTCCAAATAGTAGCTATCAAATGCATCTTGCCTTTGCGTAAATGACTAATATAATTAGCTTATAACATCACCATAGGCATTGGCAAAAGTAATCATCATTACTATCCATTGTGTTCCCAACATCTGAACCATTCATTTGGAAGGCGGCAGAACAGAAAGTTCTCTACATCTCAGGAGAACTTTGTTTCCCTCCCCTCCCCCCAACACATTTTCCATGGGGGCCTGTTTTCTATGCCTCCCCATCTTCCTGCCCATTCTTAAACTGCAAGCTAACCATAATTATCATTGTTCCTATTTGCTTTGTCTTTTTAATTTAAAGGAACTGAGGCGGGGCTGAGAAAACATACTTTTACAAGACAAAAAACTCCTTAGTACACAAAATCTAGTCCTGCATGGTTAGCTCAACTGAATGCATGCAGAAATAGGCACACAAAAGGTGTCTTGTTTTGCCCTCCTTTTCACTCATGCAACCCTGAGGTTGTATGGGTATAACCAAAGACAGAATGTAGCCTGTGGTGTGACAAAAAGTGTGCAATAGTACAATTTGATTTTTCACTTTTCTTACACAATTAATGTGGTGCATTAGCCGTGAAAGTACAAAGGCATGATTTTAATGGATCATCATCAGCAGAATGTTTGATAACTAATATGGCATTCGATGCTTTTTTAAAGCACTATGACTAATAAGACCATAGCAGCAATATGATCATTTAGTATAGCACTATATAGATGTTAAAAGATGCCAGTTTCCATTGCTTTGTTTTCTTGTAACACACACACCACCCACTTTGTAATTAAATAGGAATTTTGCTATGAACTCAGCGTTCAAGTTGGTTCTGTCCATGATGATCAGATCAGACTTGACCCTCCAAGTTGCTGACCGTTCAGATTCTAATCCAGCAAGACACTTAAGCATATGCTTAAGTGCTTTGCTGGATCGGGACCAGCATGGTCAGCACTTGCAGGATGAAGCCTATGCACAGTCCTGTGTGGTGTAGTGAAAATTGTGATCTATCACTTTACATTCTCTTGGGGTTCTGGTCCTGCTTACAGGCTGGGGGCTCTGTAGGGAAGAGTGTGATTCCAGCAGAAGGTCTAGCAGCAGTCAGTTTGCAAACAGCCAGCCTAGAGTAAGGTGGGGTGAGTTGTGTCTCCATACCTCAAGGAACAACTGCTTTGTCTACTCTCTGTCTTGTGTGTTAGGGTTCTTAATTCTAAGCAATAAAGTAGTGGTACATTGCAACCTTCCAGCAGGAGTATTTTTCTCCCTAATTTCTCTGTTTGTATGCCATGAACATAACATCTTTTTTTAGTAACCTATGTTCTGTAAACCAGATTCTGATACTTTCCTCATGTTGGATAATACCTTACTCCATGAATAGTCCTATTGACGTCAGTGCGATTATTAATGGAGTAAGGTGCTACGCAGTGTGTGTAAGGGGACCAGAATCTGTTCCTATAGACTCTTCAAAAAAGTGAATAAGGATGTTTTTGTCCTATTTGAACTGGAAACTTCTCGCTGTGCCAGGTCTGCATCCCTTCACTTCTGCTTTGCTCTTCCTTTGATTTTTCTTAGCAGAAGTGCGTGTTGGATTTCTGATCTGCAGTAAACCCTCTTAGAATAACCCATTCCTATAGAATTCATTATTCAGTCTCAGTAATCATTCAAACAATTTTGCAAATAGTCTCCTGTTCTTTTAGAAGAAGGTGTCCTCCTTTCCATTATTTATAGTATATGTGTTTTGATTAGACAGTCACTGAGGCAATGCTTTTTTATGAATAACGGAAACACTGTGCAATACTATTGGTTTATTTCTAATTTGTGTAAAAACAAATGTGCAAGAAATAACCACATGGAAAAGATTGGCTTCAGAAGTTTGAACAGGCCATGTTAATAGCAATAAAATAAACCTGTGCTTAAATGGTTTTTAACACAAATCTTTGAAGTCATTAAATATTATTTAAAAAAAACCAAAACACCACCACCACCAACAAACCCAAGGCTCAAGATTTCCATAAAAGGGTGACCAAGGCTGGGTAACAAAATCATTTTTCAGGGGCCTCAATAAGGATTTGGGGGGCAGGTCTTCAAAAAGTATTCAGCATCCAGATGTTGAAAAGAGCTCAGCAACCTTTTAAGTAAGAGGTTGGATTTTCAAAAGGGCTTAATATCCAGCAGCTTCCATGGGTCACTCAGTGGGAGCTGCTAGACACTGAACTCTGCAAAATCTAGCTCTTGGTTTTTAACTTCAGGCACCCATTTTCTTTTAAATTGTGGTCAGGATTTCTAGTGAATATTTAATTATACAAAATATGGGCCAAATCCTTGGCCCCATTCTGGCTGCTTTCCACCATTCTAGGAACACAGAGGTGATTCCGCCACTGCTGGCGTATTGGTCTTGTTTAGGGGCTTCCCGAAGTGGTGCTGAGCAATCCTAGAAGCTCTGCGCTATGCTAGTCCTGGTCCCCAGTGAAGGAGGTGTGGGCAGAATATCCCAACGCTCTGGTGATCCCCAGCTGCCAGATGCCCCATGCAGGCCATTGGCAGCCAGCTCAGTTTCAAATAACCTGATGGAATTTGTGCTGAGAGACTAGACCAGATCTGAGGCAGTGGTCAGAGAGCAGTGGTGGTGAGGAGGGGCACATGCACAAACTACACTTTTGTACCCCAGTTTTTGAGCTACGCTCAGCATTTTTCAGCTACAGCTCAGGATCTAGTTCTGTGTCTTACCTATGCTACTCAAATGTGATCCAATATCATTAAAAAAAATCACTAGTATGATCTAAATGAAGGCACAGCAGTATCTAAAGGTGCTATCGGATGCTTTCTACCAATCAGGAACATACCATTTCACATGCAGTAATTTACAAATTTACAAGTTGGGATAATTGTATGTAGCTTTAAGACATGCAAGCTTTGTGGCTGCATGTCTGCAGTTTTAGAACCCAAGCAACAACTGTTTTCATTGTTTTTCTTTACCCAGAGTCTTCTTTAAAGTGTCACGATAGAAAATTGACTCCATTAAAAGCATACCTATTAATCTGCTTTAAAAAAACACATCAAGATCTTCTTAACACTATACTCTCTTTATGGCTCTAACAAACAACGGAAAGATTTGAAACCAGCACAAAACATGTCCAAAGAGCTGCACTGTTGTAGATTAATGCATTTGTAACATATTTTACTTGGACTTATCTCTGTTCATATGGAATGATGTATTTTTCCCCAAGAACAATACAGATAAAACTGAAGATTACGGTTTGTGTTAGAGTGGTTAAGGATAGATAAGGGTATTTCTCTTTGTGAAAGATGAAACAAGTAAAAGAAAAGCCTAAAAACAACAAAGGCGCTCTTTCACAGCAGGGTATATATTTGATGACCTATAGTAAATGTTATAAATGCCTGAAAGTGCTTTTATATACAAGTATCACTTTGTAGTGTATATTTTCTATTTTATTCCAACACAAACAAACACACAAAGCAAGCACCAGGCTAGTGGAGTGTTATATAATTGCAAGATTATGCTGATGATGAAAATGTATCATTGCCAGTAATTACTGTCA
The DNA here is from genome assembly GCF_002925995.2 of Terrapene triunguis. NCBI lineage: Eukaryota > Metazoa > Chordata > Testudines > Emydidae > Terrapene > Terrapene triunguis. The sequence continues at coordinate 10,649,497 of NW_020664435.1, read as the reverse complement.
AATGAGAGAAAGACATTGGGTACCTTGTAAAGTGACATGACCTCCATATGCCATCATTTGTTATACCTGGGCCTAGTGCTATTGGAAGTACTGTAACAGGCAGGATGGCATGGAGGCCAAATGCTCATTACATAGTAGAAGCAATCAGTGATGATACATATATATTTAAAAAAAAGACCCAGTAATACTGTGTTACAGCTGAATCCTCCTTAATAAAAGATATGCTCTAGCTCAAACTTAAGTTATGGGTTTGATACACAAAAACTACAGAGTGAACTTCTATGGCTTGTGTTACTCAAGAAGTCAGACTAGATGATAATAATGGTCTGTTGGGCCTTATAATCTCTGAATCCAATGTCTTGCACTCTAAGGGCTGATTGGTGGCATTTTGCCACTAGCCTGAGTAGGGAGCAGTGCAGCTACATCACCTCAGAGGAGTTCAGGGAGAGATTGGACAATCATTTCCCAAGTGGCTTGGTCAACACTCTGGTCACATGGTGCAGACTGCTTCCCCCATGTGGCTGGTATGCTTGTCTGTCAGTGTGGAACAGTAAGGCCATGTCCCCTCCTCCATCCATCTCTCTAGGGCACACTAGACTTCAATTCTGCAACAAGGAAACTTAGCTTCTGAGGTTCATTGGGGACAAAAGTAGAAGCTAATTTAAAAGGTTGAGCAGGGTAGGATAGTAGAAAATATTCAGAAAACAAATCTGTTTTTATTTTTTTATGGCATTGTACATAACTGCATTCACTGTGCTGTTCATTTAGGCATTGATCCTCCAATCGGATCTGTGTGGATGAATCACTGAGTCTGCTTGGAGTACCATTGAAATCAGTGGGGCTCCACGAAGGGGTTTGCCAGTACAGAACAGCTGCGGGGGAAGGGGGAAGGGGATCTGGACTGCAGGCCAAACTTTCCAAAAGTGTCCCCTGATTTTGGGGAGCTTCAATTTTTGACACCCATCTTGATACCTAGAGCCTAATTTTTCAGGGGTACAAGCTGTGAGTGCCTAGTACCTGTGAAAATCAGGCTCTAGGTGTCAAGTTGGGCACTCAAAGAGAGTAGACACTTTGGGGAATTTTAGCTTTACTATTTAATTTGATAAACACCAGTTTTGTGATAGATCCCCCTGCTTTTCAGGCTGAGATGCAGCTTTCAGTGTGCCGCAGGGTACAGTATTTGTGCTGCAATAATCAGGGGACCTTGCTGCAGAATTTAGATTCAGTATATCATACACTTTCCTTGGCTCGTGGTTTGTGGTAAGAGGCTCTATTCACTTTCCTTCTGTCTGTTGGGGGATGGTGGAGATAGGAGTAATTAGCAGTCAGAGGGAAGATGTGGGCTCTGGCCTGCTTGAAGGGGACAGGAGGAAGTAGTGAATGGGACATGGTCGGCACTAGGAGTCAGTAGAGTTATGACCCCCTTTGAGCAGGCGGTTAGAATAGATGACCTCCTGAGGTCTCTTCCAACCCTAATCTTTTATGATTTTATGGCTGTCTACACCAGCAGTGAATATGACCTGCTTGGCCTCTGCTTGCTTTTTTGAAGCAGTATTGTAGCTTTTTCTCTCTGTCTTTCTCTGTCATTCCCTTCAGAAGACACTTGGAAGGCAGGAGATGGAACACTCTTCTGAACTGGCTAGAATTCTAACAGTCAGCTTGTTCCAGCCAGTCTGTCTCAGTCAGAAGTTAGACCATAAATTAACAGTGACATTGTCAAGAAACTTCTCACACTTACTGTAAACAGATCAAAAGGATTGATAGGGACTTTTGCTGCCTCCATGGATCATGTAATTTCAATAAGCTTCTCTCACCAGTGATGATTCTTAACAGAAGTCCATAAGTAATACATTGAAATTTTTTATAATGTAATCACATCAGCAATGAACATATCCAAGATGGCACAGGCAATCAAGTCAAAGTACTACTTTATTCTGCCTTCTGCAGTTAGCGTTGGCCTAGAGACTATGATCTAATGTCAGTCCCGTCAAAAGATTTTGAAAGTATAAACATTATTTATAGGGCACAGTATGTGATAAAGGTTGGCTTTATTCATAGTATCAGAAGAACCATAATCTCCATTTGTAATTTGAAAAACACTTCACATTTATTTTTAAAATTTTAGTCAGAATTAAATGCCAACCATCTGAAACATCATTCCATTTTTAGAAAGTACATTTTCCTTCAAAGCTAGGGATGGTCAACAATCAGGATTCTGTGTTTTGGAAAAGAAAAAAAGTTGGTTTTTTTAATTCAAAATGTTTACAATTTTTTTTAAAAACGTTCAGAATAACATGACAATTTCACTTTTGTTCAAAACTGAAAATTTTCATTTGGTTTATTTTTATTTAAAGGTTGTTGTTTTTTTAAAGAAAACACACCAAAATTCTCCACTTTCTCTTACTTTCCTACTTGCACTACCGTCCCCTCATGTGCTACACAATGCGGAATTGGGGCCTAGCCAGTAAAGTGCTGAAAGCCTGCAACTCCAGTGAGAACTGAGGCCAATCAGCAGCTCTAAAGATTGGGTCTTAAACCAAGAACCGTTGCCTTGTACCTTGTAGTCAAATGAGGCAAAATGAAGAACTTTAATTAAAACCTGGCAATAATGAAGTCAATGCCAAAACTTCCATTGACTTTAGTGGGGCCAGGATTTCACCTAATATTGTTAAACATTTATACTAATGGAGAATAATGGAATAAAAGGAATTGAGAGTCTGTTGAAGGAACCTACCTAGAGAGATGAGAAGGAGGATTGGAATGTCTGATGATGAGGATGGGAGGTTTGGGGGTCTATTGAGGGAACCTCAGAAGCTGCCCAGAACCATTCACTGTAACAGAACTGGAACAGACACTGGATAGCATCAAGTGTGGAACAGCTGCAGGGTATGACAACATATCTTCAGAATTCCTGAAAAACCTTGGCTCCTGTGCTCGTGAATTTGACTTGTGAAATTCTTCACCAGGGTCATAAGTGAAGGTAGGCTACCGAAGATATGGCGCACCGCAAAAGTCATTGGCCTCTTAAAGCCTGGAAAGGACCCAAGTCAAGCATCAAGTTATCGTCCCATATCATTATGGTCGGTGTGCTTCAAGGCTCTGGAGCGCTTGGTCCTACAGTGCATATTACCCAACATGGAAAGAATTTTGAGCCCTTACCTAGCCGGCTTTCGCCGAGGCTGTAGCACATGCGACAAAGTACTTGTGCTGACCACATTTGTTGAAAATGGCTTCCAGAGAAACTTGAAAACAGGTGCTGTTTTCATCGCTCTAACAGCAGCGTACGATACGGTATGGCACACTGGCCTGCTCGTGAGGGTATTGTGGGTCCTGCTACCTTGGGTCACAGGCGTCATTGAACTGTTCCTCTGCGATAGGCAGTTCAGAATCCATATGGGGGAGGAGACGAGCGCTTGGAGATGACAGAGCAATGGGTTACCCCAGGGCTCTGTGCTTTCACCAACCCTGTTCAACCTTTACATCAATGACCTGCCAACAACGGAGTCACGAAAGTTCATTTACGCAGACGACATCTGTTGTGGTACCAAGGCCCGGACGTTTCACGAGCTTGATGCCACCTTAAACCGGGACACGATAAAGTTAGCTGACTACTGTAAGACTTGGCGCCTTCAGCCAAGGGTCATAAAAACAGTCTCCAGTTTGTTCCATCTTCATCACGCCAGCGCAACCTGAGAACTGAATGTTTATCTGAATGGTCAGAAGGTGAAGCATGAAGTAGAACCGGTTTATCTAGGTGTGACCTTAGACCGCACACTGAGTTACCATGCCCACCTGAAGAAGACAGCAGCTAACGTTAAGACACGCAACAATCTTCTTAGCAAACTGGCAGGTTCATCATGGGGTGCTCGTGCTCCAACTTTGTGGATGTCAGCTCTTGCCACCTAGTATTCAGTGGCAGAGTCCTGCGCACCAGTATGGAGTTGATAGTCACACACCAAACTGGTGAATACGCAGTTATATGCCACCATGCGTATCATCTCCGGCACCCTGCGTCCGACTCCACTCCCATGGCTTCCAGTTCTGAGCAATATTGCTCCTCCTCATATCAGACAAGAGGTTGCCACTGGCAGGTTACTGGAGAAAGTACGCGCCAACTCAAGCCTGCCACTGCACAATGACCTTTTTAAACCACCAGATGCACGTTTGCTGTCACGTTGCCCATTATGGTCTCATCTGCCACGCCAGGATGCTAGGGCAGAAACACTCTGATGAGAGGAATGGAATTTGTTATAATCCCCAACCAGTCCCTCGTTGCCGACCCCACAATCTGCCTGCCTGGTTTTGACCTGCCCCATCGCCAGTGGTCCCTGTTGAACAGGTTCCGGACCGGGCAAGGTCTCTGTGCAGCCAACCAGTATTGCTGGGGCCTTCATGACAGCCCTTTGTGCAGCTGTGGTGCAACACAGACGATGATGCACATGGTCAATGAATGCCTGCTGACTAGGTTCAGCAGTGGCCTAGAAGAACTGCATCATGCCACTGAAGATGCCCTCGCTTGGCTAGATGACTATGCACACACTAAATAAATGGAGGGAACCTGATTGTTAGTGGTGAGGGAGAGAAGCTGATTGGAATCTTTTGGGGATAGAGTTTGAGGCTCCATCTGGGAGCCTGAAAGAAGGCTGGGAACATTAAACAGCTGCAAAAAGTGGAAACAATGTCTTTCACTATTGCACAAGCTCAGCAATCAAGAGTTTTCAAAACTTAATTTTCAATTCATTAAATGAGATCCTGGATTCAGTGTGGGCTGTTTCAATTAGGCCTGTACAAATAGACAAAATTAATGGGTCAAATAAGTAATTAATGATGTTAATATATCAATCAGATTTCTAATGTGTGTCTAATCTAAGTCAGGGAAAAAGAATCTAATAATTAATTGGAAAGCTGCTATGAAGCTTCAGTCGATTTGGATCAGAAAAAAAGTAAAAAAAACCAGAGAATAATTACCAAGAATTAGAAAACAATATCACTTTTAGCAATCCAATGGGAAGATGAAAGTTAAATAGAAATGTGAATGAAATGCCATTTTTTATCCCTATGAGGGGATTGGGAAAGTCATATAAACAACAGCCGTCCTTTATCATAAAAGGTAACGCTATCCTGGCACAGTCCTTCTTCACTGTTAGGATATGTCTTCTCTCCTCAGTTAGCTTGGGTGATCAGCACGCTGGCCTCAGCGCTCGTGTTAGCCTAGCCTGGACTGCAGAGCTCTACCAAAGTTAGTGTGTTGTCATTGTTTCTGCACTTGTGAGCTTTTGTCTCAGGATTGTACAAGAGTAACTGAGAGCAGAATTTGGCTCACTCTGCATATCCAACACAGAAACTGATTCTCCAGAAACAAACCTGCCAACATAAAAAGAAGGTGTAATCATCCCTAGCTCGCAAAGACAACTAGCAAGTGATGCACATGCACAATCACACAAATAAGGATCCCAACAATATCCATAACTGTCAGAGCTAGTGCTTTGCCGGCTACTGCTTACTTTAGTTGGGATCCTAAAACTGAAAAATAGGGAATAGCCAGAGCGTTTTAAGTGATGAGCAAAAAAAGAATGCATCATCTGTGAACAAATTTCAGGTTTCAGAAAATAGGACTCTAAAAGCTTATAAATGGAAGGAATACAGGTAATTTTACAATTATGACTTCAGCATCTACATCTCACTTCACAAGTGACAGCTTTCATATAGTTATTTTTAAGTTCAAACATGAAATAACTCTTATCACTAGAAGGCAACTAAAGCCAGCTGAACACAAACACTATAGAAGGGTACATTATGAATGTTAGGGATCAGAGAAGTGCGTTGTTTGTCATTAGCCATTTTGTCCAACAAGCTTTGGTTGGACGAGTATCTCTGCCAGTCCAGCCGGCTTTCTTCTAAGGTCTGACCCACACTTTTGCACTTGAAGAGAAACAACCTTCTCCTCTGACTATGACAAGGGTAACATGTTTGAACTCCCTTCTTCTCTCTTGTGCAGTTTTCTGGCCTGATGTAAGAGGGACAGAGATCTGGTGTCTCTGATCTCTGCTTCACCAGAATTCCCCTCATCTTTGCTTCAGCCAACTGCCTCAGACCACCCAGGAGTTGGAGCTTTTCCAACCCAGCAATTGTTGCTAAATAAACAATTCTTTTAGCATTCCTGCATTGTTGTAAATTGACACTAACTAAAGGATTTTTACTTATAGATTATGACTAAAAGGAGATCCCATAACTATGGGCCAATGAGGAGGAAAACACATTAAGATTGTGTTAAAAGAAATGTGCTGGGAAAGAAAGAGAAAACAGGGCAATTTTTCAAATAAAAATACACAATGAGTAGAATCTTACTTAATAATCTATGGCATATTTTTGTTCCATCTATTCCTTATTTTTACTCTTCATTCTGTTTGTCCTATGTGCCAGTAATTCCAGCAAAGTGTGTGTGTTTTTTAAAAAAAGCCAAAAGAAAAACAATATTTTGTGTTCCCCTTGGTATGTTGGCCATAGCTTGTACTCAACAATCTTCATTCCTAGTTTTGTGCTGACATAGATCGATGCTGGTGAACAAAGAGAAATGTTTTGGCATGATAATGCACTTCACAGGTTGAATTTCTAGTTGTTAAACAAAAATGGCCATGTTAATTTCAACTTCATTTAACACACAGGGGAAAAAATCAATGTGGAGAGGAAAAAATCATTTTCAAACCTCTAAGAGGGTGTTATAAACAATGGAGAGGAAGAAAGCTAAAAACCTATAACAAGTTACTTGACAGGGTCCTTTTAAAATAAAGAAAATATTTTCATCTAAGGTTGTCTTCTACTAATTTTAGATTTAGTGTGTTTTTTTTCAGTTCAGTGAATTGCTTCAATTTTAATGGTTCACTAAATTATAAATAATAGCAGATACATTTGAAAAGGTCTTTACTAGGACTGTGGGCAATACATATATTGTTATGGTAAAGGAAGAAGCAAAGGGGTAAGATATGGCCTTTAGCCACTGGCCTGAGCAGAGGGAGGCATGCATCAGACTGGAGTACAGGGTGATTTCTGTGGCTCTGTCTACACTCCAATCCTTTCCAGGCGCCCAGTAGAGGCACAGTTTTTCTTATCCATTAAATAATACATTTACTCTCTGTGTAGTCACATAAAATCAGTGAAACCATTCATGAAATACAGTGCTACTCATTGTGAATTGGGTGGTCCAGTTGAGCTCACAGCGAGTAATCCTGTGCTAGCTGAGTGAGGGGACTGCAATTGTGGAAGGCCCTCCTGGGGACGGGGAGGGGAAGTTGCTTGTGGGCTGAACCAGTAAGTCCTGGCACAATCTGGCCCTAATAAATGTACCGAAACAAGCCACTTGCTGTGGGTTCTCATCAATAGCAGGTGCACCCAACTCCGTACTGTTAACAGGCACTTGGCTGGGGTATGTACTTACATATTCATTGCCACATTGAAACCTATTTTTTTAAAGACAGTGATTCTCTCCATAGATGGGGGCAGAAGTGAGTAATCACTTTCTCTGGCAGCAAAATCCAAGACTTCAGGTACATGTTGGTTCTGGCTAAAGGGTGGGTAGTTTTGAGGCCCAATCCAAAACCTCTTGAAGTCAATGGGGGCAGGGGTGAAGTCAGGGCGGGGCCGGGGGCAGAGTGGGGTTGAGCACCCACCAGCACCAGAAGAAGTCGGCACCTATGGCCACTGAAGGGGGGGATCATGTGACCCAACCCACAGGTCTTGAATCCAGATCTGCAGAGTTCACGGGAGCAGCTATGCTCCAGCCCTCCACTTAGCAGCATGCTGTCAGCTACTTACCTAGGACCCAAGAAGTCGGCCCCACTTTGAGGCTCTGCACTCAGATCCTGTTGGCAGAGTCCCAGAGCAACTGCTCGGCACCCTGGTCCTACTTAAGCCAGCCGCAGGAGCAGGAAGCTGTCTGAACAGCTGGGTAAGGTTCCTTTCTGTTCTGGGCTGTGTGCCTCCCGAACCTTGATTTCCTGGCATCTGATTCATGGTTCTGATATCCAGTTTGTCTCCTGCCTCTGACCCGCTGGTATCTTGACTTGGCCTGACTCTGTTTCCTGACTTGTGTTTCTGACCTCAAATTTGTGTCCTGCTTCTGATCTCCCAGTATCCTGACCCAGCTGACTCTTGATTCCTACCTGATGAGTGTGAACTCTGGCTCTCACCATTAGGTTTGGCTGTCCATAACCCAGCCATGACATCATGTTGCCTTTGGTTTGATAACATTCCAGTGAGACACTGGCACGTCAGAGAAACACAGCCACATTTTGGCACAGTGCAGACGCTGCTGTAAGGACTGGTACTAAGGCTTTATAGGTGGAATAATGGAGACTTTACAAAACACTTATGGACTGTAGTATACAGGCCTTCCTGCAACATGTTATAATAACCCATTTGTTGAAAAAGTAGTTTTTACTCATAATTTTTTATTAATAATAACTTATTTTATTAATAGAGTATGTATAAATGCTACATGTATTTAATATGTTTAATATTTAATATTGAATGGTTTTTTTGGACTCCAGATTCCTCAGGTTTCATTCTTAAGACCTTTTTTGTTTTTCTTTTTCTTTTTCTTCCTTGGCTTTACAAAATTTACAATGAATTTGGGTTTATGGTGAATCTTGTGGAATTTCATCAATCACAATACTAATGAAGAGAGTAAGAGAAGTTTGCAAATAAAATTGGACTTTAATGTAAGTCTCTTTCTCCATTTTTCTGTGGATTGCACATGAGTCCCCTGTCCTGGCACCTGGCTTAGCAGTGTGCTGCTTGTTGGCTGCCATGTATTCTGTAATTATATCAAATCTGCTCTTGGATCCTTTCTTCCCTGGAAAGTGGCATTCCTGTGAATGACATTTCCAGTGCACACCTCAATCTGGTGCTTTATTAAGGTAATACATCATCTGAGCAAGGTGCTTTAATGATCTTTTCATCAAAAGATGACACCATCCAAAAAGAAGCAAACGGGGGGTGCTCTTTAATTGTGTGATAAAAGGTATGCCAGGAAACAAGATGCTCTGAAATAGCAAGCCTGTTTGCCTCCGGGTATAACTGGCATCCTAGCACCTTCTTTTCACAAATGTGTTAGTACACTGCGTAGGCCTCCTTACCTGGTCGCTACAGTCTCAGTCTCCTTGACAACAAAACTTTTCAAAGATGATATGAAAAAATGTTCTCTTCAGCCCTGGAGCTGTTTTAATGCTCTAAAATGTCAAAGAAAAGATCCTCCAATCCCAAGAGCAGGGACGATGTGGTGATGGAGGGGGGGAAAGGATATTTAAGAACATGTTTATAAAATAATTCAGTACCACAGGGCAGCTTAATAGACATTTCTTAAAAAAAAAAAGGGGGGGGGGGGAGATTCTGAAATTAAACATAGTAGCTAGTGACTGAAAAGCTTTTCTACCTCAAAGCTCTTCAGTTGCCAGTGAGAGATGAGTTTGTCTCGCTCCAGTTCCCAGAGGATGATTGTGCACTCCAGTTGTCACCTTTCTGGCAATCTTATAAAAAATAAGGGATTGAGTTAGCATGGAGACAGAGCCACCCTCCGGGTCATGCTGAGACACCAGCTTGTGAATTATAGATACCAGTGAAACTAGATATTAGCTAGGCCACATGTTTCATAACATTTTGCAAATGTTACCTGTTTTCACTTTGAGTATTTGTACTACTTGGTCATTATGTTGGCACGACTCCCACAATTGGGTGTTTAACAAAGCTTCTGGGGGCAATGCAAAGTTACCCCTAGGCCAGTGCTCAATCAGAAACTACACAGAAGTGACTGTATGCAAGAATGGGTCTACTCTTTCAGAGCGCAGGTGCACTGCTGGTGCTCACTGCCTTAACCAACACTTGTCTCTTGTAATTTGTAACAAAAAGCTTGTCTCTCTCATCAATGGAAGTTGGTCCAATAAAAGATATTACCTCACCCACCTTGTCTCTCTAATATCCTGGGACTGACACGGCTACAACAATCCTGCATTAACAAACACTGCCAGCCCAAGCAAAGTATTAACATATTAGGAAATGTAAGGAAAAACCTGTCCTTCAGGCTGATCTCCCACTTCAGCCCCTCCTGAAATACTGCCAAAGGGGGAAAGGGGGAGAAAACAGCTTTGTGACAAGAGAACTAGAGAAACAAGAAACTAGACCCGTCCAGAAAGGGATCCCAGAAGAGGGTAGCCTGGACAGGGAATCCAAATCCTCCTGTCATGAACTCCATGTCCCTCAGCCAGCTGTTCTGTGCACAGGCAGCTGAGCTCTGCAGCAGTCACCAGCACTTTGCTCAGGGGTGGGAAAGAGACTCTCTGTGCTTGCTTGCATTGGTTCACAGACAGCCACTGCTTTAGGCTAGCCAACTTTGACTCTTTCCAAGTTGAAAAAGAGGAAACAGGGAGCACAGACACTGCCCCTCTAGGACTCCAACACTTTAAGTTACTCTCTGATGGGGAACCAAAGAGGCAGCTTGTCTAAAGAGAAAATCACCCTGAAGGATCATTGGGCCCCATGACTTTGTATTATAGGTGTAACGTGACAGGTGTGTTCTTGGCCTAGAGATTCTGCTCACCTTGTTCAGGAAGTCCGGTGAGCACCCCTCTGCTCTGTTCTGTACCCTGCTGATTCTCACCTGTAAATGAGGAATTAGTGAGATTATTGCTGGAGGGAAGTCTAAGGCCTGGAACTTTATTTGCACAGGCCTAGGAGAAGAGCCTAATATCTGCAGCCCTAGAAAGCTGATTTGTGGAACGGCTTGTCTGTAACAAGTTCCTGCAGTTCCTGTCTCGAATTCTGTCTTGTCTCAGGCTGTCACTGTGTATGTGTCTATGTCAATCTGCAAATGCTAGTCCCGAAGAAAAGTGGAGCTCCTAGAATCATGATATGTGCATATACTTACTGGTAGGAGCCTTAGGATTATGCCTGAGAAGTCTGGGTACTGGGAAGGGAGGCCAGAGATGTGAGATGGATAGAAATACTGTAATTATTGTGTTTGTTAGTCCAGATCTATTCTAATTCCTAACTAGTTCACTGACTCCTTCGCACACAGTATAAATCAAACATAAATAGTAATGCTTCATATTTGTTGGGCAACACTCATTGTGTAAACACCCTCTAGGAACTGGGCTTATTGCACAAGAGACACCACTGACTGTTGACAACTAATTGTGTTACTAGCACAGAGATGACCCCAGAGAAGGTCAGTTTCATTCCAAAGGTCAATTTCATTCCACTTCCCTTCTGTACAGTGGTCAGTGCCACCTAGTAGAATAAGGGCTATGTGTTTAAATGGACAGAGCATCAGAAAAAACAGCTGATGGTATTTTGTTTATTGTTGATTAACCCCTGAATGGACTAGTGGCAGTAGACAAGCACATAGTAACCGAGAAGATGCAAATATGGCAATGACCACTGTGGCCTGATTTTCCACTGCCTTGCACCTTCTGTAGTCATTTATACCTGAGCAAAGCAGGTGTAAAATGCTTTATATTATTCACTGTTCATGCTGCGTGATTGACCACATGGTACTGCTTCTGTCCCCTGATTGGATGACACCCAAATTCACAGAGATCTTTTAAGATGGACACATGAACATTTCTGGTGCAAATATACACCCATATGAGTTTTCACACCACTTCACTTTTCCATAGACATTTGTGCAAACAAAAATTTGCCTATACAAATATTTGAGGAAAGTGCATAAAGAGGGTCATGATTGCCCTTGAAATGAATCCATGGCTTTTCTTTGAATAAATGTTCACAAGTACTTTTTTTGCAGTATTTACCCAGCTCCATTTATGCCGATGCAGAAGAACCATTATAGGAAGTAACAGACCAAGACAAAAATAAAAGACGGTGGGAGGGACAGGTTAAGCTTTTACAGGGGAAGAAAAAAATTGACAGAAGGTAGCAGAGAAGCAGACCAGAAGCAGTGTGAAAGAACATTCTGTTTGCTGGGTAGATGTGGAGCCATGTTTCTCAGCCTTGAAAGAAAGTCCAAGGTGGGTTACATGGGTTGCCTTGTGGTTGCCAGAAAATCTCTACAGTTCAGACTGTTCAATACAAGGCATATGCTAGGACCAGCGTGGGTGCCCTCTTGTTTCCTTTATTGCTACCCCACCCGGTCTCATCTGCAGCAGCTTCACATTTCTCCTTCCTACTCTTCCCTTTCCCATCACCCACACAGATCCAATATGGTATGGAGCCAACGTTATGATGTAAGAACTGCTATACTGGGTCAAACCATCTAGCCCAGAATCCTGTCTCTGACAGTGACCAGTACCTGAGCTTCAAGGGGAGTGTATAGAACAGGGCAGTAGAAGTGATCCACTCCTGTCTTCCCCTCCAAGCTTCTGGCAATCAGAGGTTTAGGGTTTCCTTCAGCATGTGGTTACATCCCTGGCTAATAGCCATTGATGAACTTATGGCTAATAGCCATTCCATGAACTTATCTAGTTCTTTTTTCAACCCAGTTATAGTTTTGGCCATCACAATATCCTATGCAAATGAGTTCCACGTGCTAATTGTGCATTGTGTGAAAAAGCACTTCCTCTTGTTTGTATTAAACCTGCTGCTTATTAATTTAATCAGGTGACCCCTGATTTTTGTGTTGTAAGAGATGGTAAACAAGACTTCTCTATTCACTTTCTCCACAGCATTCATGATTTTATAGACCTCTATCATATCCTCTGTCTCTTTTCTAAGATGAACAACCCTAATCTCGGTAGTCTGTCCTCATATGGAAAGGGTTCCATACCCTTGATCATCTTTGTTGCCCTTCTCTGAACCTTTTCCAGTTCTCCTATGTCCTTTTGGAGATGGGGCAACAAGAACCAGACATAGTATTCAAGGTGTGGGCACACTATGGATTTATATAGTGGTATTATGCTATTTTCTGTTTTATTTTCTATCCCTTTCCTAATAGTTCCTAACATATGGTTAGCCTTTTTGAATGCTGCTGCGCATTGACAGAAGTTTTCAGAGAACTATCCACTGTGACTCCAAGATCTGTTTCTTAAATGGTAATAGTTAATTTAGAGACCATCACTGTGTATGTATAATTGGGTTTATTTTTTCCAAGATGCATTACTTTACCCTTATCAGCGTTGAATAGCATCTGCCATTTTGTTGCCCAGACACCCAGTTTTGTGAGATCCTCCTGTAACTCTTCGCAGTCAGCATTGGACTTAACTATCCAGAATAATTGTGTATCAGCTGTGAACTTTGCCAAATCACTGTTCACACCCTTTTCTGGATCTTTAATGAATATGTTGAACAGCACAGGTCATAGTACAGATCCGCTTTTTACTTCTCTCTACTGTGAAAACTGACCATTTATTCCTACCCTTTGTTTCCTATCTTTTAACCCGTTACTGATCCATGAGAAGACCTTGCCTGTTATCCCATGTCTATTTAGTTTTGTTAAGAGCTTTTGGTGAGGGACCTAGTCAAAGTCTTACTGAAAATCCAAGTGCACTATATCAACTGGATCACCATTATCCACATTTGTTGATCCCCTCAAACAATTCTAATAAATTGGTGAGGCATGATTTTCCTTTACAAAGTCATGTTGACTTTCCCCCCCAACAAATTGTGTTTATCTATATGTCTAATAATTCTGTTCTTTACTATAGTTTCTGCCAATTTACCTGGTACTGAAGTTAAGTTCACCGGCATCTACATAAGAATGGCCATACTGGATCAGGCTAATGGTTCATCTAGCCCAGTATCCTGTCTTCTGGCAATGGCCAATGGCAGGTGCTTCAGAACAGGGCAGTTATCGAGTGATCCATCCCCTGTCATCCATTCCCAGCTTCTGGCAATCAGTGGCTAGGGACACCCTCAGCACGAGGTTGCATCTCTGACCATTTTGGCTAATAGCCATTGATGTACCTATCCTCCAGGAACTTATCTAATTCTTTTTTGAACCTAGTTACACTTTTGTCCTTAACAACATCCCCTGGCAATGAGTTACACAGGTTGCTTGTGCGTTGTGTGAAGAAGTACTTCCTTTTGTTTGTTTTAAACCTGATGCCTATTAATTTCTTTGGGTGACTCCCTGGTTCTTGTGTTATGAGAAGGAGTAAATAACACTTCCTTATTCACTTTCTCCAAATCATTCATTATGTTATAGACCTCTATCATAACCTCCCTTAGTCATCTCTTTTCAAAGCGGAACTGTCCCTGTCTTTTTAATCTCTCCTCATATGGAAGCTGTTCCATACCCTGCATCATTTCTGTTGCCCTGCTCTGTACTTTTCCCAGTTCTAATATATTTTTTTAGGATGAGGCAACCAGAACAGCACAGAGTATTCAAGTTGTGGGCATACCATGGATTTTTATAGTGGCATTATGATATTTATTGTCTTATTATCTATCCCTTTCCTAATGGTTCCTAACATTCTGTTAGCTTTTTTTGACTGTCACTGCACAGTGAGTGGATGTTTTCAGAGAACTGTCCACAATGAGTCCAAGATTTCTCTCTTGAGTAGTAACAGTTAATTTAGATCCCATCATTTTGTAGGTATAGTTGGGATTATGTTTTCCAATGTGCATTACTTTGCATTTATCAACACTGATTTCATCTTCCATTTTGTTGTCCAGTCACCCAGTTTTATGAAATCTCTTTGTAATTCTTCACAGTCTGCTTTGGGCTTAACTATCCTAAGCAATTTTGTATTGTCTCCAAATTTTGCAACCTCACTGTTTACCCCTTTTTCAGATCATTTATGAATATGTTTAACAGTATTTGTCCCAGGACAAATTCCTGGGGAACACCATTATTTTCCTCTCTTCATTCTGTAATCTGATAATTTATTCCTACCTTTTGTTTCATATCTTTTAACCAGTAATGATCCACGAGAGGACCTTCCCTCTTATCCCATCACTGCTGAAGAGACAGGATCGCCTTGGGAGCCCTTTTTAACATTCAGTGTTACATTAGCTTCCTTCCAGTCACCTGAAACCGAGGCTTGTTTCAGCAATAGGCTACATACTACAGTCAGTAGTTGTGCAATTTCATATTTGAGCTCATTCAGAAATGTTGGCTGAATTCCATCTGATGACTTATTACTGTTTAACTTACCATTTTGTTCTAAAACCTCTTCTATGGGATAGCACTTCAGATTTGTCACCCAAAAAGGATAGCTTTGATGTGGGTAACTCCCCCACATCCTCCAATGCAAAGAATTCATTTAGCTTCTCTACAATGGCTTTGTCTTCCTTAAGTGCTCCTTTAGCATCTTGGTCATCTAATGGCCCTACTGCCTGTTTGGCAGGCTTCCTGCTTCTGATGTACTTTTAAAAAAACTTACTGTTAGTTTCTGTGTCTTTAACAGGTTGCTTCTCAAATTCTTTCCTGGCCTGCATTATTATATTTTTATACTTAGCCTGCCACTGTTTATGCACCTTATTATCCTCACTAGGATTTGATTTCCAATTTTTGAAGAATGCCTTTTTGCTTCTAATGGCCTCCATTACTCTGCTGTTTAGCCATGGTGCCATTCTGCTGGTCCTCTTATTGTTTCTTCTGAATAGGATTAGACATTTAGTTTGCACCTCTGTTATGGTGTTTTTAAATAGTCCCCATGCTGCTTTTAGGCATGTGATGGCTCCTTTTAATTTCTGTCTAACAGGCATCCTCATTCTTGTGTAGTTCCCTTTTTTAAAGTTAAATGTTACCAGGGTGGGTTTTTTTGGCATTATCCCCCCAACAAGGATGTTACATTTAATTATATGAGGACATTCTGGTCCCCATTGCTCCACTACCCACAGCTCTCAGTGGGCCCTCACTAACTTGGTGCAGTGCCTTTCTTGGAACGGAGGGTTGTGTAGACTGGGGGCTGTGGGGAGGAGAGCTGAGTACTTTGCAATAAAATCACCTGCTACACCTCATCCCCCATTCAGCAGCACCCACCCAGACCCACCACCAGGAAACCCTGCCATTCACTACTCACCATTTTCAGCACATCACTCCCCCGCTACACCCGCCCTCCCAAATCCAGATGTAGTTTTTTGCTGTGACCCCAATTCCTTTTTTGGTCACTTTGGTGTCCTGAGTGGAGAAAGATGGAGAACTCCTGAAGCACAATAAATCTTGCCGATGTATAAATGTATCCGAAGCTATGCATGCATCACATCAATTTACATATGATTTAAAATCTTCAAAAGGGGTATCGGGTTTATCTGATAGAGACAGAGGATAAAAGTCTTCTCCATCTGAAAGCGTGATTGATGGCATAAAGTAGGTGCAACAAATAATTCTTATTATGACTCAGTCTTCACCTATGGGGTTTCCCGTGAGGCTTGACAATAGATTTATGTGGGTTGCTTGGCTTTCTTTTTGTCCGTCTTGTTAATGATAACAAAAAAAAAAAAATCCTGTCTATACTATCATTTTCACAGAGAGATTTCTTGCGTAGAACTACTATTAAAAACATGTTTTTGCTAAAAAGGTTGGACTATCCGTAGTTTTGTATTGCTGTGATCTTTAAAACTATTACCCATGCTTCATCTCCATACCTTGTGCATTATGGTCCCTACAGCTCCTTTGGGAAAACAAGACATGTTACTGTTTATCAAAAAGCACTTCATATCACAATAAAACGCTTGTCTGTCTGATTAGCACCCAAGTATTAACTCTTTCCTGCTATAGGCACTTACAGATAACTGGCTGTAGCAATTATGTCATTTTGTGGCTAAGATGTTTCACACCTCAATCAAGGCATTTTTCTATTTGGAATCCCTGGCATACTAATTTGCTTGACACACTCTGGTCAAGGGATAATAAAATTACAGGTGAAATGGCAGCAGAATTACTTAGCTAAAATGTAATTATTTTTGCCTCTGTGCTCTTAATTGACAGGTGCATCTCTCTGAAATATAACCACATAACAAGGTATATTCTTTTGGTGTGCAGGAATAGCTCCCTTTAGTGTCAGTGGGTATTTTGTCAAGGGGACAATAATACACTCCAAAGACCTCTCCAGAATGCCAGGAACACATAGTCAATCTAAGTAACCCTTTGTCTGTCTAGCTGTCTATTCACTGAAGGCTGGATTATGCCTGATCAGCACAGCCCCATGTTGGGGGCGTGGTGGAGCTGCAGTGCCCTAGGGAGCTTCAGGATGCCTTTTCCCAGAGCTCCCCACTTGCGCTGAGGAGAGTGCATGCTGCTGAACCCATGCAAAAGGGGTGCAGCATGCTCCCCTCTCAGGTAGGGTTGACAACCCTCCAGGATTGTCCTGTGATAAATCTCTAGGAATTCGTCCAACCAAAGGCAACCCTACTCTCATGGCTGGCCGGCTTTGCCAGCCAGCACATTGTAAAGGGGATTTGGAGCCATGGCTCTGTGTACTCCCTGCCCCTCTTCTCCTCTTCCTGCCCCTTTTTGAAGGCAGGGGCTGAAATTGTGGCTGGTCCTCATGCAAGCTATGCAACAGGGAGAGTTTCCCCTCCCCCCCAACTTTTTGTATGGTTAAACAAAGGGCAGCCACAATCTGGCCCTAAATAACTGTCAGGCATAGAGTTCAGAGCTAGAACTATGATTCTCCAACACAGGTACCTAGCTAGATTTAAGCATGTATCAGTGAAAGAACGGACAGGGCCCCATGCATTCAGTGATGGAAGGCTTTGGCATCCAGTGTTATAGCAGAATTGTGCTCCAGAACCCAACCTTCCATTTGAAAACATTGTTTATAGCGTTGAAGGTTGTGAAGCTAAGCTTGAAGAGGTGTACTGAGTGGAAATCTGTGCTGCTTTGTCCTCCCCAATCTACAGACAGCTTGAAACAGTATGTCCTGGGAAAAGCCAGGAAATAAAGATGAAAATCTACAAGTCTGGCCATGTAGGAATCTATAGATTTGTGCCACTGTAGTTTAAAAAAAATAGTGCCTCGAATTGATGTTGAAGTGACTGTAAGACAAGTCAGCACTGTAGGTTCCTGTGTTTGTGTCTTTCAGCAGAGCCCATCCTGTGGGTGTTCATATCTACTGTATATAGAATTATCCTGTGTCATTAATGTGTTGTAAAGTGTAGTGCACAGCATGTTATTAACCTAAACTATACTACAGGGGTTTTTTTATGTGAAAGAAACTGGAAGTGTAAAGAAGAGGAGACGCAAAACGGAACAGGGTTAAAAATGCATCAATTACAAAAGAAACATAGGGCCATCTTCTATTGACTCTACTGATTTCAGTAGAGCTAATTTGTGCATGCACCCATTGCATTTACAAAGTGGGTAAATATTATTGATATAATTATTAATTCCTTGCATTTGTATAGCACCTGTTATCCAGGGCCTCAAAACATCTTAGCATAATAAGGATTGTTATTTCCATTAAACAAATGGAGAAACTTGGCCATACAGAGGTGAAGGACCTGACTCTGTGAGGTGCTGAGTGTCAGTGGCAGGAGTTTGGAAGAGAACACAAGTGTCCCTCGACCCTTAGCTCCTTGATCTAAATAGTACACAATGAATAAATACCTGCAAATGAATGTAAAGGGAAATGTAGACGTGTAGTATATTGTCTGTGCTCACAAACGGCTGTATTGTGCACAAACCAATGTTATAATTGCAATGTAATGTGACGGTTTTGGTATTTTCACCTTAAATGTAAAGCAGTTATTAAGATAAAAATATTATTATTTATATTGGGGGGAGGAGAGGGACTGGGGCTAAAATAGGCATTTTCTCAAGTTTTTATTTTTTTAAAACGTCTTGTCTAGCACTTAATGCAAGTACCCATGATCTAATTACTTCAATGGGAGTTGCATGAATTGAGAGTAATGTGGCTGGTAGTGCTTTACATTTGGCTTGTCAAAATAGTGCTGAGCATTCCCTCAGCTGCCTCCAGCTACAGTGATCAGATTTGTGGAGACAAGGTTCAGAGGGAGAGATCCAGAGGAAAGATAGCATAGGCGCAACTGACGTATTCTGATCTCTAGCAAAAAAACCCTTTATAGATAAAGCATGAAAAAGGAACGCAGCCCCCTGATACCCACTGGGCAGTAAAGAGGTTAAAGTGATCCTTCATGCTCTGGGTGTGACTCACGTGGTGTCGTATATTAATATAGCTAATACCTGTGAATTTATATGAGCAGAACAAGTGAAAACCTGCCTTACAGAAATCAGATTAAACAGTCAAAGGCGACAGTCATTTTAATAAGGAGCTTCAATATAAAAATGCTTGATACTTCATTATCTATTTATTCCTCTCAGTCACTCAGTTTTATTTTATCCTTCATAATTAAAAAGGAGACAAAATCAAGTCTTTAAAAGCTGATATGATGCCACCGTTTTGTGTAAACAATATTGGCTGAATGTAGAATGTGTTCACAGCCTCTGATATTGTTTTAGCTTTTTCTTTATTTGACTAAAATATTTGTATGCTCTCTGTAGAGATGCCTGTTAGCATTTGCATGTTGATAGTAACACTGGGATTTCTACAACAAGCAATAAGATTGCATGAGTGTTTGTGTATATGTAAATGTTCCACAACTATGTTAAAAGAACACTAAGGGCCAGATTCTGATCTTCTGACTCATGTTGAGTGGCACCTTACCACACAAGTGGTCTCATTGATTTAAGCTGTGCCATATCACATGAACAAAGGAATTGGAATCTGACCCAAAGATAGCTGGGTGACATTTCCAAGACAAATAGTTTATTCACTGAAAAATGCAGGTTTGGGTCAGCCTAAACTATTAGTGAATTTGGGTCAAAGTCGATGAAGAGTTTCAGCCAAAAAAAAAATTCACAAAAGTAAAAATATTTTGTTTTGACATTTTCAAATGAAATACTTTGAATTGACATTTAAAAACATTTTATTTCAAAATTTAGCTATATATTTTTTTAAACAGTATAGCTCCCATGTAAACTAAAACAAACAACATTTTTTAGTTTAACCAAAATGTTTTGTTTGACCCAAAATTAAATTTTTTTTTTGCTTTTGCTTTTTGGCAAGAAAAATAATTTTAAAAATCCCTTTTGGGTGAACCCAAAATTAGTATTTTTATTATTATTAGGATTTTTCAATTCAGCCACTGAGCTGAAAAATCAATTATTTACTCAGCTCCACTCAAAAGTCAGGAAATGAGACAAGACGGGAAGAGAACCTGATTCTCCATTGCCTTAATCATGTCTACTAATTTACACCTGTGCAAAGTGAGTGTAAAATGCTGCTATTGGTTCAATCAAGGGGAGAAATCTTATTGCATACATTCCGACAGGTATAAATGTCTACAAAAGGTGGAAGCTAGTGAAGAATCGGGCTCAGAGCCCTCAGTAGGGCTCACAACTGGATTTTTCACTTGAACAAAAATGTCCTGTCCTGCATGTAATAGCTGCAGCAGGAAATGTGAGCTGGATGGTGAGCGAAGTTCAAAATGACAGACAGGGAGAGCAGCAATATGATAAGGATGGAGATGAGACAGGGCTTGTTCTCAGAACCACTGTGGTGTGGGCCAGACCTTCAGCTACTGTAAATTGGTGTTGCTATAGAGATGCACTGATTTACACCAGCTGAGGATCTGGCTCCCCAGTGTCTGAACAGGGTAGGAGTAGAATTCAGATTGGGGATTGCTGCAGACCTCAATTTACGATGCCTATTCTAGGATGTTACCAGCTAGTAATTTGATAATGAACCAAATGCTATACCCACTGAAACCAGTAAGAGTTCTGCTATTGACCTCTGACAGCAGGATCAGGTCAAATATTTCCACATAATTACTACAGCTAAGGGATAAAATATTGGCCCTGTATTGCTCCTATTGAGTTCTTTGGGAGCAGGATCGGGCCCATTGTTCTACTTCAGAAACTTAATGTTCATCAAATGGTAATGAAAATACATAAAAAATAATTATCACAAACACGGCATCTGATTAAGATGAAAGAGGATGACAAACCTTGTGAATTTTTAATCTGAAAAATAAAGAACATTACATTAATAAGACTTAATTATATCATTAAATATTTAAAATGACTTTCCATAGAAGATTTTATTTTTATTCAATATATTTTGTTTTTAAGTATCTTTAACACTTTTATGAGATATGTACATAAAACACATGAACTGATATGGCAAGAAGAATTTTAACTTAATATATTCATCATATTGATCACAATTTCCATTTTATTTATCTTTAAGAAAAGCTAATAATCCTTTTACGCTTTATTATAATTTATAGTTTCTCCGTATATAGATAAATATTTAATACCATTGGTAATGCATCATATACAAAATATTTATTTATTAGAAAATATGAGTCACTTGTACATTTCATTTTAATAATTTACATTTACAATTAATGTTACATTTTCTTGGGAAATCATGATTAACTTTCAGAATCTGACTTCAGCTGACCAAAGCCTGGCAACTAAAAAGTGAATGCTGAAAATTCATTCATTTCCCCACTCTGTTGTGATTAAATATTGCAGAGGTCTCCAAACAAGGGGCAGTATCACACTGTACACGTGTCCTATAATACTTGTGCATAACAAGACTGGAGGGTAGGGAGAAGTAAGGGTAAAGTTTCAGCCTTCTCTCTCATTTTCTTGGATTATGCCAGAGCATACATTTAATACAAGTTTGGTACATAGTTTCTGTTGCAGTTGTGCTGTGAGTAAATCCTACCTGGTTTTGTGTGTGTAGATGTTCCTCTGGGAGCAGAACATGTCTGGTTCTGCTGAGCAAGATGGAGTTGGTATGATTTTGTGTGGAGTGGGGTGGGTGATAGACAACCCCTACGGGCGCAGAGTCTAGTGTTTCAGGGCTCCCTGTGTACCAGTGTTATGGGGGCAGGTTTGGTTTCTCCCATCCTCTCATCATTTGCTAGGCCATGTAAAGTCCCAGTGAGACCTGCCCCTCCAGCATATTTGCTAAGCACCTAACCTGGCCATTCATGGTGGTTTCTGAGCTGTGTATTTGCCCTTATTTAAAAGAAGTGGAGCTGGTCACAGTTCTTTCTCTCAAAACTTACTTTCAAGGAATAAAAGATCTTTTCTTCAAACCAGGTATTTTTGTGGAAAATTTTCATTTTGTTTGAAATTTTCAGAAACCAACAAAGTTTTCAGTTTTCATTTTTTTGGGTGGAAAACTTCCACCCAAAAAAAGGTGGGTTTTTTTTTTGGTGGAAAATTCCACTTTCCAACCAGCACTAATAAGAAGTAAAAACACCTCTCTGAAATCATTTGCTTGGCAGACATACTGACATGGCAGACTGACCAAATTGGTTCCTTTCAGTTGTAAATTTGTATTTACTGTATTATTTGGCCATGTGAAATATGAGTTTGTCATTCAAGGGACCAGATGGAAACCATTTTTTGAATGCCAGAGAAAACTGAATAAATGAGGTTAGAGATAATAATAATGCTGTACCTGTATATAATACCTTTCATTGAAGGATCTCAGAGTACTTTGTGATGTTTAAATGTTGGATGTTTGTACACCTTTAGCAAGGGTTGTATTTACTTCATAAAGGATTTAGTAGAAAGAAGGCCAATAAAATATCTTTACTACATATGTGTGTGTGTGTGTGTGTGTGTGTGTGTGTGTGTGTGTGTGTGTATGAGAAAATTTACAGATAGCCTCGTGTTGTGCTAAGGCTACACATGATGGATTCAATATAACCTTCCAATAATTCCATAATTACAGTAACAGAAGCAAAACAAATTGGTCTTGTCTTGCCAGAAAAACAAATGAGAAAAACCGCAGGCTGGGTTACCACCTCAGTCCTGTAGTGACTATGTATTCACACGTACAAGGCGTAAACATGCAGTTTCTGATAAAATGCATTATTTCTTAAAAGAAAAAGAAAAAAAGAGGGAGCCTATATGAAACCTCCAAGTTGTCTAGAAATTACACCTATACCTGTTGTCATTTTCAGGAAATCCGTGTTGTTTAGTTGATAAACTTGTTTTGAATTTACAGTGGAAACATTTTGCTGGCGCTACTTCCTTAATTGTAGGCCAAATTATGACCTCAGTGGAGGTTGTCTTTGTGTATACGAGGGCAAAATGAACCCTGTCTGTTTACAATTAAAAGCAACATTGAAAGGCAGGATGTTTTGTTGGCAACTGTGTCACTTTTTGAGTAACTAATACTGCATTTAAAGATACCTATTTTAGATAAAGAGTTCAAACCGCACACGCACTTAGCCTGAAATTCTCAGAAATATGGAAGTAGATGTGCGGAGAAAAATAGTGCAAGGGGAATTAATTAAAGACATCTCATTTTAGCTGAATACACTATATGGTATCTTGATTTCATACTAATGCCCCAAAGTATTGACATGTAATGATTTTTGTTTAAATCACATACTTGGATGTGCAGAGAAGTTATGGAGCATTTTATATGAAGTAATAATATTAAGTAATTCTATTGACCTAATTACCAGTTAATCTGACGTTTAATGAAATAAGTAACACTAAATATGCCACGAGGGCAGCCTTTATGGACTTAAACTTTAATTAATTCTATGAGAGTCAAAGGTGTCACTTTTGCTGATGCTAGTGGATGAAAGGTGGAGGCATTTACTAAAGAATTTCTAGTCTTGATTATTCCAGGTTGAATGATTGCTCCTAGGCAAGCTAGGAAATGCTGCCTGTGTTCTTAATAATAGAAAGAAAGCTATAGCTAAAATATGCCAATTTTATTTTTTGCTGCAGTTTACTGTATAAACTTGTGAGCGTTGTTCTCCGTGTGAAGCCATATACACTTGCAGTGGAGGGCCAAATCCCTGCCCATGTTAGGTCCCCTTTGCTTTGCTGCAGCAATGCATCAGCTGCCTTAAAGAGCTGGCTGGGGATTCCCTGTGTGTGCCTTTCCCTGCTCCTCCTCTCCTTGTACTGCTTTTTTGATTATTGATGGGCATTTAGATCTTTGTGCAGTTTGCCACTTGTGGGGGGTGGGACAGCAAACCCACTCCTTTAGCTCCTCCCACTAGCCAAAGTTGCTCCTCTCTACATTTATATTCTTTGGCTATAAGGCCTACTGGAGCATCAGGATGGCGTAACTTAGGCGTTTACAACAGAATTACCACAGAAGTGCTGTGCTCGCTTTACACATGTAACTCAGAGTCAGACCCTGAGAATGTTGTCATTCTAGTCAGCCTCCAGTCTGGTAAAATTTCAACCCATCCAAATATCTGCTCAGGGTAGGTCAAGAGCTGGAATAGCAGGGGTGTGGCATAGAGCTGATCCAAAAAATTGGTTACTCGACATTTTGATGGAAAAAAAGGGTAAACATTTTTTGTGAAAAGTTTGACTAGTTGTTCAGCCAGCTAGTGTTGCATGAGGTGTGTTGACAGAGCTGTGTGGGGAAATGTGCATCAAGACTGTCTGCACTATGCCCAGCCCTACCCTCTGCTAATAGTTATTCATTCGTTTACAATATTGTAAAGAGGAAATGAATAAATTGCTCTGACAAATCCCTTCCTGTGGGCAGATAGTAAATTTGCTCCAACTTCTTCACCATTTCAGTAGCACTGTCATTCGTTATAAATTAAAGTATTTGGGCTAGACCCTGACGTATGGTGTGATCTCCTGGTGCCATACCACCAGCACATTCTGGCTGAAAGGTTGGTGTAATCTGCCATGGGGGCTCAACCTATGTTGGGACGCTAATGATGCCTCTACCTGCTACTGGCTTACAGGGTATGGAAAGAGGAAAGGGACATGCATTTACCCTGCCCAGATTCTTGGCTGCTGTTTTGGTACCCTTGGGGTCATTGCCAGCTGGCATAAGTCAGAGCAGCCTGCAGGCTCTGCTTGATTTCAGGATGAACAGTAGATTGTCCTGGTGCAGAGCCAAGTTCCATAGGCTTTGTGTGATAGATGCAGCAGATTTGTCCAGCGCCACAGTGAGCACACCACATTAATACACGGATGGGCAGACTGGTTGGTGGCTATAAGTACTGCTCTTGTTTTATGGTTCTTCCAGGAACATCAGCAAAAGTCTTGCAGCACCCCTGAGGACGCAAGCCTATATACATGCCCAAATTTTGAGATTCTTTGAGCATTATGGACCTGCTTAGTTGTGTCTAGTTCAAATCTTCGTTGGTATCAGTTTATTTTAAGGAGTTAACTATAGGACTAGATATTTTCTACCCGCTGGAAGAGGGAAAAGTAGTGCACATCTGAATAAATAACTGAAAATGGCTTCTCACTGTTCAGGAAGTACAATCAATTTGAAATTAGGATTATGGAAACATCTGTGAAAATTCAAGTGTCATCTCAATTTGGGCTCATTCAGATCCTGTATTTTTTCTACTTCCAAGCAGTGCATTTAAAATCTAATCCTAATTAACACACATAGTTTAATTATAGCCAACAAAATATTCTACTAAAATTGTGTGTGCTGGTTGGGGGGTTGGATGGCGAGGGAGCAGGCGAGGGGGAAACGAAACAAATGTTCACTGATTGTAAAAATTCTTGTTTGGTTAATAATATAAATCTTTAAAGACTTTAAACATATACTGAAGTTTGCCTCTCATGAATCAAAGTGGCCTAAAAAGCATGAAGTATGCACAGTACTCCCACTTATTTTTTGGCAGTTTGAAATGAACAAAGATACTATGCGCTGGGATTTTAAATGTTTCTTTTTTGCTCATGACTGATTGGGGGGGAAATTGTTTATCACTGCTGGTTTGGAAGTGAGGTTAAGCACCAAAAAGACTCATTGCTTCTATAAACTGTATTATAAACTATCAGAACCTCTTTGGCCTGCAGATTGGGTTGGGAGTCTTATGAGATTTCCAGTATTTCTGATTTCCAGTCAGGCAAGAAATATCACACGTAACCTTTTCCTGTGCTGTTTCAACACTTGTGCTTCCATTCCCGGCTTAGAGCAAACCTTTGTGGCCCATGTGCTTCTCAGCCAACTGGGTCTGGGTAGAATCTAGTCACTGTTTCTAGCTCATGGATTTTAGGGTACACTGAGGCTCAGATCTTTTTTCTGAGCCCTTCCTTTGGCTATGGGAGCCTAGACCCCCAAACAGACCTCCTGAGCTGCCTATTTGCTTACACCCACTCCCTCAGAGTGCCACCTAGTGGAGTGAGCACTGTGGGCTTCCAGTGTAACCCTTTGGGGGACAATGTGGCAGGAAAGAAAGGAGCACAGGCTTAGCAAGGGAACTTCTTAACCACAGAAACTTTTAAAGCACCCAAGAGTTACAGATCTTGGTAAAATAACAGAAGTCTCGAGACATATTCACCTCGGTCTGATCTCACCCTTCTCTGAGTCTGAAGTCCATTAGTGTTTGAGGCAGGGCAGAGTCCCTTTTGTTCTGTCATTCTTACAAGCTCTTCAGTTCTGTGATAAAGGACATCCCTGCCTTGTTCAGAGAAGCACCTCCTCTTAAATACAGTCGCACCATTTGCCATGTGCCCAGGCTGACAAGCTGTGGATCTGTTAGCCATCCTTGTTCCCCTGGGCAGAAAACCAGTTATTCCATGGGGTTGGGTCAGCAACTGAGAGACAAAGGTAATAGCTGCAGGATGCTTTCTGGTGGCATCTCTGTAATGGTGGCTACCTGGAATGCAATTCCCTGAACCAAAAAATCCATTATTTGCTAAGCTCTACAGTTTGAGTGCTTGCTCATGTCCATTCCAGGCTAGGTATTATGTGCACCACGTGCACAGTTGCTGGAGATTTTTCCCTCAGTGGTATCCGTAGGGCTATCTCTAGCACCCTGTTGTGCCATGTGTGTATGCTCCGGTATAAGGGCTGATACTGGCCTCACACCCTCTCAGTTCCTTTTTACTGCCCATGACAGTCACCTGGAATGATCCTTCTTGCTCTTGCAAGGCTTCTTTACCCAGTGGTTTGGACTCACAATATTTCCTAATCCCAAAGGCCAAAGCAGGTCTACAGACTATCCTGGACCTGCATCACTTCAACAAATATCTCAAGAAGCTGAAGTTCTGCCTGGTCTTTCTGGCCTCCATCATTCCCTCTCTGGATCCAGGAGACTGGTACACCACCATCGATTGAAAGGACGCTTATTTCCACATCTCAATCTTCCTCGTACACAGGAGAGTCCTTAGGGGGTCAACTACAAACAGATGTCGAGGCATGCAGGTCTACTTGTACCTCGATGGTTGACTGATCAAAGGCCATTCGCAGGCTCAGGTCCACCACAACATCGGTACAGTATGGGCCACCTTTTAGGCACTGGGTCTGTTGATTAACAAACAGAAGTCAACTCTGTTCCCGGTTCAGAGAATAGAGTTCATTGTGGCAGTGCTCGACTTGACCCAGGCCAAGGCTTTCTTACCGCAGGCCAAATTCCGAGCCATATTGGACCTGATCTCCAAGCTCATGACCCACCCACTAATGACTGCTCGGATTTGCCTCAAGCTATTGGATCACATAGTGGCATGTACCTATGTGGTGCAGTACGCGAGGCTATGCCTCAGACCCCTACAGATGTGGCTAGTGTCAGTAGCAGACACCACTTAGACTCACTGGTCCTTGCTTTGCTGACTTGGTAGAGAGACCAAGGACTTGTGATGAAAGTTGTACCTTTTGCAGCCCTGCATCCATCAATACTCTTAGTGTTCAATGCATCAGATCTGGGGTGGGGAGCTTACCTTGACAGTCTCAGGGCCTCTAGTCCCAGGAAGAACTCTCCCAGTATATAAATGTCGGGGAACTCAGGGAAGCACACTTGGCTTGCCAGGTGTTTCTTCCCCAGATCTCAGGCAAATTAGTGCAGGTCTTGACGGATAACACTGCATCAATGTTTTACATCAATAAGCAGGGAGGCGCTCAATTTTAAGCCCTGTCCCCTCCGACTGTGGGACTTCTCTGTGAAACATGCCATTTACTTTGAGGCATCACATCTCCCCGGAGCCTGAAACGCATTGGCAGATTGCCTCAGCAGATCCTTTTCCTCTCACTACGAGTGGTCTCTTCACCCAGATGTCATCAGTGTCATCTTCCAGAAGTGGGGGTCCTCCCCAGGTGGACCTGTTTGCCACCAGACAGAATGGGAAATGTCATCAGTTCTGTTCGCTGTGCAGGCACTACAGGGGCTCCCTCTCTGATGCCTTTCTGCTCTTGTGGACATGCCGCCTATTATACCGATCCCCTTGGTTCACAAGATCCTCCTAAAAATCAAGCAGGACAAGGCGAAGGTTATCCTGATAGCTCCAGCAGGGCACGTCAGCCTTGGTTTGGTATGCTCCTGGACCTCTGAGTAGCAGCTTCACTTGCGCTCCCACCCCAACCAGACTTGATTTCACAGGACCATGTCCAGTTGCTTCACCTGAATCTCGCCTCCCTGCACGTGATGGCATGGTTGTTGTATGGCTGAACCCTGAAGAGCAGGCCTGTTCAGAACAGGTGCAGCAAGTCTTGCTTGGTAGCAGAAAGCCTTCCACCAGGGCTACCTATGTGGCCAAATAGAAACGTTTCATGTGTTGGGCCTCCGAATGGAATCTCTCTCCATCCTGGTCTTCTCTCAGTCTATCTTGGACTATTGGCTCCACCTAAAATACCAAGGTCTGGCTCTCTTGTCTGTTAAGGTTCACTTGGCAGCCATCTCAGCCTTCCACCCTCCAATGCAGGGTAGATCAGAGTTCTCCCACAAGATGACAGTCAGGTTTCTCAAGGGGCTGGAGAGACTCTACCTTCAGGTTTGTGATCTGATCCTCCCTGGGACTTTAACCTGGTCCTGTTGAGGCTCGTGGGACCTCCCTTTGAGCCGTTAACTTTGTGCTCCATACTGCTTCTCTCTTGAAAAGTCACCTTCCTGGAGGTGATCACCTCGGCCAGAAAGATCTCTGAGTTCAAAGCCCTGATGTCAGAACCCCCTTATATGGTATTCTTCAAGGACAAGGTCCAGCTGCACCCCCATCTGGCCTTCCTACCAAAGGTGGTGTTGCAGTTCCACAACAACCAAATATTTTCCTTCCTGGTTTCTTTCCAAAACCTCACAAGGCCATTGAGGAACGTCGGCTGCATACATTAGATGTTAGGCAGGCCCTTGCCTTCTATATCAAGAGAACTAAGCCCTTCTGCAAGTCCACACAGCTTTTTGTAGCAGTGATGGAAAGGATGAGAGGGCTTCCTGTTTCATCCCAGAGAAACTCGTCCTGGACAATCACCTGTGTCCGAGCATGCTACGAGTAGGTGAAGGTTCCATCTACGCCTATCATGACTGCTCATTCCACGAGAGCCCAGGCTTCATTGGCAATATTCCTCGCACAAGTACCAATCTAGGACAGCTGCAGAGTCACAACATGGTAGTTGGTTATACTTCCATGTCCCACTATGTCAGTGGTGGGCAACTTGCAGCTCCCATTGGCCGGGAATGGCAAACTGCGGCCACTGGGAACTGCAGATGGCCGTGCAAATGTAAACAAACTGTCTGGTGGCCCACCAGCAGATTACCCTGATGGGCTGCATGTGGCCCACGGTCCGCAGGTTGCCCACCACTGCACTATGCCATCACCCAACAGGTCCATGATGATGCTAGTTTCAGGAGAGCAGTGTTGCAATCTGCATGTCCATGAACTCCGAGCCCACCTCTGGGGGCACTGCTTCTGAGTCACCTAGCATGGAATGGACATGAGCAAGCACTTAAAGAAGAAAAAATGGTTACTAACCTTTCATAACTGTTGTTCTTTGAGATGTGTTTCTCATGTCCATTCCATGACCCGCCCTCCTACTCCTCTGTTGGAGTTAGCGGGAAGAAGGAATTGAGAGAGTGCGGGGCTGGTGGTGCCCCGTATAAAGGTGCATATGTGCACGGCTCTATAGTGCACTAGAGTCGGCCCTACAGAGACCAGTGAGGGAAAAATCTCTGGAAACTGTGCATGCGGTGCACACACACCTACTATGGAAGGGACATGAGCAACACATCTGGAAGAACAACAGTTATGAAAGGTTGGTTACTGTTTTGTCTATTGGCAGAAGTTTTATTACTACTGATGATATAAGAGGCAGCAGGAGTATTTTGATTTTCAGATCCCAGATTGAGTTTACGGTGTAGAAAGTAAGCAAAATCAGCCTTTGATTTGCAAATTGAGCAAATTTGTCTTGGAAGTCACTGAGACAGAACCAACATCGTGGCCAACAAGGCATTTTTTGCAGTCACTCTTAACACCTGCACTTCAAACCTCCCAACACATTCTTTCAAAGTCATTGGTAGATTATAATTACATTGTCCTCTTCTAGTATGTATTGTGCCCCTCATCCTGGGGCTGGATCTGTGCATGTGGACACCTGTGCCTGTTTGGAGCCCCATAGACTTCTGTGAGGTCTCTATTGGTAAAAGGGATACATCCTGTGGCTCTGATTGCAGGATCAGGGCCTATGTTGTTCACAAAGCTAATTTGGACATTTGATTTACTTAATTGGTTTAATAATTGTATATTGATTATTAAAAGGCTAATGATTAGAGCCCTACCAAATTCATGGTCAATTTCATGGTCATAGGATTTTTAAAAGAGTAAGTTTCATGATTTCAGATATTTAAATCTGAAATTTCATGGTATTGTAACTGTGGGGATCTTGACCCAAAGGAAGCAAGGGACGCCCGCAAAGTTATTGTAGGGAGGGTTGCAGTATTGCTACCCTTACTTCTGCACTGCTGCTGGTGATGGCACTGCCTTCAGAGCTGGGCGCCCGGCCAGCAGCCACCGTTCTCCAGCCACCCAGCTCTGAAGATAGTGCAGAAGTAAAGGTGGCAATACTGCAACTCCCCTACAATAACTCTGCAATCCCTCTGCGACACATTTTGGGTCGGGACCCCCAGTTTGAGAAATGCTGGGTTCCCCTGTGAAATCTGTGTAGTAGAGGGTGAAAGTACACAAAAGACCAGATTTCACGGAGAAGACCAGATTTCACGGTCCGTGACGTGTTTTTCACAGCCGTGAATTTGGTAGGGCCCTATAAATGATTGATCTGATCCAATTTGAGACAAGGGAAATACAGAAGCTGTTATTCTCAATAGACTTATTAGTGGACTCTAATTTGAGATTTAGCTTTAATTAGGGATGTGCACAATAGCAAACAATATTATATGAAAGGTTTTTCAAATTTTTTGCAATTTCATGTTAGGTGATTTTGTGCAGATGACATTTGTGAAATATTTAGAATATTTCACATGAAAACATGAAGGATTTAAAATAGTTGCATATTTCATGGAAAAACGTACCTTAAATTTAAATAAGCATGTGAAGTTCCTAATTCAATATATATATATTTGAAAATTTGGTTGGCTTCCCACCCGAATGTGCCCATTCTTGAATGGAAAAACCTGCAAACTGGTGTGCTTACACTAAAAAATATGTGAAAATCCCCAATTTTCCAATGGACCATTTTTGTGAACTTGCTAAGAAAACCTCAAATTTTCTTGCATCTAGTTTGCATAACCTTAAGTTCAGCAATCACAGTGTATCATGCCAGTATATCTCTTTTTCCAACATAGGACTGAACAATATTTTTAGGCACTCCTTCTAAAGATCTGCATCATGTCTTGCTTGAACTGTCCCGGTGGTCTCTACTCATATAGCATGTGCCTGAAGATGGTAATAGGGGAAGTTTCTGTCAATAATGTACAGCAGTAAGGAAAATGCTTAGTGTAGTTATTTCAAACATGCTTTATTCTGATTTCTTTTCCAGTTAGTAAATCAGAGATTTGTCATCTACTTTTAGGTCCAAATTATGGCTGGTTCTAGGTGAAGGGAAAAGCCAATTCCATCTCCTTCAACACAGCAGTGCATAAAGTGTCTATAATTTGTCTGACTGCACTCAGGATCACAAGGAATAGGGGCTAGTTAGTGCCACTGACTACTTTAACCCAAACTGAAATGACCCCCGCCCTTAAAAAGACTACAATTAATTCAGAACACAGCAGCCTGCTTACTCAGCAAGACAGAGAGTTTGAGAGCACATCACTCCAGTGCTGCAGCCTCTTCCCCAGATCCTCATGGAACACCCAATGATATTCAAGGATTTAGTCCTCATCTTTAAAATTCTCCATGGGATTGGACCAAGTTACCTGAGGGGACTGCCTGTCATCCTGCATAATCAGCTTTGTTCCAGTGGAGCAATAAAACTGTCAGCTCACGGCAGAGAATCAAGAACACAGAAGACAGAAGAGAGGAAGGTGCTCCCTTGAATAAATATATAAGGCACTAAAATACCATAGGAATGGGCTCAGGAAAAGGACCAAGATACAGATATCAGATTTAACTGTTTACTAGTTGAAAGGGTGTGTGTCTAAAATGGGTGGAGCTGTGGTCATGGTCTCAGCCTCTTGTCCACTCGACGGCATCTGCAAAGGAGCTTTAGGTCGCCATACCTTCTTTTAAAGGTGTTGTATGAGGAATGTGTTCCCCAACTCAGCACACAGCATTGTGTGTGGGTCCTACTCCTACAGTACTCTATGAGTGTGCTGGGCCTTAACTTGGTCCATAACCTGTTGCTCTATTCATTTTCTAGCTTACTTACCTCATAAGCTAGGCAGAGAAAGAGCAACATAGTGCATCATTTTCTGCTGCTCAGTTATCAATGTAATGTTGATTGATAACCCCCACAAGAATGATATGGCTTATTGATTGGAAGAGCAGTTTCTTCTGTAATAATAACAATAAAATACAGTGATCACCTACACACTAAGTTTATGTCTACAGTGCACACCTCTTGCAAGTATGGTATGTATAGCCCCAGTGAAAGGCTCTGGCAGGGGAGAGGCAGTGGGGAAAGGCTCTGGCTGCAGGGTGGCAGTGGAACATTACATGGCTAAAACTAGCAGTGTAGGTGGGAGAGGCACTGCCTGGGCATGTAGAGTCCATACCTAAGGTTCAGGCATGTCTTTATTCACCTAAGCAGTCCTTCACCATCTACACCACAATGTATACCTGTGCTGGGTGTGTGTGCAAGGTATGTGCTCCACTGTGAGGAGTGCGCAGTGTAGAAGTACCCTAAATATTTTTAAATTAAAATCATTCCCGATTTTCATTTTCAGAGTTCTGCATGTTTTTACAAATATTTATGTGGTTAACTTTTGTAACCTTCCCTTTTAATTAAAAAGACGCAATAGAATGCGTAGCTGAGTATTTTCTGAATGAAATAGTGATTTGTGTGTGCTGGGGTGGGAACTGCATATAGTTTTATTCATCTGGGCATATCTTATCACTCCCCCTTTTCTTCCTTCTTGGAGGGCAATAAGAAAACCCAGATACCAAGCTGTGGAACATGTTCTGCTGACACTAGCATCTGGTTCCTTGGCAGAATCCTCTAACAGTCATGCTGACAGCTTTGCTGTTGTGTCCTCGTATAACTGTGTATAAGAAAATTGCAGATGGATTTTCTTCTCAAATTAATGCACTAGTCCGTTGACCCTGATCATGCAGAAATGTGTTGGTTTTATCTGTTTGCGAATGAGACCTTGGACAATTATACTTCAAAAAGGGTATCTCTTGTTTGTCTCTGAATTTGTCTTGAAGCTGGCTGGGAAGATGCCAAAATCCTATTACATGCCCCTTCTGCGTCTTCAAGCAGTAAGTCCTTAGATCTCTTTGCTGTACATGTAGATTGCACATTTTGCAGCAAGCACACTTGTAAAATACAAGCATATTTATCTACTAATTTGAATGAAAAAATTACTTTCCCCCTTGTAATGGGGAAGAAAGTAGATTTTTTGTTAACTTGAAGTTAAAAATGAAATGAACGAATCCTATGTGCCTTGCAGGATTCATCTTTATTTTTGTCAGTTTGACAGAGAACTCCAGCTAGAAGGCCTTGTCATGTGACAAAGATAGCTCAGCATTTTCATTTTAATATTAATGATGAACATTTTCACTTATTAATCACTTCCTGAATATCCTGATTTTTCCATAAATGGGATTCTTATGGGTGCCAGTCCAGCAAAACAGTTAAGCAGATGCACAACTTTAGACATATGTGTAGTCCCATTGACTTCAGTGGGGATATGCATGAGGTTAAATTTAACCATAGACTTAAGAGCTTTGACTGGGGCTTGATTTGTATCTGGGAAATGCTCAGAACTTTGGGAAGAGAATAACAAAACATATTGAAAGTTTCTCTTTTCCCCCCCAAAGCGTTAGGTGTATAGATCCTATTGTATCCAAACTGTTTGTTTGAATTCTTGAAAATAAATCTCAGGGCCCCTTTCAATTTATGACTGTGCTTGCAGGAGGAAGGTGAAACACAGATGAGTAAACATTAAAAATATCAGCACAAAAATTCTGTGGTAAAGACTCCAGCTCTCTGGGTGTTGGCTGTAGAGACCGTGCAAGCTTTTAAAAGCTGGCACCTGTTGAGAATATTTAGCCGTGATTCATGAGCCCACTCAGTCTCTGACCTTCCACCCCACCTCCACTGCCTCCTCAACTAGCGCAGCAGAAACTCAGATATGTACGACTCCCTGATGGCAATATGGAAGATAGCCAAGTCTGATGAAGCCAGGTGGATTCCACTGAGCATGTTCCCTGCGTCCACACCAGGGGGAACATCCTCTGAGTTGGATTGTTTTAAGCTTCTCTTAATTTATTCACACAGCAACAGTTATTAAGACTTGATTGACACCGGTTTCTTGTGTGTTGCTTTTGCAATAAATAAAACCACAATGAGTAATTTTATTATTCCCCCTCCCTAGTTGTTCACTTTTGTGCTGTTATTCCAAGAAAAAAAAATTGAGTCAGCATAAAAGGAAACAGAGGTAGCTTTCTATAGGTTTCGTACTCCTTTTCTCACAAAAAATATCTTTATAAATTTCCAACAAATGCAAGTGCAGGGAAGACATCAGGTATGTGCATAACTATGAATATTATTTTAACTGATACTTTGTCCTGTATCATTTTCTCATCTCAAACCTTGTCATAAATGGAACAAATGACATTAGACCTATTCAGGGACGATCATAAATATCAAGGGGGAAATCCTCCTGCCACTGAAGCAAAGTGAGTTTTGCCATTGATGTCACTGAGGCCAGGATTTCACTCCAACCATGAAAGTTGCCTTCTGCTGATTTTTATTCCCATTTTAAATATTTTTGTTCCTGTTTTTGCACTGGTTCAGTACTGTAGCTTCACCCTGGTGTGACTCCGAGGGGTAAAAGTAGAGTAAAGCTGTTGTGAATCAAGCCCTAAATGTCCGAGGTGGGGTATGGAAATTCCTGCTCACATTATGTACCAGTTAGAGCTGGTCAGAAAAATGACATGACAAAAAAATTAAACTTTGGAATGACATTTTTTTGGTCTAAATTTTATTTTATTTTGGAAAAATGCCATCCATTCTGTAAACCAGCCAAAAAATAGTATACTTGTTTGCAATATTTTTTTTGGAAAAATTTCAACCAGTTCTAATACCAGTCTATATGGATAGAGATGCTTAGTATTGGTAAAAGTGGGGATAAACCTAACTGAAACTTGTCGGCATGTCACCTTTTCATTCAGGCTAAATGATCCGTTGTTTAGGAATAGCTGAAACAACAGAGGCCAGCATTCAAAACACAGACCAGCATGGCAAGACTGAGCAGAAGCTATGCCATGTGGGCCAAGGGGTTTCCAGGGGCTGACATAGCAAACACAGGGATTAGGGCATTGACTTGTGAAGCTGTGTCACATATGCATGTGAGAGAGAAGCAGGAACAGAAAAAGCCAAGGACACAGTCAGAACAAGTACTGTGAATGTGACCTTGAGAAAAACGAATACAGAAGAAGCTTTTGGGCTAAGTGTTGACTGGAAAAGGGTTTGGAACCATAGGCACTGACTTTTAGTTTTCCCTGGGGGTGCTCCACGCCTGCTCCACCCCAAGGCTCCACCCCTTCTCCTGAAGCCCCACCCTTGTTCTGCTTCTTCTTTTGCAGAGTTGATGTCTCTTTAAGATTGTCTAATTTCAGCTTTTTATAGATTTCTAGTTTTAAAATGCATCACTGTCCTCCTGTGCTCATATGGGCAAGCACTGTGGTTATAATTCAGGAAAGCAATTAAACATGTACGTAAGTCCCATTGAATTGCTTAGCTGAATCAGGGCTTATGTCAAGCTTGAGGGAGTAGTACAAAGCACACATCCAAACATGTTTTGTTGTTTAATTCAGTAGGATTTCAATAAGGGATCCTGGACTTGACTGCACGGCCTCTGTGGAGGAGAGTGCAGAAGATTCCTGGATCAGCCACAGATTTCCTGTGTGACCTTGAGCCAGTCACTTAATCTATTTTATGCCTTAGTTCCCCATCTGCAGGGGTGCTGGATTGGGGGAGAGGGGGCTAGAGGGCCATGGCCCCGTCACTTTTAAAAGTGGGAGGGCTATACCCTCCCAGGTTTTACCGGCCTTAAGGGTGAGCAACGGAAGGAGAGGAGACAGAGAGGAGTGAGTGGGAGGTGGAGTTTTGGTGGGAGGAGGGGCGGGAGCGGGGCCTTGGGGCAAGAGGTGGTGTGGGGGCGGGGCCTTAGGGGAAGGGGCAGTGCTATGGTGGGGGCTTGGGAAAAGGGGCGGCGCAAGAGCGGTGCCTCATGGAGAAAGGGCAGAGCGAGGGAGGGGGCCTAGGGATAAGGGGCAGCGTGCGGGTGGGGCCTCAGGGAAAAGGGGTGGCATGGGATGGGGCCTTGGGAAGAAGGGGCAGCATGGGAGAAGGGATGGCATGGGGCTGGGGCCACGGTTTGGGCGCTGGTGGCCTCCCCACTTTGAGAGAGCTTCTACCACTCCTGCCCATCTGTAAAATGGGGATGATATTTCCTCATCTTGCAGGGGAGTTTTGAGGATAAGATCTATTAGTGGTTGTGATATACATTGATGAGGGCCATATAAATACTTTGGTAGATTCGAAACAAGTACAGCCACATTAGCCATGCATTTCCAGAAAGGAAAGGGGGCTTGTAAAAAAAAATCTCTATTTTAAAAAATTCCACATAAACATTGTCTCCCATCTAGATTTTGAAATGAAACTGTATGAATTCACACCTCCTAGAAAACTGCTAAAGATATGTGTGAACTTTTCCTGGAATGTTTTTTTGCTGTCTTTGAGTTCCAACTAAAGTTTTACCCCAAATCAGTCAGTTAATTAAAGAGTTTCACAGCTCAGAACTGGCCACTTTCATAGTGAATCATGTGTAACTCACTGGTTTCGCAATGGATCTGAGGAAAACGTGACAGATTCATCTAAGTTTCGTATTGAATTTTGGATTCTCACAAACCCAAAAGGAGGTCAGGAAACCATGAGAACCAACTCCGCCAAACCGAATCATCTAACCTCATGTAGGTTGAAACCACTGGATTTTGCACAACTATGGTGCAACAAAGTACCCTGCCTGGTGGTATTTAATAATTGTATTATACTATATAATATTGTTTGCATTTACTTTAATTTTGCAATTTGATTGAACCGAATGTACTTTTTGCACTCTAAAACTGAGGTGTGCAATGGTTGGTGGGAAAACATCCTGGGTTGATAGGGGAACATATTTATGTGGTCAAGGTAAAGCAGACACACGTAAGCCTAACTTGGTCCCCTTTCCCGATTTGAGTTCCATTGTTTTCCCTATCTGTTGTTTATCTGTTGTTCCCTTGCAACTCCCACTGACTTCAATGAGAGGGGAGGTGCTCAGCCTGTCTCAGGATTTTGCTCACTAGCAGGTGGACCAAAGCAACCCAAAATGAGTCATGTGCAACTTGAGGGTTTCAGTGGCTGTTTTCTAAGGACTGAATTGTTCTGTTTATTTTTTTTTTTTGATGTATAGAATTGATTTGATTAAGATATTATATACAAGAAACTCTCACCTGTCCAGTTATCCCATGGTCTTAACATTTCAATATCAAGACCAACAGCCTCTGAACTTACCTTCTATGGCATGAGTAGAAATTAGTAAATAAGAGGCCTAAATCTTGTAAGGAACGGGTCAAGAATGACGAGTCAAATTGCTGTGTAAAGGACAGGCTGATGAAAATGCCTGTATCTGGAAGAGGAAAGCAAACTACTGTAGGAAAACCCCAAGGATTTTACCACTACACAGTGACAACCCCTAAGACATTATGAAGAAATGCTGTACGTTTCTCGTGAATGACCACATCCAAAAGCTGTGCCCTGGCAATGTACCTCTGAGGACGAATTCAGATTTCTTGATCTTTAATCCATAGTAAAACCTGCTATGGCAAAGATGTTCATTACATTAAGTGTATGGTTCATTAATATATGTTGTAATTGTCAATTTGAAACTCCCTGTAAAAAGGCTTAAATGCAGAGAACCTTGTCCACGGGACCCTATAAAGGCTGGCCACAGCAACCACGCCTGCACAGTTATTAGGTGGGTTGTGTAGATTAAGCACTGTCCTTTGTGTGAATAAGGGACTAGTGGCCTGATCCAGAATCTGTTGAAGTCAATGGAAAGGATTCCACTGATGCCAGTAGGCCTTGGATCAGACCCCACAAAGGAGCTTGCTCCAGTAGACACGTGGTGTAGTTGAACTTGTCTACAGGAGTTTCTTTGTGCTGCAGAAGAAGATTAATGCCCAGGCCCACCTTAATTAGCCCATGTTAGGTACTGAGAATCTGGATCTCTAGGCAGCTCTGCAGTTTTTCAGGCAAATGAGTGCTTTTTAGTAACTAATTATGGTGGCAGGACATTAGGCCCTGATCCATCAAAGTGTGTGTTTGAAGTCAACAGGATGACTCATGTACTTGAAGCTATGCACATTCCCAAGTGCTTTGCTGGATCAAGGCATAGGCCCCAAATAAGAGATGTCCTTTAAAATTCAGGACAGGTGATCACCCTAACTGTAATTAGGAGAGAGCAACATCACCATGGACCTAACAGTTTTAATCTCCCAAGAACTTCTAAAGAGCAAGAAGGATTATATTCCAAACTGTCCTACAACTATAGCAAGACAGCTGGCAAGGTAACTCACATTACATCATGGTTACATTTTTGTAGAGCAAACCCTAGAAATTTTAATACTAATCCTTTTAACACTCTGCTACTCACATCTTTTCCATTTCAGACTGCTCCCCTCAGCAAGTTTTTCATCCTATCAATCGAAGTCAGTTCTTTCTACTCAAACCTGTGACACAGTAGGAAGCTCAGTGAGGTGGAACTTTGAGGGAATGGTTGTAAGCATTTGGGAGTTCAGTAGGGATGAGACACTGATTTGGGGGTTTTAGATAACTGAACTGCAGAGCCCCACATCCCAAGGAAGGGTGTCAGACACAGGGCTTGCACCTGAGAGTGTGCCTTAGGGTTTGTCTGCACTCCAGTAAACAGGGGCGGCTCCATGTATTTTGCTGCCCCAAGCATGGCAGTCAGGCGGCTTTCGGTGGCGTGCCTGCGGGAAGTCCGCTGGTAATGCGGATTCGGCAGCATGCCTGTGGGAGGTCCGCCGGTCCTGCGCCTTCGGCGTACCCACCGCCGAATTGCCTCTGAAACCGCGGGACGGGTGGACCTGCCAAAGGCAGCCTGACTGCTGACCTCACGGCGAACAGCAGGCCCACCCCCCACCCACGGCTTGCCGCCCCAGGCATGCGCTTGGTGCGCTGGTGCCTGGAGCCGCCCCTGCCAGTAAAACATGGTGGCTGGCCTGTGTCAGCTGACTTAGGATGGCTGGGCTTGGGCTGCAGAGCTATAAAATTGCAGTGTAGACATTCAAACTTGGGCTCCAGTTCAAACATCTACCCTTCAATGTTACAGCTCTGCACTCCAAGCCCTGCAACCTCGAGTCAGTTGATGTGGGCCAGCCGCAGTGTAGACATACCCTTAGAGATCCAGGGCTAGGAACACTGACCCGGCTCTAACCAGATGCAGGAGGGCTTAGAAGTACATGAGATCGAGTAATTGGGTCTACTCACAACAGACTGTGTCATCTAGATATGGCAATTGGGCCAAGTTTAGACATATTGGTGTTGACAGTTGGATCATCATGGCAGAGGGTAAAGCTTTTTTAAAGGAGACTTTTGCAAGGAAACAAACTACTATTTTTAAACCAAATGCAGAGAATGGATTTTGTAAGCTGTTTGGGAAGGAAAGGTAGCAAGATGGAATTACAATGACCTTTAGAAAAATCAGTTGGTGGATTTATGCTCAAAGATAGGTCTGCCAATGGCTGATCTTAGAAAGTGAGAACTAGTGTCTTTGCTATCTGAAGATGACCAGAAGCAGAAGGGGGTGGCAGCCCTAAACCAGGACATAGAGGAGGTTTCAAATTCTCTTGCTGGCCAGAATGGAGCAGAAGGATCAGAAGATTCTGAGGACAATGAAAACCCAGATGGGGGCATGGAGGAGGGCATCAGGAGTATATGCAACCATGAAGAGCAACTGGGTCCCATCTTGACTGAGTTCCTCAAATCAGTAGCATCTGGAGTGTAGGAAGCTGCAGCTGGAGGAGAGGAAGCTATTCCTGTAATTTATACCTGCTTTAAGACTCCTTTACACTGTCACAGGGGTACAAAGGGGCTTTAGTGTAAATGAGAATCGGTTCTGTGGGGCCAAATTCATAACCGGCATGAATCAGGCATAAATGTAGCCTGTAGCATCATTGACTTCGATACAGTTATGCCAATTTACACCTGCTGAGGATCTCACCCCTAAATACATGCAGTAGTTAGGCAAACACTCAGCTTCCATCTGTATTTTTAGCATGCAAATTCCTGTTTCATTTAATTTTTGGTAAAATATATTTTTGAAGAAGTGGAGTATCTGAATCAGATCCATAAGTGCGGTTGCTCAGATGTACAATAAAGGCAAGACTTGTTGAATAACAACTGTAAAGTGACATTTTGAAATTATGTTAAGAAAGAGTTCATACTGGCTAATTCCCCCATATAAATATATAATGTGTGTGTGTGTTTTGTTTGATTCATTTTTTCCTGGTAGATTTTCTGTTTGCTGTGTGTGTGTTGTATACTGTTATCTCAGTAATCAGCTCAGAAACCCCCTGGTAAAACATCTTCCAGAAGAGAAAATGAAGGGAGAAATTCATACAAGAAAACAAGGAAGATTTAATTGCAAAATGCATAAAAAGCTACAGGCCAAAGGGTTTTTTTTTTAAATGACAAAAGCCATAGGCATCATCTGGTCATTTTGTTGTTGCAGATTCCTTTACCACCAGACCTTATGCTTGATGAGGACTAAGGTGAGATACAGAGATAAGCAGGAAGTGCCATGGAATTTCATTTCTTGGGAAGAAAGGAAAACAGAAAACCACCAAAACCAAAGCAAAAAAATAAAAAAAAAACCTTGGCGTGTTCAATAGAATGGAGAGTTCAGGGATGTTAATCACTGCTGCTTTTATCAGACAGCTTTATTAAGATCAATGTTTTTTGTTGCCAAATTAGAGTGGACCTAGAGTGAACTTCCCAGCAGTTATTAACACAAGTCCACGTTTGCTGGAAGGATTGGCTGCTGTCACGTGCGCTGCAATAGCTGGGAGTTACACAATATCTATATCATTTTTCACAGCTTTGTCATTAGCTGGTAATGATTTGATTATTTTGCAGATGAATCACAGTATAAATCTCTTTCACAAACACTACCTCCAAGTATTAATCAAAACCATTAAGGCAAAGCAGTCAGTGCAAATTAAAAAATTTGCATGTCTAAATTAAAAATTACAGTAATACATCATAAATAAATCTTTTAAATTCTCTATGGTCTCTATAAGCATCCCCTTTTTGTGCCTGTAATGAGCCCATGAATACAGCTTTTTTTCTTTTTAATCAGGGCATAATCAAATTTTATAGGTAGAATTCAGGTCTTTTTAAAATCCATGTTGGATCTTACTGGGGAAGGAAATTATTTTTTGTTCTGAAACTGAGCAAGAGAGAAAGATACACATTCAAAGATGAGTGTGAAAGACAAGAGTTCAAACCCATCACACATAATTTGAAGCGTCTTCAGCTACAGGAAAGTAAATATTTGTAAAAGGCAATACATCTTTTTCAAATAACTTTGAACTATGAAGAAAATGACTAGTTGTGTTTTAGGTATTATTTCATTTTAAAACTACCGACACCTTACTTGCAGCATGGGGAGAGATTACAAGAACCCTCGTTAATAAAAGCTGCCGTTGGGATTAAAAATCCTTTCTTAGTCTCTCAAAAATGATAATGAACAGTTCAGGGACCTGAAAAATAAGTATTGTCCTTCATTTGGGAGCAGTGTTCAAAACGAAGAGTCTTAAAGACTTCTTTCTGTCATGCTGTTGACAATGATTTGAGTTGACTTATATATAAATTGCTTATTGTTGTTTCCCCTTCTCATAACCTCTGTCTACTTGTTTGCCTGTCCTTTGCGTGTAGGCTCTGTGGAGCAGAGACCATCCTCCTGGAGTGTTTAGAAAATCCCCAGCACATAGTGGGTGCTATTGTAAATAAATAATCCAAATAAAGAAGGAAAGGAGACTTGATTGAAGACATTGCTTACAAAGCAGCAAGAACAAATTTTAGAGTTCTTTGCCGGCCAGCATTATATGGTGTAATCACTAGTGCCCAACCCCTCTGCCAACTCTCATCTCCTTCTTGCTCTTTTGGCTTCGCCACTTGCCCACCATAGCCTGATGGCAATGTAATTCATGTAGAGGACATCTCTGCCTATAGCCCTTGTCCCAGCTTACCTGACTCTTACCCTTGACTAATTTGATCAATTTGATCAGCATCAAATAATAGTTTACTATATTTACTATTCTATTAAATGAATTCAAATATCTTACATTTATGCAGTGCTTTTCATCATGCATGACATGCATTCATAATTTAAATAAAATCATGGTGAGTTTTGGCGCTCCTCAATTATACACAAGACGGAAACAAACCAAAACAAAAATAAACCAACTGTGCAGCAAAGCTGAACCAGTGTATATGATGGAGGAAAAGGAAACAGGTTTCAGTTTTACACTTCCAGGGCATTTTATAAACAAGAATGAGACAAAATTGTTTTAAAAACTATGACCTTTTCACCTGAATTCCCTTCTAAGGACAATTATGATTTTTATAACGTATATGATCCTGCCTTCTTTTGCCCATAGCCAAAACTTCACACACAAGTTCTTTGGCATTTACCCTCGATTGCTGTAGAGCAATTATGGTTCTTCTCACATAAATCTTAGAGGTTAGCAAATCCACTGCCAAGTTTGTTTCATTTCAGCCAAGGTGAAAGGAAAAGATTGCTTCTAAATCCCCCATTGTGAGATGGATCAGAACATCTATTGTGGAGGTGCAGAAAGCAAAATATCTTTTGCCCCTTCAAAAGATATTAAAGCGCTTATTACCACAGAAACTGTGACCTTGTATTCCAAGAGCATAGATGCACCAGCTGAAGGAACTCGCCATGCAGCTGGTCTAACACACATAATCATGAGCTGATTTATTTCACAGAACTACATTTGGTAGATTAATTCCTCAAAAAATGCTACAGTGCAGTTGCTGAAGTACAACAATAAACAACTATTTTAGAGGAAAAACAAATAATGTAGTTGTGTAGTTCCTCCCTATCTCTCCGTATACCCCAACTACTGGCATTCTTGATGCTGGCTAATTCTCTCTACTGAAGAATTGCTGAACAAGCCATTACATGAGAAAGGATTCTTTACTCTAATTTGTTAATTTCTTTTGTTTTTGTTTTTTTAAGAGGAGAATTTGAACTACATTGATCGGACAGCAATCTGCGTTAACTATGTGAGTTATTTCTGCTTTAAAAATGGGGTGTTTTGTTATCTGTCTAGCCATCTATCTCTCACTTTATTTATATAGCAACAAAGCTAGGCATCCAACATACCTCGTTCATATATAAGAGTTTTTCAGATTAGCTTTACATTCATGGAATTGTTTATTTTGCAGATTTCCAGAAAGGGAACGGTCCACGGTTGTGATGTGCCCCATTGATTTAGCGTCTTGAAAAATGTCTGCAGTTCCACACAGTTAGGAACAATCTAGTCGTATTCAAACATATATATATATATAATCTATTTCTATAAATGAGAAAATGGAGAGAATCAGCCCACTTTCAGTATCTCACAGTTCTTCTCCCCAGCTAACATATTAGAAGAGGGTAATTTTCTAATAATAAAGGAGTTGATATCTGTTGTTTTAGCACATCAGAATACAAAAAATCCTTGCATGAATGAGGAGGTCTCGTGCCTCTTGGATGATGGTTAGCTGGGTATGTCATGCCTGCAGGGAAAGTGCTGTATGCATGGCAACAACAGCTGTGAGTGGGAATAATGACTTCAAGTATGTCAAGAAGGAGAAGTCATGCTTACAATGCGAGTTCTCCTGGGTCTAAATAGTTGAGAGGGAAAACAGAAAGAGTTACTGTATATTACTTGGGCATCATTTTAATCGGGGCTTCTAGTTTTGTTGATGACTTTAAATCTTAACCTCCTTTTCCAGCTCAGACTTTCCCCCTAAATTAGGTTATATACTGGTACTTATATTATTCAGATATGCAGATTGTATGAAATCTTGCCATAATTATAAATATTTGGTTACCTTACAAGGGACTTGTAGGATCTTCTGGGATGATCTTGTACCTTCAGTGGACAGGGAAGGGGAATAAATACAGGGAATATATACAGATTTAAACTGGCACCAAAGTCAGAGGGTAGGATTTTCAAAAGCACATAAGTGAGATAGGAGCACAGGTCTCATTGAAACAGGTCCCTGCTAGATTCACAAAGGGAATTTAGGGGCCCAACTGCCTC
This sequence comes from Terrapene triunguis, assembly GCF_002925995.2. Taxonomy (NCBI): domain Eukaryota; kingdom Metazoa; phylum Chordata; order Testudines; family Emydidae; genus Terrapene; species Terrapene triunguis. The sequence goes on along the minus strand of NW_020664435.1, from coordinate 10,604,820 downwards.
CTTAGATGCTTAAGTCCAAAATTTATGTGCCACTGCCATTCACAACTTCCCTCCTCAGCTGCTACCTAATCCTGTAGGAGCCTAAATTCCCTAAATACCCAAATTTCCATCAGTAAAGTCCCCGTGGCACGTACATGTCTGCTGGCAGGCATGCAGAAAACCACCTCTGAGCGGTTTAGCACCTAGATCACCTCTAAGCACTGGCAGGATTCATAAACAAAGTGTTTCCTTATCTCTTTTGCTCTGTTCTTGATCCAGTAGATATGCTCTGAGTATCTGGGATGTGGGAGACCCAAGTTCAAACCCCACACTCTGCCTGATTTGGAACAGGGACTTGAACCCAGCTTTCCTACCTCTCAGGTGAGCGTCCTAACCACGGGACTATTGGCTGTTTTTTTTTTTTTTGATAAATGGCTGATGTTGGTTGTAAGGCTATTGGTTGGTTTTCCTTTTGGAGGGTGGAGGGGGAGAAATGGCTGGCCTGGCCTATGCACCAAGCTCCAGGAGAGGGTTCATGCCTGTGAATCCTCAGTGGAGAGAGGTGTCTCTCTCTGGCCTGGAGTGAGGCTCCTAAGTCCCTTGAAGGGGTGGGGCTTAGGCTACAGCCCTCTTGTTGGCATTTCCTGCTGGCTAGCTTAGGCAGCTCCCTACTCAGAGTGCTGGCTTCTGTGAATCTCATTCTTAGGGACCTAACTCTCTCCTACATTGTTTAAGGAGCCTGAGCACCTAACTCAGGGTTGTGAATACCAACGCCTAAGTCCTTCTTGTGGCTAGTCCTGAGGTGCTTTTGAAAATCCCAGTTCAAGTCATGTAGGATGACCATTGTAAACCTGTTTTGTAACAAAAAGGAAGAGGAATAGTGGATCTGTAGAAAAACTTAACTTATTTAGCTATTTCTCATATAGGAAGACCTAATCAGTGCCTCCTATCCATCAAGATGCAAAGAAGGCACCTTTTAACATTCATAAGCAGAGAAAGACAGTTTGGACTTCTCAAGCCAGCTTGACTATGCATGATGATTTTATTTAAATATCCAGTGAGAGTGATCTGACTAAGGTCAGACATACTTCTTCTGGAGCTCCTCATAGTAGGTGGCTGTTTTTTAAGAAACTGCACTGACACCAGTTGGACAGCTTTATTACATATGACCTGCCAGCTTAAGAAGAGAAAGATTGTCTGTGTAGAAATTTCTTGTCATTGCTCAGGCCAGGGTTGAAAATTGCTAATGTTAATGTTGACAGCCTGTAAAGCTTCTACTACCTAGGCATATACCTTTAGCTAGGTTACAAAAGAGTCTAGAGCTGTATGTGTCAGTCTCTTTTACTTTATTTTCTCCTGACCCATTTTTATCAGTTATTGATCAATATCTCCAAATATTCAGCTTTAAAAAAAATTGAAGGATGTTACTTGGTTTGATCTGTATGATCCAAGCTAAAGGCTGTCAGTGATCGTTCATGGCATGTGACAAGCATAACCCACCAGGATTTTAAAGAACCTCTGTAGAGTCCCTGCTCTTGTCTGAACAGGAAGGTACGCTTTGCAGATTTCTGGGTGTCTGCTGCCAAGTGGAAGCAGGGGGTCTACCACCGCCAGGGCATTGTCCACCCCTCCTCTCGACCTCTCAGAGAATGCTCTATGGATCTGGGAGGCACATGAAGAGGAAGGCACAGAAAGGAATGGGTGGACTGCTGTGAGTATGGGGAACTGGTGTTCTTGCTCTGGACCGAAGGAGTACAGACAGAGAAGATAATTCAGCCCACCCTATTGTTATCTTTTCTGCTGAGTCCCCTTCCAGGTTCAGTTCCCAGATGGCAGCTGTAGCCAGGGAGCTGGTAGGTTGCTGGGGAGCAGACCAAGTGTGTAGGCACAGAACCTGTATGCAGATGCTGAAGTTCAGAGATTTGAGTCCTGTACAAAGCAAAGTCCAGCACCAAGACTATTAAGTGATACTTCTTATACTAATATGTCGTGTTATTCTTTCAAACCTGGATCAATTTTTTTGCCTGTGTTGCATATTTTTATAAGCCCCTTTATTAGCATGAAGGGGCCTGAAGTCACCAGAGAAACCAGTGTGACCACTCCCACACTCTAGAACAGAGAGACAGTCAACTGAAGAGCGGTCACACAGAAGATCAAAGGAAATGATGGCATGTGACCATGGGAGATATTTGGTCTTACTGAGGTTGCAGAGTCTAAGGCTCCCAGGGTGCATAATATGCCAATTCAGCTAGAAGGATGGTCAGTGCCAAGCCTAATGAACCTGAGGTATGTCCAAACATTAGTGCCAGTCAAATCCGAGCTACTGCCTACTACAGAATCTATTCAGATGATGGGGACTCCTGGACATATCCCTCAGATAACATCCTCCTCTCCCCAGATTTTGGATAACCCACTGTTCAAATCTTAGAACATGCAACTGCACATTGGTCAGCCAATTTGAGAGTGTCCACGTGACATTATACATGGAGCATCGCCCTTGAAGGGTAATAGAGCAAATCTCATGTTGATCATATGACCAATTTTTAATTGATCAGAATGATTAAACAATCTGACGGCAGAGAGAGAGAGAGAGAGAGAGTATCTGTATTTTATATTATTTTAGGAACTTTATCTTAGCTCTTTGTTTGCTTTCCCAGAATAGGTAGGTAAGGCATATGCTTGTGGCACAAAACAAGGTGATCCTGAAGGAATTAGTCATGCATGGCAAGTTAAATGATAATTATTAGAGCATCATCCCATGTTGACATTCTGGTGTCAACAAGGGCACATAAATTGCTGAAGCTTGACAGGTAGCCTCCTATTTTGGCAAACTTCTAAGTTGTTTTTATTTTAGAATTGTTGGTAGCTTATACATGTTTACATTCGAAAAGTCTTTTTTTCTTTCATTTGATTTTGCTTGCATGCTTTGCTTCTATATCTGTCTGACATGCTTTCGGTTTGTTCTTGATAGCTCTCATATTTCATGTAGGACTCTAGTCCCAATTTTCCATACCAAAATTATTGTCGTCATCCCCTTCCCAACTCTGAAACTTAAGCAGACTTCACAGGATGCTGCACAGCCCTTGGTATTTTAGAGCAAGAGGAAATTGCTAAGAATCTGTCACATAATAATATAAGGGGGACAGGGGCTTGAATGAACTCTGGAAAGTTAACTCTTTGAGGAAAGATAGTTTGTTCCATATTTTCCATCGTCATTATAGGAAACATTTCAGCAGGAGAAATCTGAAGATGGTGCATGTGGCTTTTTTTGTTTGTTTGTTTTTTAATTAACAAGGTCCTCTGCAACATCAAGGCTGTAAAATGCTTCCTGGTACGATAACGTAGCAAATGTCTCCTGTACGGTACGAAAGAGTTGCATATCCTCAGTTGGTGTAAACCAGTGTCGCTCTATTGGGATGAATGGAGCCAAACTGATTTATACCAGTTTAGGCTCTGGCCCACTGTATACTTTAGTTATTTGCATGACTAGATGAGGGCCTAATCAATTAGGGTCACATCTTATCCTTATGTGGGTAACACTTGTCTTGAGCTCAATGTGCATTTTGTCTGAGTAATCCTGATTGCAGGATTTTGCCCTTAGGCAGAAGACACAGTTGGATGCTTGTAGTTGAGACTGCTGGGAACCAGAGATGCCTGCTTCTACAGTGTCATGCTGCCTGGGTAGTGAAATAGTGTGACAGTGTGTGAAGGAGAGCTTCCTGCAAACATTTCCCTGGATGGAATCAGAAAGGAGCTCTTGCCTTGGAAACATATGTGTCTCTAATAGAAGGAGGCAAATTCTCCGCTGGTGTAATAGGTGCAGCTCCCTTGACTGCAGTGGAGTTTCACCCACTTATGTCAGCAGAGAATTTAGCCCAGAGCACACAATAAGCTTGTCAAAGCATGTGGTATCTGACAAGATAAAAGGAACAGTCAAAATAACAATACATGTAGGGCCAAATGTTCATGCAATTATGTTACTGATTTAACTCTCTAAGACAGAAGCTGGCACTACAAGGAAGTTATTTACTGGAGAGTAATGACATACACACCTTGAAAGGTCTGCATGGTTTCTTTGGTGCTTTACTCGGTGCTTACTAGAAGGGGATTTTTAAAAATTTGCTTCAATCAGTCCTCATGTAGAAGAGTCTGTTACTGCGTATTTAGATCACATTTGCAGCATGGTTATCTTTTTTTTTCTTGTGGGATTCTCAACTATAGGTGATATTATTGTGATGGCTGCATTTCAAAGTCCTCACCTGCTCTGTCATCTTTGAATTTATGTTACACTTCATGGTATCAGCTCTAACGATCTCATTCTCTCGCTCTCTCTTTCCTTTACACCTCTACTCACTTCCTGACACTTGACACAATAAAACACTTTTTCATTTAGAAACTGTATTTAACCCCTTTTCACCAACAGCCTAGCATTCAAAGGAAAGAAAAGTAAATCTCTGGGACAACAGAACTTTGAGGACTTTTTAAATGTTACTGTTAAGTAAAGATACTACATTTGCATGTTTTATTTAAAGAATCAATAGCTACAAGCAAATGTGTTACCTGGATGTTCCATATTTACAATTTCAAGAATGAAATGTGAGCTCCAACCAATTATCTTCTCTTTGCCAATCTCTTATAATCGAAGTTCATTTCCTGGCAGTTAAGACAGTAAAAGCAAACACCCACAGTACTGAAGACAAACTTAACCCTTGCATGCAGATTTTTTCTACTAATAGAAAAGACTTAGTCTGCGTGACTTGACAAGTTTTGTTAAATATTGTGGTTTCATTTAAATTGATATTAAACTCCCATCATTAGAAATTTTAAATTAAAAAAATCAGTCTGTATTTTTAAAACAACAGAGATACAGTACATATTTACTATATCCTATTGAGAAAGTATGTAGGGAGTTAGTAAAATGTTGATTATTGTCCTAGTAACTGTTGTTATCTGTCAGAAGACTGTGTATCTGGGCAACTGGTAATATTTCCTTCCCCTAAATGTGTGTAAACTGGAGCCCTTACTTATTTATTTAGCTTCTCTTTTGCTTAATGAATCATTCACAAACAAACTAGATGTTCTTTCTAAGTACTTGTGATTTGTAGGTATTCACTAAATAGGTTGGATGATTAATTTTCAACACATTCGTTATTTATGTGTTGTTTGCTTCAACTGTTTGCCAATTGTGGTTAGCTATTTGCAGAGCCATAGAAGCCCACAATTTAAGAAAAAAACAAACAAACTATGTCCAATCCAAAAAAAGATACAGATTTTTTTTTTTAATTTTTAATGAAGGATATATGTTCTTATTGTATCCAAGTTGGTTCACCCATCCCTATTCTTAACTATTCCACATGTCTATTTGTTTCAGTGTCTCCAACCAGCAAGGCACCTTAAATAATGGTGGAGGATCTTAAACACGTAAATACAAAGGGGTGGCTTAAAGACTGGGCCAATTCTTCAGCTGGTATAAATTGTAGCATCTCTATTGAATGAATGGACCTAGGACAATTTACACCAGTTGAGGATCTGACCCCCAGTTATGGTAAATGCAGCTATACTGATTTACACCAGTTGAAGATCTGGCCCACAAAATCAGCTAAGATTTTAGAAATTTATCTGAATTTCCTTCCTTTGTTGGGTGAAGTTGCACTCTTAGACTCAAATTTTCAAAAGTGGCCACTGATTTTGGATGCCTCAGATTCTGAGTGCTCATCTTGAGACATTTTAGGTCTGCTGGAGTTGCTCAGTTCTTCTGGAAATTAAATGCATGGTGTTTCAAGCACTCAAAATCGGAGTCATCCACAATCAGTGGCCACTTTTGAAAATTCAGCCCTATGGCTTGATTCTCCAATGTGCTTTTTCCTCAAATATAGTCTGTAGCTTACATCTTGAGGAAGGGCGATGTCATGGTTATGCACTGGACTGGGACTCAGAAGACCTGGGTGTATTTGCCAGCTATGCCACAGACTTTGTGTGACCTCAGGCAATCCCTTAGTATATTCCCATTCTGTAAAATAATACTTAGCTTGTCTATAGTGTAAAATGGGGATAATATTACTTCTTTTGTCTGTTTTTTCTATTTAGATAATAAACAGTTTGGGGCAAGGGCTGTGCACATATATAACCTAGACCAACGTGACCCCAATCTCAGTACTACTGTAATGCAAACAATGCAATAAAATATATCCAAGGCATTAGAATTTTTTTCCTGGACTGAAGGCTGCCAATACATTTGTAAATAGATTCTACAGATTCAGCCATGGGTTACAACAGTTTGTCTCAAAGTTGTTCATGAGGTGAGATATTAAAGAAATGTTATGAACTTACCAAATATATAGACGTTAGTGAAGGCTGTAACCTGATGCCACCTTAATAGCAATGTTGCTCCACTCACTGGTATAACAATATTGCTTCCTTTAATAATAGCTATTTTTTGGAATGTAATGAATTACGAACCTTACATACTGTAACCATACCATATAGCATACTGTAAAATTCTTCCTATGTTAACTTTCTCTTATGTAAACAATTAAGCCTCTCTTTCAGCAATAATCCATAAAATTCATTGCCTGGCTGGCACTCTTTTCATATAATTCACTTCCCCTGCTTGCTCAGTGATTCATAATCACTGAAGTACAAGGCTGGCAGACTGCAGGTGTCATAGGGTAAGGAAAAGGGATACACTGACCCTTGCATAGAACCTGGTAATCATTCATCACTGCTTCCTCTTGAGCTTGGTGCAGCCTCCAGTGAGCACTACTCCAGCTCTAATAAGCAAGCAACCGTTCTCTTGTGTGAAAATCAATAATGTCTCACATGGGTGTTAGCTATGCCTGGAAAGTAGGAAATGAGCGCTCTAATTTACATTGAGATGTAACTATTAAATGCTACTGAAGGAAACCCTCACTTGTCAAAGCTACAGGAACTCGGTCCTTTGAACCGATCATTTCCTTTAACCATTTTGGTAGTTCCTGCTTGTCTTATATCCACACGCAGGGGCTGAATGAGTGACAAGACACTGCAATGTCCTTTGAACATGCAGTTAGGAAAGTAGTAAGTAGTTCAAGAAGCTTTTGGGGATTTTTCTTTTCAGTAGCCCACCGGATAAAAGCTTATTATAAGCACAGTTATTTTTCTCCGGGTATGTTCAAGAAAGCAAATCTGCTTGTATCTTGAAGTTTTCTCAAACTTCCCAAATGCATAATTGTAGCTGTATTATAAGAATGTGAGTGCTAAGGGCCAGGTCTGGTACTTCTCCGCAGACCTATATGTCTGTGTACAACAGTGTCCCCTGCCACAACAGCTACCAAGAGCAACAATAACAAAATCACTGTAACACCAAAGAAATCAAGTGATGTTATAAATCTATAGATTTAAGAGAACATCAGTTCACGATTGGAATGGTCCAGCAATAATGCAGATAATCATTCCCTCTTTCATACATGGTCTTTCCCAAGGTATACTAATGAATCTCTGCCTGACCAAGATGAATTGGAACACTCCTTACTCAAAGACACAGAAATTCCTCCTTGATTATAGAAGATCAAGGTGTTGCGTTCTCAACAGGAACGAAAAGGAATGACAAAATACTTGTTTGTAAATCAAGTTTTGATACAAATGTGGTGTGGGTGGGAACCCTTTAATTTGTCCTCTTTGTAACATTATAATTTTGTAAGCCATCACCAGCCTTGGGACAGATTCTCCTCTTACAGTGATGTAAATCAGAAGAAACTACACTGAAGTCAGTGATATCACAAAGGTGTAAAACTGGTGCAAGTAAGAAGAGAATCAAACCTATTGTATTTTGTACCAGTACCACTTCAAATACTTGGAGTCACACTGAGGATGTTAGGGAATGCGTGGGTAGTTTGGAGTGTAACAACAGTTCTTAGGTAGATTGTCTAAATTTTTGTCATTATAATAGCTGTTGCTTTAAATCACCTAAGGACCCACCCAGGAAATTACACTGTTGTGCTTTCATTAGATACTATCAGTTGTAAACTTAAAAAAAAACTATGTTGAAAATAAATTACGCACATGCAATTGACTGGTTTTTTTAATGTGCATTCACAGATTCCAAACTTGTAACTCCACCGGTTGCTAATTAGTTTCTAGGTGCAATTCAAGGTGTTGGCATTAATTATAAAGCTCTACTGGTTTGGATCTTTAGCTACCTGAAAGTCTGTGCCTACCCTCCAGGAATTCCCCAGAAATTGAGATTAGCTGAGTTAGCAGTCCCCTAATTTTAAACATGAAAGGGCTGCTGACAGGGCATTTTTAGGTAAAGGGCCTTTAAGTCTAGAATTCCCTTTCAGCATTCCCCCTTGGTCTGACAGGGCCCAAGTCTGTTCATCTTGAGAGCATGCTGTAAAACCTGTATGTACCAGAACTATGGTGTGTGGACATGATAGTCAGGGCTGCCTCCTTATATCAGTTGCTAAAACTAAAATATGATTCATTTGAGGATATCTGTGTTTTGCTTCTGTTGACAAAGCTTGCAAACCTTAGCTACAAATCTGGCATGCTTGCTAGATTTATAATAGTCAGCCAGAATGGCTAAGCAGGCCCCTCTGAAAACCAGACAACTCTGGATAAGAGAACATCCTAATGGATATGAATTTCTCTTATTAGGGAACTTCAAAATCTAGATTGACTCTGTATTTCTCTTTACTTTCTCAGAGGAGCAGAAGCCAGGAATTTATATCCTCTGCGGTCTTAAAAAGTGCTTTTAAAAGTCTAGTGGCAGAAGGTTTGGTATAGAATCCCTCTTTGTGACAATGCCATCCCTGCAAGCTAGATAAATACAATACAGTTGGTTCTTGAATTAAATTTGACATGAGAAGTGCAAGGTTAGAATCTGTGTAATCTGGGGGCCCTGTAGTAGCAGAGCATGCAGTCAATTAGCGCTCTAATGCAATCATGGTGCTTTTTTGCAGCTCACTGGTTCATGTACCGTGCCCTCCTCAGTCATTATTGGTGATCTACAGGTGTGAACAACACAGTTTGGTAGCTGCAGATTTCAAATCCTAGAAAGTATAGCTTCCACATGTGAAAAATAACGTGCTCAGATTTTCAAAAATAGGAGCCTAAAATTGGGCTTCTAAATCCACATTTAGGGAGCAAAAGTGACCCATTATTGAGAAGAGCTGAACACACAACAATTCCTATTGAGTTACATAGAGCAGTTGGGTGCTCAGCACTTTTGAAAGTCAGACCATTTAGGTGCCTAACCATGGATTTAGGAGCCTAACTTCAGGCTTCTGTTTTTGAAAATCTTGACCTGTGTCTTCATTTCTCAGTTTATAAAAACAATTTACCTTCAATTTCAGTAACAGGAATTAATTTTATCTGAGGGGTGGGCGGGAAAGACATGCTCCTTTTCCTAATCGACTATGTAAGTCTAGATACACTATGTCCAGTTGTGTACACATACAAAGTAAATTTCCCCATCTTTATGTGCATGTATTTAATCCTCTTTGGTATGTCTTCACTGCCAGATAAATGTGTGTTTTTACAATGAGATAGTTATCTTGCTGTAAAATCCTAGCGCAGATGAGGAACTGTAGTTTTTACCTCAGAGAAGCAAGGCAAGGTAAACTCCAGGTAGAGGGTATAGTAGTGACCTTGAGGTACTTTGAGGTAAAAACTGTCTGTGCCTTGCTCCAATAGGATTTTACAGTGAGATAGCTATAAAGACATACCTTAGTCTGGACAAGAAAGACTATGTTTCCACCTTTGTTCTCTCCTTCATTTTCAGGAAGAGGAGTTTCTTTAATAACCAGGTCAGATGTTAAAACAAGATAAAAGGACACTCCTGCTTCTGCTATCTTTCCAGTGTCTCCTTTGCACATTTGTTCTGTCTACTGCTAGAGGAGCTTTTCTTTCCTTTGGGGCTCTGTTAGTTGTTGTTGTATTTCCCTGGTTTGGGTGAAATGCTATGTCAAGTTTTATTTCACTATGTTGTCAGATTTCTGGGTGCAGGGGAGTTTTATTTTGCATGAGTTGATCATCTAAATGCGTCAATGCATCCAGAAGAGAAACTTCTTCTGATGATTGTGTCCATGTTAATGTACTTTAGAGGGCAAACACAGCTCTCTCCTTACTAGCCACAGAAGCTCCAATGAAGGAGAACTGATCTGGTCTCAGTGCACAAAGGGAGGGCTGGATGTGATGGAGCCACAGCAAGTAATGAAAATAACTGCTTGGTGTGGACTTCGCTGTGTAGCAGCTAACAGGAGGAAGGCAACAGGTGGGCTGTGGAAAAGGTGGCAGTAGATCCTTCCATTCATTCCTTATGGTGAGTGTGTGTTAAAGCCTGCTCATTGGACTGGAATAGTCTTTGAAAGAGCTTTGCTACGGCTTCTTCGTGGTTTGTGGGAGAGGGTTCCTCTCCTCGGCCCATCCTGCACAGCTCCCCAGGACCTGGCCTAGCTACTTAAACCAGTTGTCAAGTCAATTTTCTCCTATATGGTTTTATATATGACAATGAGGTGGGGGTGAGGCTGTTTTTTCTTTTCCATATTCTGGGTTTCATTATACACCTTTGGAAATATTAGGGGTTCAGGCATCTTGCCCTTCTATAACGTCTTGGTGAAAAACAGAGAAGAGGGGCAAGTAAGACTGTTTAAAGGAGACTTCAACTAATTTCTTTTTGGTTGTGAAACAGATCCATCCACCTGACATAATTCAAAAATGGTAACTCACGTGTGAAAACTATTGGGCCAACATTAATCCTTGGTAGAATTCCATGATCGGTGGGTTTTTATTACCTTCCGACAAACACAATTACCTAATCTTGAAATCAGGGGTCATCTATTTTTATTAATGTACCACCCCCCGAATTATTGCTGTAGATAATGTGCCAACACGTACCACATTGTGTCTCAGGGAGGTCTGTGTTTGGATAGTAAATTGCAAAATTCTTACATACCGGGTACGTGTCTCCCATGCAGTGCTAGCGTACACACACCTCATCCCTTATGTCCCATGGAGAAGGAAGGACTACTTCTTCAAGACTACATATATCTATCTTTAATGCAGTTCTTAACGCCCTGGTTTCTTTTAGAACCACTTTCAAGCGGTGCACAGCCCAGGGTACGTGTATACTGGATTGTCTTGTGTGAATCAGAAGCTGTGTGTGTAGCTCATGGGCTCTTCCATGAAGAGCTCTTCCACATCCTTGCCAAGATCAAGACAAAACTTACAAACTGAGCTCAATGTAAATTTCTTTTGCAAACAGGTGAGATCTTATGAACTGTGTGTACAATTATCTTAGAGATTATTATTATTTATTGTATTACTGTAGCACCTTGGAACCTCTTCCCACTGGGCCACACCGCTTCTGGATCAGAAAACTGGTCCATGTCCCCTCCTTCTATTTGACTGCCATTTCTGGCATGTCATGAGAATACACGTGAGCCTTGGACTTATGAATAGGGTTCAAGTATTGCTTCTTTATTTCTATAGCCACTTGACTTGTTTTTATTTTAAATTCTCTACAAACCATAATCAGTCACAGAACATTTATGCAGCAATGAATAAAAAAAAGTATGTACAGAAGTTCATAGCGGTTCATGCATGATGGGATTCATTTATTTCATGCTCTAAAAAATTCCATATTAATAACTAAAAACATTTCCCCTTTTTAGCTATTTTAGTTACATAATAGACATTTTCTCTCTTTAAATATTACTTTAAATCCACCTTCCTTTACAAACTGTTTTTTTTTTTTTTTTTTAAGAAACAAAACAACTGCAGCTGGAATAATTTGTCATCAGAAGTCATTAAGGAAACATGCTGAAGAAAAGGCGGAAAACATGCTGTAACTGTGGAGCTGGAGTGACACCTTTACAAGTACTATATGCTGTCCCCAATAGTATGCAATGTATCTCTTTCAAAAGGGAGGGAACAAATTAATTCAGCGTAAATGCTGGTGTTTTAGTGATGGGTGAATCTCATGGTCCTTGGAGATTCTGTCCAGTTTGAATAAGCCCCTGAGAGTGATGATGTTTCTCTGAACTATTTGGATATGTCTACACAGCATTTTGGAGCCTGCGCAAGCAAGCCCCCCAGCCTGGGCTGACAGATTCAGGCTAGTGAGGCTCGTGTTAGTACTCTAAAAACACTGTATAGACAGCGCTTTGAAATTGGAGATCAAGCTGGAACTTGGGCTCTGAAGACTAGATGGGGTGGGTTTCAGAGCCCCAGCTCCAGCCCAACCACATGGAGTAGAAGGTTCATTTCAGTTGAGGAAAAAAATTAATCTGTATTTAGTGAGTCTCAAACAGTGAGGGTGGTCTAAAGTCTATGGCAGCTCTGGTGCCATTAACCCGCAAAACATGTTTCAAGACAATTGGAAAAGTAATCTTGGAACAACCTTATTTATTTGTCTTCACCACAGACAGCTTTTCAGCTGGTAGGGAGCTTGCATTTGCCATCAATGGCAGTCTAGGTGGGTCTGCCCCCTACAGCTGTGAACTGATCTGTGGTCGTCCTAAAAACCCAGGGATTTACGGGCGTGGTTCTTCTGGACCCTAAAGGCTAGCCCTGGGCGACTGTAAGGGACTGTGAATAATCTATGATCTCTAGTTAAAATCAGTGACATGCTTTCAACCTGGAGCATGAAAATGAAAACTAATCACTATCTTAGCATGGACATCTACATGTAAAGAATGAAAGCCATGGCTCTCTCTCTTTTTTTTTTTGCATTCCCATCTTTCTTCCCGGTCCCCACCCCCACCTCCCAGATTAGGTGGGCTTGCTACTGTAGGCTTTGCAGGTCGAGAAAAAGCTGGCTTTGGGTGGGAGGCACGCAAGTCAGTCGCTTCTGCTGCCTGAAGCCATGCGGTAGGCTATGCTGTAGTGCTTTTTAGGCTGATAGCAAATACCACAGACCTTTAGGAAAAATGGTTACACCTGATTAAATTATTCAAAATCTCTAGAGTTACATCTCTTTTTATGGCTTTAAATTGACTCACCTGTTAACTTAGAGTGTTCAGATTCCTCTAAAATTTTATTGTACTTAAGCTATAGAGGCATCCAGAATGGAACAGTGAATTATGAAGCAGCACAGAGACTTACCATTTCTCATTAAAAAGCCTTTACCACAATTAGATAGCTCTCAGATGCATTCTTTCTAGCTGTGTCGCAGTTCAATTGCTATTTTTACTATTCAAATGTTTTGAGAATTGATTTTAATTTCTATTACCTTATCTCTGACATTTCCTCTGGGCTCCGGGGCTGCTGGGAGTAGGGCAGAGGCAGGCAGCAGGGGGAGAAGGTTAACTTAGCATGCAGGGCTGGCCAGCCCCCTGATCTCCCCAGAAATGCTCCCTTTGTTCTCCCCATGGGATAGCTTTCATCTTTTGGGGGAAGGAGCTCTTCTCTTCCCTCGAGGTGCTAGGGGACTGAGTCTCAGTTACGCTAAGGCCCCTTTGTGCTGCTGTGGCAGCGTGAGGAAGCCTTAAAGAAGGCAGAAATGCCCCCTTGAAAATTCTTCCCGTTAAAGAGAACTTCCCTGGTCGGTGTGAAGCTGATGCAAGGACTCGTCCCTGCCCCAAGTGCAAGAACGGAGTAACTGAGAATCAGGCTGCTGATCTTCTGAGGGATGGACACGTGTGTGTCTCTTTCCCTGCCCCCCCATAACCATCTGTCTGTGTGTAGGGGAATGCTTCTCCCTGCCCCTTCCCTCCCAGCTATCTAATTATAGGGCAGTACAAGTGTTGCTCCTTTCCTGTCCCTCCTTCCTCCCCCTGTCCACACATGTGATGTGTTTGAAGCAATAGCAGCTTGTGGTCTTCTGCCTTCACACAGCCTTGGCTGACTTCTCTAGTGCTGCTGGTCATGACCCCGGCTCCTGCTGGTGACATACAGCCCAGTCCTGTTGCTCTTTAAGCGAATGGCAAAATTCCCATTACGTGTTAATGGTGCAGGATCAAGCAGCAGTGAGAGGGCTCCTCCAAAATGAAATCAGATCAAGACTGGTCATTGTTCAGCTGGAACCTGACTTCTTTAAAAAGTGGGGTCAGAAATTCCAGCCACTCTAAGATGCTCACAGTGGCAAGAGGTGACTGAGTGCACTCTTGTATGCAGAAATAAAATTATATTCCTTTAGTAAATAGTTAAAGAAATAACACATATTTATTCAAATACTCAAATAGTGAATATGCATCAAGGATTTAATAGGCCAGTGTGAGAAGCTGGGCCAAGACCAAAATCTCCATGTTATTTGCAGACAGAAACAGACAGATGGAGAGATAGAGATCTATTATTATTATTATTCATTTGCTTTGTACTACCAGTGTGCTCAGTAATATACAAACATGGAGTAGACAAAGTCCCTGCCCCCAGGAGTTTACAGTCTGATTAGCAGTAATTCTCCTAATCCTCCTAATAATTGGGTGTGGGTTTATGTGGTGCAGATGCGCAGACAGCTACAGCACTGTTTCAGGAAACTTCTATTTTTCAGAGAGAGAAAAAACGTAGGTTGCATAAATGATAAATAAATAATAGCTAAAAACTTGAGGCCTCATTCTCCCCATATAGGATGCAAGTAGTTCCTGCAAATGTCAATGGGAGCTACTTGTGTCCTGTGGCAGGAGAACTGGCCCTCTAGTAATGCATAGTACAGGCCACAGAGCCTCTAGTAATAGAGTTTGGCTTTGCTTCTGCCAACCACAGTCTGCCTGTGTACATTTCCTCAGTCTGTCTTCAAGTAACCCTTTCCATCTAGAAAGAGGAGGGTCTAAGGAGCTGTAACAACTCAAGCGGATGGAAATATATTTTGCTTTTTCAGTCAAGAGTCATGTAGATTTGGATCACCATCAATCACTTTCTCTTGCACCAGACAGTTAAGTTTCACCTCAGTCGCGTGACTCAAACTCTCTTAGCACAGTCAGACTTTTTAGAGCCTTACTGCAGTCCAGCCTCAGATTCTAATTTAAAATCTCCAGTGCACCTTTTTATATGACCTGAATCTCAAGAGATGCATGTATAAAATGATTCCAGGTCATAATAGTTCTTTATTTTACTTTAACATCAAGAACTAAGCTTGTAGTAGGTTCTTTACAGGTAGATTTTATAGTTAACTGAAGGTTTTTTAAAGACCACTTTCTCTTTTTCAGGTAGCGTGGAGTGTGCTGGTTTTCAGTTAAAGATGAAGCTAGCTTCTACTGTCAGCCTAGTTTTGACCCAGAAGTGCCCCTCTAATTTTGCTAAAACTAAATCTATCTCATCTGAAAATTCCCACTTTGGTATCAAATCGCACAGAGAATTCTTTTGGAAACTAATGCAAATTGCACAAGAAACTTCAGACATGTGGTTTTAAAAAACGAGGAGTCATATTTCCAAGGTTAGATGCACACATACAGGCAGGCATTTACATGCTCACATGGGCATGTGTACATATCTGATTTACAGGTATAAATCATGTGTTGGCATGTATAAATGAGCATTCATGCCTAAAAACAAAAATATCGCCCAAGTTGTTTTTCATTTCCTAGAAAGTTTCCTAATCCTTTCTTAGGACTTTGTTTCTCTATTCTCTTGGCCTAGAAACTCCAGATTTGTTGTGTTGGTCTCACTGTGGATTGATAACATAAGAACATAAGAATGGCCCTACTGGGTCAGAGCAAGGGCCTATCTAGCCCAGTATCCTGTCTTCCGACAGTGGCCAGTGCCAGGTGCCCCAGAGGGAATGAACAGAACAGGTAATCATCAAGTGATCCATCCCCGGTTGCTCATTCCCAGCTTGTGGCAAACAGAGGCTAGGGACATCATCCCTGCCTATCCTGGCTAATAGCCATTGATGGACCTATCCTCCATGAATTTATCTAGTTCTTTTTTGAACCCTGTTATGGTCTGGCCTTCACAACATCCTCTGGAAAGGAGTTCCACAGGTTGACTGTGTGTTGTGTGAAGAAATACTTCCTTTTATTTGTTTTAAACCTGCTGCCTATTAATTTCATTTGGTGACCCCTAGTTCTTGTGTTATGAGAAGTAGTAAACAACACTTCCTTATCTACTTTCTCTACACCAGTCATGATTTTATAGACCTCAATCATATCTCCCCTTAGCCATATCTTTTCCAAGCTGAAAAGTCCCAGTCTTAGTAATCTCTCGTCATATGGAAGCCGTTCCATACCCCTTTTGTTGCCCTTTTCTGAACCTTTTCCAATTCCAATATATCTTTTTTGAGATGGGATGACCACATCCGCACACAGTATTCAAGATGTGGGTGTACCATGGATTTATATAGAGGCAACATGATATTTTCTGTCCTATTATCTATCCCTTTCTTAATTATTCCCAGCATTCTGTTTGCTTTTTTGATTGCCGCTGCACATTGAGTGGATGTTTTCAGAGAACTATCTACAATGACTCCAAGGTCTCTTTCTTGAGTGGTAAGAACTAATTTAAACCCGCATCATTTTATATGTATAGTTGGGATTATGCTTTCCAATGTGCATTACTTTGCATTTATCAACATTAAATTTCATCTGCCATTTTGTTGCCCAGACAGCCAGTTTTGAGAGATCCTTTTGTAGCTCTTCACAGTCTGCCTGGGTCTTAACTATCTTTAGTAATTGTGTATCATCTGCAAATGTTGCCACCTCACTGTTTACCCCTTTTTCCAGATCATTTATGAATATGTTGAATAGGACTGGTCCTAGTACAGACCCCTGGGGGACACCACTATTTACCTTTCTCCATTCTGAAAACTGACTATTTATTCCTAGCCTTTGTTTCCTATTTTTTAACCAGTTACCAATCCATGAGAGTGTGACGGGTTGGATCACAGAACCCCCCTTGGGAGCTGCCACCTGATGTGACAAGACTACCTCTGCCCTTGCTTTCCTGCCCCGTCAGCTTAGGACTTCAGTGCCCTGCCTGGTTTGAGCCAGACTCGCTAGCCTGCTGCAAACCCAGACCCAGGTCTGAATCGCGTCCCCTAACAGCTGTAGGCTTACCTGAAAGCAGCTAACAGAGGTGTTCTTGTCTTTGACACTCAGATGCCCAAATAAAGCTTATGCAGGGTAAACTCATAAATTGTTCACCCTCTATAACACTGATAGAGAGATATGCCCAGCTGTTTGCCCACCCAGGTATTAACACATACTCTGAGTTAATTAATAAGTAAAAAGTGATTTTATTAAATACAGAAAGTAGGATTTAAGTGGTTCCAAGTAGTAACAGACAGAACAAAGTAAGTCACCAAGCAAAATAAAATAAAACACACAAATCTATGTCTAATCAAACCGAATACAGATAATCTCACCCTTAGAGATGCTTCAGTAAGTTTTTTCCTCAGACTGGACACCTTCCAGGCCTGGGCACAATTCTTTCCCCTGGTACAGCTCTTGTTCCAGCTCAGGTGGTAGCTAGGGGATTCCTCATGATGGCTCTCTTTTTTGTTCTGTTCCACCCATTTATATATCTTTAGCATAAGGCGGGAATCCTTTGTCCCTCTCTGGGTTCCCACCCCCTCCTTCTCAATGGAAAGATACCAGGTTAAAGATGGATTCCAGTTCAGGTGACATGATCACATGTCACTGTAAGACTTCAAGCCTTCATTCCTACCAGCCTGACTTACAGGAAGGCTTGCCTGCAAACAGAGCCATCCACAGTCAATTGTCCTGGTTGATGGGATCCATCAAGATTCCAAACCACCATTAATGGCCCACACTTTGCATAATTACAATAGGCCCTCAGAGTTATATTTCATATTTCTAGTTTCAGATACAAGAGTGATATATTTATACAAACAGGATGACCACACTCAGTAGATTATAAGCTTTGTAATAATACCTTACAAGAGACCTTTTGCAAGAAGCATATTCCAGTTACATTATATTCACTCATTAGCATATTTTTATAAAATCATATAGACTGCAACGTCACAGAGAGCACCTTCCCTCTTATCCCGTGGCAGCTTACTTTGCGTAAGAGCCTTTGGTGAGAGACCTTGTCAAAGGCTTTCTGAAAATCTAAGTACGCTATATCCACTGGATCTCCTTGGTCCACATGCTTGTTGACCCGCCTCAAAGAATTCTAGTAGATTGGTGAGTCATGATTTCCCTTTACTAAAACCATGTTGACTCTTCCTCAACAAATTATGTTCATCTATATGTCTGACAATATTGTTCTTTATTATAGTTTCAACCAGTTTGCCCAGTACTGAAGTCAGGCCTTTGGTTTGATGCCTTTGGTTAGTTTAGGAAAGATTGGAGTCACTTATTACATGCTGTTTTCCGGAACATTTTAACTCCTACATAGTCCCATGCAAGTATTAAAATCCCTGGATGGTCCTTTGACTGCAGATCGTGGTCCTTGGCATCTGTCTAATGCCTGTTTTGGAGAAGTCTCTGTACATGTTGGAAGTGCAGAAGGGGAGGTCAGCTGTATCCAGATTGGGGAAGAAAAGGAAACAAGACAGCATAGGAAGACTTATTTGGTAGAAGTGAAGGGACAGTGGGCCATGGAACTATGTGGGCATTGCTGCAGAGTTTCCAAGATGTGGGGTGGAGCTTCTCAAATCTGTGTTGAGTGAGCTGAGGAGTGAAGGGTGTCTATGTAGCAAGGGCCGTGAAGGCATGACGAGAAGCCAGTTGCTTAGGGCACTCATCTGAGATATATGAGACTGAGGTTGAAGTTTCTGCTCTGCCTGATTCAGATCAGGGACTTGAATGTGTCTCTCCCACATCCCAATTTTGTAAGGTCTGTGTCTTCTGATGTGGAACAGAAACAAAGATCTGAGCATCAACATCTTTCACAAAATGGAATTATTGTTGTCCAGCCCCAACACACCTTTTCAGCTCCCTATGGCCAGATACAGGGTCTATTAGCCAGACATTGCCTGATGTGCAGATTATTAGCCTTGTCTGGATCTTATCACAGAGCAATTCCAGACAAATGATTTAACAAATCTAAGGCTATTTGAATACCAAAACAAATTTGCTAAACTAAGGATAAAAATATGTATTGGGAGCCTCATACAGCATGATATGTATATGATGTTGGGGAGTACACTTGTTTCTTGATTTCGTTTGTACATAGATATATGTTGAGGCAGAGTGAAAGCTGATTACTCTACTTCAATGTTTTCAAACTTTTTTTTAAAAAAAAGTTACTTTAACTCTAAATTTCTTTTTTATGTTAAACTTCAAGTTACTTTTAAGACATTTTTCTCTGAAGTTACTGAAGTCTTTAAACTTCTCTCAGAACTAATGGATTTTTATCTTGTATTTACAGGTATGAGAAATGTGTTTTCTCTGTCTTTCAGTGAAATGTAGGTGTCAGTGAAGAGCTGGTTGTACTGACAGATACATTGTTTCACTTTTAGTTCTGGATTTCTCATTCTTTTCTTTCCAAGCGCCCAGTAACTTAATTTGTACAAAATATAAATAGTAAGCCCAGTTGCACAAACTTAAAAACATGTATTTGCCATCTATTAATAGCATGCTTCCTTTCTGGTAACACAGGAAATCTCACACAAACAAGTGCACTGATAACTGCGATAAACAAGTTGATGTTGTGCTTATTTTACTGCTTTCAGACTTCAAGACTGCAAAATAAATCTCTGTTAAGGTGAAGGAAGAAGAAAATAGAAAAGTAGGAAATATACCATTCAGAGAAGGCACATTTTAGCTAATCAACAATCTTTAGATAAGAATAAAGATTCAAGCCAAAATATTTAAACCTCAACATGTACACTTTAGGCATTAAATCCATATTTACAAACATTTAACGGGATGACTTTCTGAGGTGCAAAAAGTCACTTTTTTCACAAAATCCTAAGGCAACATCAACAAGAGATTGACCCAAGCCACAAAATTTGGATCCAGATCTCAAACACTCCAAAGATCAAGGATGTTCAGTTGCAGGATGTTGGTTTAATAGAGCTGCAAAATTTGGATCCAGATTTGAGTTTGGATTCTGATCTACTCAATTCTGATCCCCACAGCTGCAAAGTTTGGGGGTGTTTGTATTTCAGGTTTTGGTTTACACCGACCTCTAACATTAATGAGTGAGAATTCCCTTCCCAGGGTCATAACTATATCTAACAACTACATGGAGCTTCTCTATAACCATTGCCTTCCCATGACATTCTTCAGTGTCTTCTTTGTCATCTACTTTTCCATGTGCCCGGTACAGGGTGAGAGGGTTTTTTTTCTCCTACTACTTTCTCGGGTTTCTGGCTAAGGGCTTGTCTATATGGGAAGTTAGTGTGCAGCAAGCTAGGATTTGAATTTATAACACACTAGCTACTACACACTAATCCCCCAAGTGGACATTCTTATTGTGCACTAAGGCTACGTCTACACTTGAATCTGGGGGCGACCGGGCCTGTTTGTATCTGGTGTGGCTAACCCATGCTGCCGTTGCCACTGCCCAGGCTACCGTGGCTATGCTATTATTTTTAGTGTGCAGCTTAATTAGAGCTAGCACAAGTATGTCTACTCAAACTGGGAATCAAACCCCCAGCTCCAAGTGTAGACCTAGCTTAAAAGTGCCTGGGGCAGTTTTGCTTAGTACACCTGAAAGTGTATTAAGCTAAAGCACAGAAAGGCACTTTTAGTGCACAGCAAGTAGCCGCATAGAGAGTTAATGCATTGTTTTGAAGTATTCAGAAATGTCCACAAAATTTTTTACTGAAAGTTTTCAGTTTTAAAGTTTTCCATCCCCTTCCCCCACCATTTCCCTCCTTTTTCATTTTACCACTGAAAAGGGGAATCTAAAGACAAAGGGTGGGTATGAAAAAAGAAAAAAAAACATCAACTGAAAAATGAAAATAGAAGGTTTGGAAAAACCTGGGCTTTTTTTTTTTAAATAAAAGGCTGTTTTTTCAATTAGAAAATTTCATTAAAAATTTTTCGCCCAGCTCTATTTCTAACACTTCCATTGTAAGGACGTTTGGAGTAGTGATGAGCTAACTCCTTTAATCTAAGTATAAAGCAAACAAATACTATCAGTCAAAAACTTGTCTTGAATATGCAAATACAGAGAGACTGGAAAAAAGCATACATTTTATATACACTGCTTATATACATTATGTATGTTGTATAACAGTGCCTGCCTAGATTTTGCAGGGTGTTCTCCTACCCATAATATATAGTATTTTGCTAATTTTATGAACCCCAAATATAATTCAGTTGGAGAGGTTCACAAAACCTCTAACTCCAAGACAATTTTTTCATCTCTGCTTTAGAGGTCTTGGAAAGAATAAGTGTTGTTTCTATCTTTTAGGTTGTATTGTGTGTTTAGTTAACTCCCCTTGTCATTTCTTCTCCTACTGACCAGCAAGCCTTTTTACATTTTTCTTTTGAGTTTTACAGGATCACCTGTTTTGGGGTTATCTGCGGAGCAACTTGAAGCTGCTTCTGCTCCCAGTACAAAAGGCCAGGTAGAAGGAAAGAGAGAGAGGCTTTCTCCTCCTCTCTCTGCAGTTAAAAACAGCAGGACAAAGAGAGCTGCTTCCTGTAGCATGCCTTATAATGGTCAAGAATTGCATGGTTTTTTTTCTTATTTCTGGAGTCTTGGGAATGAGAGGGGAGGCTTGGACCAAGGGCAAAAACTCATAACTGTCCCATCCAGGACTGTGGGAATGTACATTATGATGAGAGACTTAGGGCTTATCTGCTTGGGATGTTAGTGTGCAGGAAGCTAGGGTGGAATTTACAGCACACTAGCTACTCCTTGTCATTTAATTTTTTTGTTACCAGCTATCTCTCTAAGGAAATTGATCCACATAAACTGGGGAGGGGGACATCTGAACAATTGTCTGTCTAAAAATTCTTACTCACAAAGGCCTCTTCAGATTGTTCAGCTGTGCAGTTATATTACTTCAATTAATTCTAAAGATACTACTGAATTAGATGTCCTGAGAACCATCTGGAAATGAGATCTAGGTACACAACACCTGAAATCTGGTACAATATATATTCTATTTTTAAAAACATTCCTGTTCATTTGTGTGTATGATTATTCCCATGGAAAAGAATATTCATGATATTATCAAAGAAAATGGCTCCTCTGAGCTTCTTTCATGGTAATGAAGACAATCCTAGCAAAGTACCATTTCTATGCTGATCTACCTCTGCTCCAGACCTGTCCCCTGTCCAGACTAAAATACCAGCCTGTCTCTCCGAAATCTCCTAATGGATGTCTAGCCCTCAGCTCAAGCTCAACATAGCTAAAACACAGCTCTTAATTCGTCCCCCTATCCACAACCCTTCCCCCTACCTCCTGTCTTGATCACTGTGAACAACATTCTGCCAGTTACTCAGGCCCATAACCTGGGCATTGTCTTCAACTTGGACTATTTTGTAGGTCCTCATGTCTAAATCTTGCCAATTCTTTCTGCATAGCATCTAAGATACAGCCTTTCCTCCCCATCCATACACCTAAAACACTTGTTCAGGCTCTCATTATCTTGTGTTTCAATTACTGCAATAGCCTTTTCTCTGGCCTTGACAAATGCACCCTTGACCCACTCATTTCCCTTCAGAATGCTGTTGCAAAGATAATTTACTTGCCCATGACTTTGACCATTTCACCCTTCTCTTTGCATCCCTTCATTGGCTCCCTTTTTGCTATCGTATCAAACATAAGCTGCTTGGCTTCAGTTTCAAGGCCCTTTGTGACCTATCTCTACTCTACTGTACCTATCACCTTTCATTCACTGCTGAGATGTCATCTCCTGCCTCCCATATGCCACTAATGCCAGCCTCCATCACCCACTTGTTCTATTTTCAGACAAGCACCTTCATGCGCCTCATGTTTGGGAGGAGCTCCCCATAAACATCCACAAAGCAGCTCATTATCTTCCTTCAAATCCCGGCTCAAAACTCTCGTTTGCTGTGCTGTCTACAAAAAAATTGACAAGGATTAGACCACAAGTGCACTGATGCCATTGCCTATCACGCTGGCCAGTATTGTACTATGTCAGTCTATCTGCATTCATCTGTTGTCTCTTGCCTTATACTTCAGATGGTAAGCTCTTTGGGGAAGGGACCATCTTTTTATCCTGTGTTTGTACAGTGCCGAGCACAATGCGGTCCGGGTTCATGACTAGGGCTCATAGGC
Source organism: Terrapene triunguis (assembly GCF_002925995.2). Lineage (NCBI taxonomy): Eukaryota > Metazoa > Chordata > Testudines > Emydidae > Terrapene > Terrapene triunguis. The sequence goes on along the minus strand of NW_020664435.1, from coordinate 10,581,756 downwards.
GCTACGATAACACACATTATTATTAATACTCAAGTAGAAATCATCTTATATATCTATATGTCAATTATGTCAGATACACCAAGCCTGCAGTAATGGAAATAGACAACATATTGTGAAAGACTCTAAGATGTCCAATATTATGAAAGCTGATTTACTTGAATGATCTGAATAGCAGTAAAACTCATATATACCTGACCCAGGACTTTCTGCTCCTTTTCTTTAAAATGTGTGTGTGTACACAGACATTGTTATTTCTTTTACAGTGGCAGCTAGAGGCTTGAACTCAGATCAGGGCCCCATTGTTCTAACACCAGTACATATACGTGATAAGAGACAGTCCCTTTGCCAAAGAACTGACAGTTTAAACAGAAAGAAACACAAATGGTAGGAGAAAGGAAGTATTATTCCCATATTAAAGATGGAGAAATGAGGCACAGGGAGATTAAATGACTTGCCTAAGGTCACTTGGAAGTCCATGGTACATCCAGGAATTGAACTCAGACTTCCTGAGTCCCAATTCAATGTCTTGACCTCTGTGTATTATATATACACACACTATGATAGTTTAAATACCCTAGTGGTCTAAAAAAACACGAATAGGAAATATTAAAAAACAAAACAAAGCACATACCACCAGTTTGAAAAGACAACAAACCTGTTCAACAATCTTGGGTCACTGAGCAATGACTAATCAAATATGATTTGTAATGTGTTCTAGACAGACAGTAATAATATTCAGCTCAGTCAGGGGTGCAGTTAGAAAAGTCTTAGGACGGACAAACTTCTCACCAAAAATTAAAGTTCTTTTCAAAGTTGTGAATGTGTTGTTTTTTCCTCTCTCCCTTAGACACTCCCTCCCCATGCCCTAGTTAGCTAGTCAGAAAGTGCAAAGAACAGAGATGTGGGAATAATGAATTACTCTATTCATTTATTATTCTTGATGAATAGTAAATTATTCTAACAACATTTACTATTCTATTCATTTATTACTTGAGAATAATTAGCAGGGAATAGCTGTTAAAAAGTTTCTCCAGAATTAGACTTTAATGGTTTTATTATGTTTATCTTCACCTGTGTGGAAATCTCCATAGCTCTCCTTGCTCAGATGTTCCCATCTCCTCCCCCACTCAGATATGCATCCACCTCTCCCTGCCTGTCCATTGTCCCTGCCTTGATTAGACATGCCAAATCTCCTTACATTCAGACACACCTCCTTTCCTCTCAAAGACCCAACCACTCACCTTCACTTAGATCACACCCACCACCACATCTATTTCCTCCCAACCCTTCAGATGCACCCTGTCTGGGCAAATGAGTAGAGAGGGAAGATGAGCAGACAGCATTTGAATGAGGGAAAGAGCACATGTCTGAGTGAGAGGATAGAAGCATCAAGGAGAGAGTAAGTCTATATAAAGTGAGAGGAAAGGCTACATCTGAATGAGAGGAGGTGAACATAGGGAAAAATACATGTCTGGGTAAGGGAAGGTCTAGTGAAATAAGGGAGAGATGCATGTCTAGGCAGGTGGGTATATCCAAGTGAGATGCTGAAATCATTTTGCCTCCATGAAGGCAAATAAGTCCACCCACATTCAGGTGGTTTCATTGGAGCTGTGCCCACTTATGCCAGCATTTATTTTGGGCCATAATCATTGCCATAATTGATTTTTTGTTGCCTCTGGATCCCAGGATCTTTCTGCTGGGTCTGTTTCCTAGTATTTCATCCCCACCAATTTGAAGAAAAAGGTGTGCACGTGAAAAATTCCAGAGTAAAAATTCCAGACAAATTCCGGCTTGTTATCAGGGCTGCAGGAGTAGTACTTGTAGCCTTTTTGGTCTTCCTTTTGAGTTGCTAGGCTTATGCCGGGGAGAAGGTTTCCAGCATGCTATTGCCCATCCGAGCCAAACACGGCCAATGTCTGTGACCCATGTGCTTTTCGTATGCAATATGCTTCACCTTTTCATATCAACTCCGTTATCTTGGTATCTGGAGAGAAGGTAATCTGAAGCAAAATCAGTGTTTTGCAGAAAGAGTAGGGTTTCAGTGAATTATCTGAAATATTATACTATGACAAAGTATGTCACGTTACATATACCAAAACTGTCATGTCACAGTATGGCAATCATCATGTAGCATCTGTGCTAGACCCCCTCCATGATGTTTGCTTTACTGTCACTAAGGCTCTTCACCAAGACTTTAAAAATGTAATTATAATTGATACATCTGTTTCAGATGGGGCTGACTCCCCCCCAGGGGATGATGACCAGTCTGTTTCAATTTAATCCAGTCTTTGGATCCAATGTCCCATGTTTCCAAGCCAGCTGGGTCTGGGTAGCATCCAGTCATTGTTTCTAGCTCTGGGCCTTTAAGGTACACTCCATGGTGCAGACTCCTCCTGTAGCACCTCCTGTCCATGTCCACCCCTTCTTTTGATTCCTTAGACTCAGTCCATGTGTCACTCCTGCCCTCTGCCCTTCCTGCAAGCCTGCTGCTGTCTGGCAGTGGTCGGCTGTTGAGAGTGAGGAAAAGAGCCGGAGCAAATCTTGCCCTTAAATAAGGTTTCTGTCCCCTCTGTCATGTGCCCAAATGATGAGCTTCAGAGGGTTAGCTGGAAAGTCCCAGCTCCGCTGAGTTCATGCTGGAAAACACCAATTTTCTTCACTGCCTGTAGCAAAACCATTGTTCTAGCAGGTAAAGCACTTTAATTGATTACTCTTGTGTTAGCTCTACAGGGAGTTAAGTATTACAAAAAACTGCCCTTGTTCTGTCCTTGACATCTCTAAGAAGTTATATTTATATTCTCAACTGTAAGTCATCTTCTTCAAAATGGTGATTACAAAGTCAATTGATGGTCACAATTTCACCTGTGACTTTATACCAATGTACAGATATTATCCCAATGCATCATCATATCTGTGTACAATGGCATTATATAAATAAGTGAGGCTCAAGGCTAACGTCTCTGACTTTTGAGCAAGCCACACCCTATGTTAGGGATTCTTGGACACAGATGTACTAGACATATGTAGATGTATCACTAATATACCTTTTGAAGGATGGCAGGATCTGAGGAAATCACATGAGTTGATTCTGATCTGTTGCCAGATCCCTTCGTAAATCAAAAGCACCTTCACTGAAGACAAGGGAGTTACATCAGTTCGTAATCCATGTAAGAGGTCCATATTTTAGTACTAGCCAGGCTAATGCTAGCTTCTCACAATTCCAAATAATTGCAGGTAGGCGTATGTGTATATGTTGATATCTGATTGCAGGATTGCACCCTCATTGTGCACTAGGGGCCAGATTTTCAAAGGTATTTAGGCACTTAAAGGTGCAGATTGTCACCTAGTGCAATTTCAAAAGCACCTAAGCAGGTTAGGCACCTAACTCCCATTGAAATATGGCATAGTTGACTCCATGCCATGCCCATGTGGTTTACTGGAATAGGGCTTTGATGGTGCTGAGGTTGCTCTAAATTACACCAAGGGCTAAACGGTTCTTAGGAGACCTGGGGACTGGAAAGTACAAAGGTGACTTACACCTTGCCCTCCACCCTGGGGTCCTGTGTTGACCACAGTTTAACTGGACCTGCTACTCAGGGACCTCAGCTTAAGGCAGACAAATGAACATGCTGAAGAGAAACTCTCATTTGCAGAAGAACATAGGAAAGTGATCAAGAACACTGGATTCTCACTTCTGAGATTTGTTTGTAACTTAACTCAATGTAAGTGGCATTTTACCTTCCTTTCAAAGGAAACCAATGTTCCTTGTGTCTCAGTGAGTCTTTAAAACTGTGGTTTCTCCCAAATTTCTATTCACTCACTGGAATTGGGGCGAGTAATCAAACTAACAATAAAATAGAGCTCACTAGGACAACTGACAACTTCATTGTTCTGCAGAGAGATACAATACATACCAGGTTTGGAAGAGAATGCACTGCAAGAAATTAAGTGGAGGACACTATCTGCATTGGCAGATCTTGTCAGTTGGAGCACTCCTCTGCTTCTGTACTTAAATTGTAAAACATACTTGTTTGCACTTATATCTTCTACATTTTAAGAGTCACTTTAGGCTGCATGGGGAAAAAATGTTAACTAGTCAAAGGTTGTAAATACTTCTTGCCCTCACTAGACTCGTAAAAATAGTGAGAGATGTGTTAGTTTTGATTTGTGTGGCATGTAAAATGTTCTTGGGATAATAAGAGAAAGGAATCCTTTATGCAACCCTGCCACTGTCAGAAAGAGCCAGCTGGGGCAGGGTGAGTTTCTCTTTTGACATTGCCAGAAAAAGATTGAAAATAGATTGCACTTATCTAATATCACTAATGAAACCACTGTGATGTCAGTTCTGATCAGGCTGTAATCGGAGTTGCTGATGGTGTGATAACAGGCTTCCTTTTTACGTGTTTTCTACATGTTTGCAGTGGAAAAGACCATAAATGATTAATTGTGGGTGAGTGGAAATAGTCGAGAAGAGAATAACTCTGCCACAACAACAACAAATGAGAGAAGGAGAGGACTTCAGAGTGAGTGCAGAGGGGAGGGAGAGAAGGGAGAGAATTCTGAGTATTATTGAATATGTGAAAGAAGACTCATTTATTTTATAAGAAGTAGATCACTCACATACACACATTCACAATTTTGTGGTCATTCAACTTTGCGTAAGTACTATTAATCAGCTCACCACAGCTTATCATCCCTATTTCTTTGGAAATGTAACTTGAAATTTAAGCCTAATGTTAAAAGGGAAAGTAATAGAAAGATGACTCAATCAAACAATAGGAACCACAACCTCTACTTCACAGGTTTGTTTAAATGCCTTAGGCTTGCATTCTGCCACCTTTACTCACACTAAGCAGAATCTTACATAGTGAGAAATCCCACTGAAGTCAGTGGGGTTACTTGCAGATGGGAGTAACAGCAGCAATATCTTCCCCTTATACAGAAGTCTCTCACAGAGTCAGGATCCTATAAAAGATTCCTTCCCCAAATCTCTCTTATGTTCTCAGGTGCAATATAAATACTAATCCTACAGGGTCAGATTCTGATATGCTTACACTGAGTATCCAGGCTCTTTTATGTTCTGTCCCTAGAGAAAAACACTTAGGAGTAACTGTCTGTAGGTGAAAGCTTGAGCCAAAATGATTTGAGTTTAGGAAGGCACCCCTCTAAAGTAGGACCAAAAGGAAACATTCTGGTGTCTCCTACAGCAGGTCCTCATTACTGGCCCTATCTCCTTGCAAATTCTTTGTCCTCTTGCAGCCAGCACTTAGACAAGTCATCAGAAGAAGTAGGTGGAGTTCTATTTCCATGTAGTGAGAGTTAGGGAATCAGTCCAGTCCTGCTGCTCCCCATGGCTGAGTTCCTGTCCAGCTGGGGGCTATGGCATACCCATACTTTCCTTTGCCCCCAGTAGCTCCTGCTTCTGACTGAGGTGCCTATTGGTCAGTGAACTGGGCCAATCAGTCATTTCAGGGGGGAAAGTGCTTTCATTCTACATTCCAGCCAAGCAGAGGTCCCATTGTTGCTGAATACTGGACAGGAGTTCTAACAGCTCAATATCTGAGTAGGGCTACTTATATACAGAGTATACATTCAGTCTGTATCATACTTGCCTTTTATATAGTTTATGAGTGTTATTGTCTGCCAAAATATAAACAGAAAATACTAGGCATTTCTCTATGTACAAACTAATACAATAGGACAGCTGAATCCTCTAAAAGAGGTTATTATTGAAATACTAACTAGTCCATTGTACAAATATCAGACATAGTTATGAAAACCTTTTAGTGGTTTTCTTCTGGGATTCTTTTAAAAGATAAAAGTGTTTTTGATTGTTTTGTAATGAATTGCTATTGTAACAAAATTGGCAAGAGAAGGGGAAACAACCAATCAACCAAAAAAAAAAAAAGTTAAATCCCTTGCTCTACTTAACAAAAAGAGTGATATTAAAATCTAAGCCTCAACAACAAGTTAGAACTGGAACCACTTGACCAGTTGAATAGAGAGCTCAGACAGAATTTATTTTTCTTCCTTCAAATAGATATGAATATTCCAAAGTGGTTAAGAATTGGGCAGAAGTAGACTCTGTATTAGAGATTCAAGCTCAGGTGAAGAAAACAAAATTATGAAGTCTAAAATATGTGGTTTGATAAGGGGGTCACCATTAATATCGTTGCAGTTTTATCATTTGCTTAATTTATGCTACCACAGTACACTTAATATTGGAAATGTATATTTATTATAGGGAACACCATAGCAATATTAATTTGTGCAAATATTAATGATGACCACTGCACTACTTTTCATCTTGTGTACTACAGTCAGGCTTGCAAACTAGTCCTTAGTGTGCAAACTAGCCAAACTATCTTATTTGTCTTGACTAGAACTAAGTGCATTAATTATGAGTTTTTGTGTATTGTATTTTTATGTAGGAGCAGAGCCCCACAGTGTTTGGCATTGTACAAAGTTGAAAGTCACATTTCCCTGCTCCTGTCTAGGGAGCTTACATTCAAAGGTCATCCAAAAACTGGAATCAGTGACATCATGAGATGTTGTAATGTCATTAAGGGAAGTGCACTACTGTGTTCCCTACAGTGTTGCAAACTCCTGCCATATGAGTAAGGTGATTGCAGCCCCTGCTGAAGCCAGTCTACTGGTGGTGGGAGGACCTCCAGTCCTCAGCCTGGGAGAGGGGGTGAGGAACCCCTACAGCAGCAGGAGGAGAAAAGGTGCACTGAGGGGCAAGGGGTAGATGTGTGGCTGGGAGCAGGGATAAAGTTGATGTGTAACTTGCGGGGAGGGCAAAGCTGATATGGGGGCTGAGTGGGTGCATAACTAATTGCTGGGTTGGGTGGTGAATGGGTATTTGGAGGGGGGGGAAATGACACACAAGTAATTTGAATTTTAAGGTTTGAAGATAAGCTAGAAGCTCCATGCCATCTGGCAGAACTTTGTAATTTGATTTTAGTTGGGTCTTCCAGTGAGAACTCCTGTACCAGGAGCCATGTTAACCTTACTCTGTAAATCTGGGAGAGACTGTAATAGATACACACACTGGATATGGGCAGGGAGAGCTAAAAATCAAAGAACAGGCCAAAAATCAAGAGATAATTTTACAAGAAATACCATGTTTTTTGCGCTAATCTCATGATTTTTACAGTCTGATTCATGATGTTTGAATGTTTGGTGTTGGCAATACTGAGAATTTGATGATCAAGAACAGTTAGGTGATGATGTCAAAAGTAATTAGGATTTTTTAAAAAGTTTATAATGCCTAATAATATCATAGGAGAGGAAAACAGGCATAAATAACCCCAAAACATACAACAGCAGGCTTTAGTTATAAAAATTCAGGATTTCTTACTACCAGATCTTTGGCCCTCACCGATTTATGCATTTAGCTTTTCTTGCTATAAGTAACCAGAAGTGCTATCTCTTTATCTACCTCATCCCAGTTTGAGCTGAACTTTTTTTTAAAGAAATCAAGCTTTTTCAATATGTTCTACTGGTAGCTAGCCCTTTAAATCTGAGGAAGACACTCAGTTGCAACTGTAAGGTAGCCATTTTGTATTTGATTGCTGTAGGTTGCATCACCTTCCTTTTCAGCTAGTCAGACATGCTGGTTTCTGTTTTGGTTTTGTTTGGCTTTTCCTTTCTCTTCTTTCTGAGGAGATGGCATATATTCACAAGCACTATAATGTTGCTTCATCTTTGTGCTAATATCCCATGCTCCTAATTATTGTAGGGACAATTAAAGGGATTGGAGGGAAAGCATGCTCAGATCTCATAATTTTTCCTCTGAAAATCTGGTAAAGATTTTTGTTTGAGATGGATTTCTTTTTCTGTGTGTTCTATAAATGGTCAAGGAGAAAGAAGTTAAATCTCTTTCCTTTTCGGTGCCCTGTTCTAATCATAATGGAGATTTGTTTTCAGAGTACATGCTTCATATTTTATTTATAGCAAGTCCTAATAACAGCAGAATGATGTCCTTTAGGGAGATCCCCTGGTTCTACCATTACAGCTGAGCCAACTATGTTGTCTGTTGAAAATCAAGTTATTTATCTGGGTTTTATAGAGGCTCTCTCTGTATGTTAGGCATGTGAATGACAATGATTTGTATTTATAGAGGTAGTTCTTTTAAATAAGTGTTCAGCTGTGATATTAAATTAATTTAAATGAAATAATAATCCAAAGGGAAAGCCTATTTTTGGATCTCCTGTCAGAAAGGAAAACAAAACGGAAAGTTTTGGACATAATTTGAAAAGTCAGCCCTAGCAGGGAAAGCTATCCCTTTTGATTTGTACTCTCACTCGATAGATTTCTGGTTATAAGTATCTTGAATTTGATAAAAGTGATCTGGTTTGATACTGAAGGGTTAAATGGGCACTGTGAAGTTTAGTAGGCTCAAAATATGACCTACCCACCATACAGAAAATATCACTGCAAAGTCTATAGTCAGAGAACATGTGTGTGTGTATATATAATGTATCTATAACTATATTGTATATTTTATTATTGGCAAGATGAAAACATATGTTGAAGTATTGGAATGTCACAGGGGATGGAAATTCAATTTTTTTGACCAGCTCTACTCCTAATTAATTAAATTGACCCTCACAACATACGCATGATGGAGGTAAATATTATTATCCTGTTTTTACTGACTGGGAAATTAGGCACATTAACATTAAGAGGCCGCCAAAGGTCACACAGAAAATCCTAGCAGAGTTGCAAATATAATGCAGGGGTGAAACCCAGGCCTCATTGAAGTCAATGGCAAAGCTTACAATGATTTCAGCAGAGTCAGAGTTTCACCCCAGCTATCTTGTCTCCCAGGTCTGTGTTTTAGCTAAGAGACCTACAGAGAAAAGGAATGTGGAAGAAAAAACAGATTTCATTTTCAAGCTTTGGAGGATATTATCAACGACAGTGAGTAAAAATGATTACAAAAAATGAAGAAAAATACTTTGTGTCATTTAAAAACAATTCTGTTAAGTGGCTTTTTACACATCTCACACATTGTGGATATCCAAGGTGGGTTTTTAGACGGTAATAAGAGAATTATTTTTCAGGATCTGAAAAGCATAAAGAGCAAGAATGAAAAGACAAGGGGCTGATTCTGATCTCCCACTACTTTTTATAGAATCATTGAATCACAGGCCTGGAAGGGACCTCGAGAGGTCATCTAGTCCAGTCCCCTGCACTCATGGCAGGACTAAATATTACCGAGACCATCCCTGACAGGTGCTTGTCTAACCTGCTCTTAAAAATCTCCAATGATGGAGATTCCACAACCTCCCTAGGCAATTTATTCCAGTGCTTAACCATCCTGACAGGTAGTTTTTCCTAATGTCCTACTTAAACCTCCCTTGCTGCAATTTAAGCCCATTGCTTCTTGTCTTTTCCTCAGAGGTTAAGAAGAACAATTTTTCTCCCTCCTCCTGGTTCACTTCCATATTGATGTTCACTCCAAGTCTTCAGTTTAGTTACTCTGGCTTGATACTGATGCAAATTACACCAAAATCAAGCCTGAGGAGTTTGCAGAATAAAAGTTGATTAAATAAAATTGATTAAAATCACCTCAGGAAGGAAAGGTTAAAAACTGGACATAAACCCTATAATACAATTAAAGTTATATCAATAGTTTTTAAGCATAAGGTCCCTTTCTCCCTGCTCTGGATTTTGCAAAGTTCATTGAAAATTGATTGTATTGACACCACTCTTTTAGCATTCCTGTAAGCCAAAAAACCCTCAAAGACAATAATTCCTTTCCCATTTGCTTTAAGTTTTATTCCAGCAGAATTTCTGGTGATTCAACCTCTCTTACCATTCATGCCATTAAAATCTCAGCACTCACCATGTTACATACCTAGAATAACCACCTTCCTGTACATAAGAGATATGGCATTAGTGTAATATCAGCTGAGTGGCAAATGTTATACTCACTGTAATCTCAATGGGCAATGTTATGTCATGACTATTAAGTGCCATTAACTTCTATCAAGCCATGCCAATTTACGCCTGCTGAGGATCTGGTGCTAAGTGCTAAAGGTGCTTACTTAGATATATGATTTTCTAATTGCAGGTCACTTGTAATATCTGGAACAAAATATCCACACCAAAATATTGCATCATAAGACATGTACGATGAGTTGACACATGAGATTTCTAGATAACTAGAGTGCTACAGCTATCACCTCCATGCTGAAGACTCCCAAATATCTTTCTCTCTTCAATCTCTTGCTCTCTGTCTGGTATCTCAGATATCTCCATTTTGGATGATGTACTATCATCACAAATTCAATCTGTCCAAAAATTAGTGTAAATTTTCTTCGAATCCTGCTTTACCAGCACCCATCTGAATCACAGTTGAGAACTCCACTATTCTTCCTCTGTCCTAAGCTTGTAACCTCTGTCATTTTTGATGGTGTTCTTATTTCCCAATATCCACTCTTTAAGTCTTGGGGTATCTATCACTTTTGGTTCCACTCTATTTGTTGGAACTGCTTGAAATTTTTTTTATTATAACATTATTTCAATGAAAATTGACTTTCTGACATACAATTTTCATTTTTCAACAAAAAATGCTCAGTTTTTGACAACTGAAAAAAATATTAAAATTGTATTTCTCCTTCTTTAACTATGGAAGGGCAGGGAAGAAGGGAGAGAAAAGGGAAAAACAAAAAATAAAATGAAAAGGATTTGTTTCATTTTATCTCATTGAAAAAGTCTGTGAAAATTTTTGAATGAAATGAAATTTTGAATGCAACAGCCATTAAGAGGTTGACACACACTTATTACTGGCTCACATTTTCGCCAGAGTACAGTATTTATGCATCACCTATATATGCTTGTAGTTGTACTGATATTTTATCAGAAGTTTATTTACATCTATAAGATTACTGTCTGTGTCTCTTCATGCCCTGTAGATCATTTGACCCTCTCTGTGCCTTGGGTGTCCCTCACCAATCAATCTATGGTGCCATTTTTAAAAGGACTAGTCGTTGAAGTTCTGTACACAGTTACCTTCTGGCATACAAGCTGAACACACTGGCATACAGGCTGAGCACACCTGGTTCTCCTTCCTACAAGGTGAAAATCCAGCTTCCTTTGAATTGCGTTAGATAACTGTCAGGTACACAGTTTCGCTTAAACCATTAGTGAAGCACTAAGTAAGACTACGAGGATCTGCCCCTGGATATGTTAAATTGTGTGTAGCTGAGACAGCTTCCTTTTCATTTATGTAGCTTAGGTGATACATGTTCATTGTTTGGTCCGACGAAGGGAGTTATATGACTGAGGGACTCGCGTGGCTCTAAATGAAGATAATACTGCATGCCTTTATCATAAGTTTAAAACAAATAATTAAGGTCTAGTATGTTTTTAAAACGGTGTTTTGTATTGATTACTGCATAGAAATTATATTATCCATCTCTGTATAGTACTTTGAAAATGTTTGGACAAAAGGTGCAATGGGTGCTGTTTATTATATTGATTTTATTTATTATTTACAACTCACCTGCCTGCCTCAAAATGGAGGCTTTATTGTCCAAATCTTCCTTTGTGAAGCATTGCCTATGGAATCTCTCTTCACAAAACAATCTAAGCCGAGTGTGGCTTACTATTTCCATAACATCTGTCTTTTCTACTATGGAACAGATTAACAATTATGCTTAAAAAAAAAAAAGAAACAAAAATGTGCAGTTTAGACTGTAATAGCTTGCTGTGCTACATGTATGTCAGAGGAAAAGGTCTCTCCCACAGTGCAGCTGGTAGGGTTCACACTTTCCCATCTCATTGTACAAGAGAATACTATATTATTTCTATTACGAAATGATTGTCTGGAAAAAAAGACAGCGGATCAGCCCCCACCCCCCGCTTTCCACACATGCAAAGCTTTTTTTTCAATTGTGTTAAGCAGTATAGCAGAAGGATTTTTTAAATTAGTGTTTTGTTTTGGCAATGGTTGCTGATGTGTACATGTAATACAGTTTTAATCAAATCCCAAATGCTGAAGACCTTTCAGCAGTATCTTAGGCAGCGCTGTGCAATGCTTACTCCACTTGAAGTGGCCACTAGGGAGGCACAATTAGCTGTTCCCATGGAGAAGTTTGTTATAGTAATAAATAATAAGTACTGTAGGTAGAGATGGAATCAATTAAAGATATTTTTGACCATCTAATGGTTTATGGGAATGCTGAATAATTGACAACAAGAAGTTTTTGACTGTGTTCAGAAGTATATTTTATTGTAACTAAACTGCGACCATAGAACTGGGGAGCCCTCTGTGTTTACAGAGTTATAAAGGTCAGCTTGTACTGTTTTCTTAAAGCATCACTGGTCATAATATTACTGCTAAGAACATATTGAAGATGAAAGCAGCCCTTCTATTAGCCTGTTTTAAAGGGGTTTAAAATATGGCCATGAATACATATTTGCTTCAGACTGACAAAACTCAAGAGCAATTTTGGTAACATTTTCCAAACAGTTTGTTTGCTATCAATAATCTTAGCAATGTAAAGAACAATAGAAGTTTATTAGTGCATAGGGCTTTTTGTGTGTGTTTGCTTATGTAACTCAGAAACCATTTTGATATTTATATCTGTTCAGGCAAACATATCTATAACACTGTTAAATCACTTTTATTTTTCGGAGGGGATAAATATTGACATAGGCTCAGACCAAAACCCCAGATCCAACAATCTCATAGGAAGAAGAACTGGTTGAATAGTATTTCCCTAAAGTGACATTCAGCAAATTTAAGGCCAGATTCACCAGTCCTTTAAGTGTCACTCCAGTGGCACAAAGGAGAATTAAAGCTGTTAGCCAGCTACCTGACACTTCTCCTGGCATAAGGGAATTTCTGGGTGGCATAGATACTGCATAGTGGCCCCTAAGCCACTCCCCTCCTCTTCTTCAGAGTGGAGGCTGTGGCTGGAGAAAAAAGGTTATGGATGCTGAAGTTCAAAATCCCAAACCAGATCTAACCCCTGCCTAACCCCTGCTGCCTAACCCCTTTGAATTGTGTAGAGCTCAAAATCTGAATTCATATTTTGCAGTTTGGCTTCATCTGTATTAACAACAGACAAAATATTATGGTTTAGCAATAGCTGTCATGTATTCACATTAAAATTCAGGGGGAAAAAATCAGTTTTACATGATAGACCATAATGGCTCTTTCAGAAATGATTGAATGAATAATATGTGACTTCTGTGTTATCTGGGGTACCACATATCTGATGCCTGATGAATTGACACATCTACTAGCTAAAAACATTTTAAATTATAATAAATATTTTATTAGAGAGGTTTTGCACAGTGTAATAGTGCTAAGAAAGTGGAATACAGTTAGAAGTAACAAAGGGAAATATTTTTAAATTTAAAAGTTGTATTTCTCTGATATGAAATAAATACCATAAATGTGAGCTATAACCTCAGACAGATAATATGGCCTTGAGTTTGATTTTTCTATATTCATACACCTCATTATTAATGAATTTGAGAAGCTTTAAAACTGGCCTGTCTTATTCTGTCAAAGATGCGCACACATTCTATATCAAATATATGTATTTGATTGTGAATATGCATTCAACATGGAATATGTGTGTTCAACCTGCTAATGATTTGGGTGACCACTTTTGAAGCTCCAGAACTGAATACTAACATCTGATACTTTGTGAATAATCCATAAACTGTTCTTTTTACTTATTTGTGATATTTACCAGAAACAGGACTGGTGCTCAAAAACTGAAATTTGCTGAATTTTGTATTCAGTAAATACCATGTGACCGATTGTACTTCTTAAAGAAGGATGATTCTATGCCTTGTCATTGCCATTTGTTTCATTATTAAAAAGAGAATGCTGTAAGGATCTGAAATGTAAAAAAGCCCAAGGACATACACCTGTGGCAGCTGTCTTTAGTTTGTCTGCATGTCATCTACTTTAGCTGGCTGTCATCTAAATCATCTTTGGATATGGTCCATCACATTATTCAACTTCAGAGGCTATACCAAAGATTTTTCCTTTTTGATTATCCTGTCATGGGTTATAAGACAGCAGAGGCTGGGATAGCCCTTATTTATGCTCCAGTGTTGATGTTATGGTACCTCAAAGAGACATTTATCCAGGTCAGAGAGAAAGACAGTGAATCCATCTCTTCCATTTTCAGAAGTTTTTAGATATTCTGGAGAAGCTGCCAACTCCTACAATGAGGTTCTGTACAAAATAATGTTCTGTTGGTCACTACAGAAATTTACTACATGAATCTCTGATGCTTTTGGATGCACAGTTACAACTGACACCCAAAGCTAAGTTATTGCTGGGCTTTACTGCTATGCAGCATTCACTGAAACAGCTAAACCTCGATCCTTAAAACTTGGCATGCAAATAGTCTTCATTAAGTAGATCTCACCCTGACTAGATTTGAAATAAATTAGCTGGCTATTAATAAAAAATAGCTGGACAATTAGTATTGTGGGTATTGTGTCCATGTACTGCATTTTTTGGGGTTAAATCTGAATGTTTGCTCTCACAGCGAAGTGCACTGTGCCTGAATGCATTCTATCAAAAGTGTGCACTACAGGCCTGATTCACTACTGCATTACTACAGCTTTATGCTGCTGTAAATCCATTATTAAACACAAAACTACTTTAAAAGAACATTATTAAGGTTGTAAAGTCAAGAACTCAAAAGTTAAGACATGCCAAAATTAAGATTGCCTGTGCAACCTTAATTTGCCCCCCAACCCCCGGGCATATGCATTATGATGCAGTCTTTAATTACGTGATCACATACTATTTGTTCCAGAGAACCTCTCCCTCATTCAGTGCACAGGATGGGGCTGGCTTAGGGGATGAATAAGGGCTGTGCAGTGAAGGAGGCTGTTGTCTGTAGGACTCTTGCTTCCTTTCTTGTAGAAGTTGGAATGCTTGTAGTGAATGACACAGGGTATTGCAGGAAGAGAAAGGACAGTGTCATGGTTAAGGCAGTTGAATGCGCCTCTGTGGAACTGGAGTCTATCCCTGTCTCTGCCACTGAGTGCCTGTGCGGTACTAGGCAAGTCACTTAAGTCAAACTTTTCACATGTGGTCACTAATTTTGTTGCTTATTTTCTGGGTGCCTGACTTGAGATCCTGATGTCTGATTTGCAGAAGTGTTGAGCAGTCCCAGCTGCAGTGAATCATCACTCTGGCATGCTGCAACGCCTCAGCAGCACTGACTTACCCTTCCTACAGAGCGTGCAGTGACTCAGCCTTCAGGCATGTGGGAGCAACCTATCCCTTAGCAGAGCCTGGGTCAGATGACCCCCAGGCTCAGGTATTTCCCCAATGACAGCAGAACTGCAAATCAATGTGTGTAACAGCACTACCTGCTCAAGAACCCTCCTGCTGCCGCACAGTGTATCAGATGCTCAGCCCTCCCAGCCTGCTCTTGATCCAGTTCTTGTTCTTGCCTCAGCCCTGTCAAAGTCCTGTTCCAGTCTTTTCCTTGTCTTACACGCCTTGCTGCAGCCCTGTGACTAACCCTCCTGACCTCCCTGGATTCTTGGACTCTGGCCACCTGGCTTCAACTTTTTGGCCTGTATCTGGACTCTGGCTATAGTACTGGTTTGGTTTGTTCGTGCACGCTGACTGCCTGGCTTCAACTTTTGGCCTGCACCTGGACTCTGGCTATAGTACTGATTTTGGCTTTTCTATGAACTCTGATCTCAGTTCTGACCTCAACCCAGACGTTGATTCTAGTGTTACCCTCACTCCAGTTCCAACCTTACATCTGGCGTTGATCTCTGCTCTAACTATTAAGCATGACTACCAGTCAGCAGTGCCTGAGAGCTGTGCTTGAACATATAAAATACTATACGTTATTATGTACTCCACAAAATCTGGTCCTAGTTGCCTCAAATTAAGCAGCCTAAATTACTGGATACTTTTGACCTTAATTTCCCTTTGCCTCAGATCCTCATCTGTAAAATGGGGATAATACCACCATCACACCGCATAAGGGGTGCTGTGAAAATTAATGTGAAGCACTCAGACACTATAGCAATGAGCACCATGGAAAAACCCATGAAGAAATTATTAATTCTGTCTTCAAAGCAGGATTTGAACAGTGTGGTATGTAAGGCATGAGGCTTAATTCTTAATTAACCCTTAATTCTGGCATTTCTTAACATCTGAGAGCTTGACTTTGCAACCTTGATGATGTCCCTTTAATGTCATTTTTTGTTTGTAATTTCCTAGGTTTTTAAAAAATCAAACTGTAAAAAAAGTTCTATCATATGGCATCATGTTAACATCCACATGGTTCATCAGGTTAGACCATTTAGATCCACCACACAGACATCTGCTACTTGAGCTAAATAGAGTAACTGAAAACAATAGTAGATTGCCATCCTCTATGTGGACCACAGTATTAAAGGATGGGACAAATACTTTGCCAGGGGGTTTCATAGATATTTGCTGACAGCAGAGGAATGGTGAAGCTCTGTAATGTTGGGTACCATTCTAGGCTCTTAGGGAGAGTGTCCTGTAGGTGGGCACAGACCCTTCAAACCTGCCCCTGTCCCAGTCCTGTCTCCTCTGCTCCCCTAGCTATTTGTCCCACTCCCTATCTCCACACCTCAGGCTTCTTATCTCATTCCCAGTTTCCTTACTCCCAGCCTCAGTGCCTACCCCCATTTCTCTCCCTGTTTGACAATCTGTCTCCTTGCCCAGCTAGTCTTAGTTTCCCTAAATCCCCAACTCTCAGCCAGTCCTAGTCTCCCCCTCCAGACTCCCTGTCCCAGTACAGTCATCCCACCACCGCTCTCAGTCCACTCTCCTTGACCACCTAGTCCCAGTTTCTGCTTCTTCCAGCTCCTCATTCGATCTGTCTCTCTTTCTCCACTCATTCCCATGTTCCCTGTCCCCACTGGCTCCCAGTGCCAGTTTCCCGCCCTGGTCTCCTCATCTCTCACAGGAGAAGCTCCCTGCTCTCAGTTCTAGTGCTTGGACCCAGCATGACTTGGAGCAGTTGGAAACTGCAATTGTAGGAAAAGTCCTGCTCAGCCCTACCTTGGAGCATGCTCAGTGTGGATGCGGTCTTTGGGGGAATTAAGCTGTGAAGCGCTACAGGACTGTACTGTGCACATTGAGATTTTTCAGCGGTTTATAATTTGGCCATATTTGAGCAGATTTTCACAGAGATCGCAAAAGGTACATCCCAGACATAAAGATCACAGCCTACCAAATTCAAAAACCTGCTCCAAAGCATGGGGATGCTAGAGCTCAATGGAAAGGTCACCTGAATCTTTTAACATGAGCAAAACAATGTATTTCCCTCCCTAGATTCAGTCTCAGAAATGGCTGAACTATTTTGGATGAAATTGTCCACAAAAATAAATAAAAAGAATCAGCCCAAATGGTTAAAGTTTGACAACGTTTATATGCAACTGAAAATGGTGTCTTATAATGGGAAGTACTGAACAACCCTAAAAATAAGTGGTGCTACCAGCCCATAAAACTGGAGTAATGCCACGGTGAATCAAGCACTAAGCAATGTATGTTAAAAGAGCCTTAGGTGCTAATTCCACTTTCAGGACCTTTTAAGAATAATCTACTATAATGTGCTTTCCCATGGAATAAAAGGTCCAGAAAACTCCAGGTTATTTACATTGCTGAGTGTCCTTTGAGTGCTCCCTTTAGGGAAGAAGGAGACTGGGTGTGGGTTTCTAAGCATGCAGAATCAGGGGATCCACAGGGAACTCAGCTCTTAACCTTATAGATCCTAAAGCTTCTGAATTGAGGGCCCAGTTTTCTCCTATGTCTACTTCTCCTACACCTATCTGGCAGCATGATTCCTATCATGGCTGTGCTTCTGTTGACTGCATCCCACTGTCTCAACCCATGGCTGTGCAGTACAATCTATGAGGATACTCTGTGAGAATTAGATATGCTTTGGAGCAACATTAACTCCCATGTGACCATTTGTAAGCTATACACCCCAGCTGGAGGAAACATACTGGGGACTGTGTGATGATCTCTGGCTCCATCCCCTCCCCATCTCCCCAAACAGGCCTCCTCTGGACCAGAGCTCTGAAGTGTGCCAGATTTAGCAGGACATTACCCTTTTCAGCTGCCTCAAGCTCCCTGTTTCTCTGCACTGCAACATAAATTAATGTTCCATGGGAAAAAGAGAGAGCTTGCACTGCAAAATATCCTCTAGCCTAGGGGAAGGTGAGCTGAATGTCTTGACACTAGAGTTCTGGTCTCAGTTCTAGTGAATGCTATTAGTATTGTTGCCTTTTGTTCAAGTGGTGATTAATCTCAGGGCTTTGGTTTTCTGTTATGGGAGGGAAATTGGTGTCATGGAATCAAGTCTGGTGCAACTTATTTCTTTATGTGCATGAGTCCTTGCTTTTCTTAAACTAAGATAGACCCATCTGTACACAGACAACTCTAAGGCCCAGTTCAGTCACCCTGAGCAACTGTCCTCATTATTGTCCCTCCAGGCCTCCATCCATCTTTCTACCTGCCACAGAACCCTCTCTTCCTAGCTCAGCTATCACTTTCCGATCAGAAGAGCAGAAACAGTAGATTCATCACACTGCCTTCAGCTGAGTTATTATTGCTCAGCAGATTCATCCCAACGTTTCTTTTCACTTCAAAGTCATTATTTAGCAAGGCCTCATACTTACCTTAGAAAGCAGTCAAATATAATTCCCCACACTTTTACAAATCAATTAATTGAGCATTTGTATGAGGCAGCTGATGGCTGAGCTGGGAATAGAATCCAACCCTCTGATATAGCAGGCCCAAGTCTCAGCCACACTGCTATTCAGAATGCATGGGCCCAATAGCTCTTCGGTTAGCTGATTTCTAATGACTAGACTACATTCCCAGAACCAGGGAGAGACTCCAGAGCTCCTGCTCTCCAATTTTATACTGTTGCCTAGCAAATAACTGTGTAATCCATTGGTAAAATATATATTGTGTTCCTGTTTAATAGCTGATCCACAGAGAGGCTATTCTACTTCTTTAGCTTAAGTGGTAAAAGTCTGTGCGGGGGATCTGAAGCTTCAAGGTTAATACCTTGTTGACGACTCATGCTGGGGGCGGGGGGGGTCTTTATGATTGCACATGATGTAAGTTTTGTTTTTATATATTTTATATATTTAAAAAAACCTGGTTTATTTAATCCATTTAGTGAAAAAAACATTATTTAAAACTTTCTCTTCAGTCAGTTTTCAATGAACATTCAAATGATTTGAGTTTATAGTCAGGAATGATTTTGGAAAGTAACCTATTTTAAGACAATATTAAAGAATAATCAGGGAAAGCAATTTTGAACCACACTTCTACCCCCATATAACGCGACCCGATATAACACGAATTCGGATATAACGCGGTAAAGCAGTGCTCCGGGGGGGGGTGCACACTCCGGTGGATCAAAGCACGTTTGATATAACACGGTTTCACCTATAACGTGGTAAGATTTTTTTGCTCCCAAGGACAGCATTATATCGAGGTAGAGGTGTACTGTATTAGGTTTGGGGTGAGAAACCCCCCCCCAACTTAAAAGTTACATCTATTCATTTGGGAAACAGAAACAAAACCATGTGACTGATGTGTCCAATAAAACAAACAAACAAACAAAAACAGGAGAGACTGAGTTTTTAATACTAACACTGAATGGCTCATAAGCAATCTACAGGTCAAGAACGGTGCTTGGACTTATTTGGAAATTAATTTTGACTAACTAATACGTTTCAGAAAATTATAAGCTGCTTTTGGACAGTTCATTCACAGAAAAAGAAGCTAAATTTGTCAAATTATTCACTAGGAACTATTCTCCCAGTTCAGCTTTAAACAGCAGCAAAGAAAATACAAAGGTAGCTGCCAAACTGTGTTTAAAAAAAATGCCACCGAGTGAGTCAATGATATAGAAAAAGAATAGCAACTGTAATTCAAGTGGCATGTCAGAATAAAAACAAAATAAACCTTGGAGCTGAATGGGACTGGGCTAGCCTGTCTAATGCATTAGAGACAAAGAAACAACTAGTGAAGCAAAAGGTAGATTTTACCTGTATTTATATTTCATCTTCCAAGAAGTATACTGTGTCTCCATCTGCTGGTCAGCGGTATAACCCGGTGATCTGCTAGTGAGCAGGGGGGAACATAAGCCAAACCAAAGGTTGCTTTTGTTATGTCCTTTAACATCTATGGACGTTGCATCTGGAAAATCTGCTTCCCTGTACAAAAAGGACATTGAAAATACAGCATCCAAAGGGACCCAACCAAGAGTTTACAACAGAAAAATAGCCTTTTATCCTGCACTTTTAAAGTCTGATTCATCAGCATCACACTTTTGGTTTTTAACAATGAATCACTTTTATCCCATTTGAAAAAGAAAACTAAGGGCACTGCAGCATTAAAACTCACAGGGAGCTGCAACTAGCCTTAGATTTCACTAAAGCCATTAAGAAGTGAGAAGCTTGTTTGATCTAAAAATACACTTTGTAATCAACAATACTGAAAGAATAAAGATTAACCTTCACGGCGCCATGTAATATGTGATCGTTTCATTAGAATAGATGATTTGCACAGCTTAATGTGGGGAGGGATAGCTTCAATGGTTTGAGCATTGGCCTGCTAAACCCAAGGTTGTTAGTTCAATCCTTGAGGGGGCCAGTTAGAGATCTGGAGCAAAAATCTGTCTGGGGATTGGTCCTGCTTGGAGCAAGGGGTTGGACTAGATGACCTCCTGAGGTCCCTTCCAACCCTAATATTCTATGATTAAGTTTGGCTGGTAATGGTTTTACCTGTGACCCTTATTTTGTGCTGAAAAATCTTCTACTATTTTTACATAAAGCGAACTTCATTAGTGTATTTTTCAGGTACATGCTAAAAGTTCATATAGAAGTAATTGATTTAATTTATCAAAATTCAAACATTGCAGAAAGATGTAAAAAGACTTTAAAAATCATCATATAAATATAATTATGCTGCCAATGTAATAAGGCTTGAAATATTGTTTAGATTTAGTAGGAAAGCAGAGCGGTTGTGCAGTTCGGCTTTGGAATTAATTTTTTGTTATTTCAATCTCTGCTATGGGGCATTTGAAGTATTCATAATAAATAGCAAAAGTACTCCAGGATCATGCTTTTTGCATTTTATTATACACCTTTAAATGGGGCCCATTTTCACAGAATAGGTAAATCTTTCAAGGAAAAATAGGTCCGTTTGTGCATGAAGATGGCTTTACATCAAAACATATGGAAGCTCCCATTTTTAATGTTTCTGATGTGAAAATAGCTATTTCATAAAAATGTCACACTCAGAGCCTTGCCATTGTAGGCATCTCTGCTTTCTCCAACACACTTCACCAAACCCTCATCCTTGATAGCCTGTCCTTCTTTAGCTATTGTGGTATGGTTTTCTTCTCCTTACATGTTTGATTGCTCCTTCATTGTCCCTTGCCCTTGCCCCTTCCACATCTCCTTCTACATCCTATCATTGGAAGCCCATATCTTCTAGCATGTCTATGCTGATGACTCACATTTGTTTCACTGTCCTGATCTGTCTGTCCGACATTCCATCCTGCCTCCCTGATATCTCTTCATGGCTGTCTATTGCCCTCATTCCCTTTCTCTTTATGCTTTAATGCCCCATCCTCTGATGGTGCTGCTACTACCTTTCTGTCAGAGATTGGATAGAACTTTCACAGGTATCCATCACTCCTATTCCCTAACAGCAACAAGCAACAGCTTACAAATATTGTCTCATTGTTTCCTTGTGCTCCTTAGCACATCTGGATCTATCTGTCGTTTCATATCTTATACTTAGATTATGAACCCTTTGGGGCAGGGATCTTTGTTCCCTGTTTTCACAGAACCTAGTACAATGGGGTCCTAGTCCAGGATTGAGACTCCGAGGCCCTACAGCAATGTAAATAGTCAATGAGGGGCTCTGTCATGAGATGCAAGATACTCACTCCTCCTGCAATGGCACATGCTGCTTTTATGCCACATCCAGCTGCTGCTGACACAGAGCAAGAGACCAAGCAGTCTAAATTTTTAAAGACACTTTCCTCCCTGTGTGAGCTTGGTACCACTGGAGCAGGGCAGTCCAAAGATTGTACGGCCATGCATGAGACTCCTCATGTGTCACAGTCAGAAAAGAGCTTGTAAAGAATTACTGAGACATGTTCATGGTTAAAAGAAACTTTTCAGAGGTAGAAAGAGTATTAAATTTAATATACTCTTTCTACATCTGAAAAGATATTTTATGAATATGTTCTAGTGGCTCTTTTCTGACTGTTAACTTTAAAGACTTACAGCCCAATCCTACTCCTGTTATAATGAATAGTAAGACTTCTGTTGGGTTCATCGGGAATTGGATCAGGGCCCTAGATCAAAATACTCATCTCCAATGGTTACTGCAGGTTTCCATTGTATAATCTGGATTTGTGCCAATGATATCAATAGCATCCTATGAGCCAGATCCTTAGTTGGTATAAAGGCGTGTATCTCCACACTGCACCGACACCACTTTGCACAACTATGCACCTGGCCCTAAAAGGATATTGCATGCAGAATATGTACTACAGATCTCCACTATGGATAAGAAATCTGCAGTTCAGATTGGAAAGGAGAATTCTACCTTTAAAATTTATGTCTCTGTGTACTAGTACCCATGTCTTGGATTAAATGGTAATGCTGTGGCTTGAGGTATCATAGCTGAATGTTTTATCTGCTTCCCTCCCTATCTTTTCTTGGAACATGAAGTTTATTTACAGATATTTTTAACAAGTTATATCTAGATGATGTTGAAAATCTGATTTTTATAAAATGTACTCACTGCAATAAAATTATTATAGCAGGAATATACTAAAAATCAAAAGCACTGAATAACTTTGAATGTAAACCTTTGCATGAATTTTTTTCTAAAAAGACTTTACAGCTGCTTTGCTTTCACAGTGCTGAGACTATGGTATATTGTGGATGCATCAAAAACATAATGACATTGATGACGCTGATTTAAATCTACAGTTTTCCCTGCGTTTTAACTCCGGCACAAGGTTGTGAATCTGGAAAAAATGGATTTTTTGCTTATTAAAAAAGTAGGCTACCTAAAGTAAAATTAAAATTATCCTGACCAAACTGTAGTTTATAACTTTGTTTTTTTTTATATTACATCTGTAATTGCGGTGCCTTATATACTTTTTAGCATTGCAATGAAAATGCAGTCAGAATGATCTTCTCCAGGCTGTTAAACTGCCTCTTATTAACATTGAAACTATATTTGCAACACATTATCTTAGGCTATTTTTTTTGTATAAGGGAATTGCCATCAAAGCATAGTTAATCGGAACTGAATTAGATTATAATTGGAATCCTTATGAATGGGGATTTAAAATTATTCTGTATTGTTGTAGAGTAACAATACATTATTGGGATATTAAAAGTATTTGGCAGTAGTATCATAAGGGTACATTTCATATTATCGCTTGGTGTAAAGCTAAGTCTCCATTTGTTTTCTGCATATCACTAGAATAGTTTCACTTAGTAAACAGATTGTGGAAATTTTGAGGCATTTTTCAACTTTAAAAAAAAATACAGTTTAAGATATAGCTCAATAAAGGTCTGTTCCAAAGCCCATTGAAATCAATGGAAAAGCTCTCTGCCTTTGGATCAGGCCCATAGTGCACTTGTTTCAAAGTAACAGCTGTGCAGGCCTTTGTTTACAAGAGAATCAGAAGTCTTAAATGTGGCTGTTAGAATGCAGTGAAGTGCAAAAAACAAGAAAGACGGAGGCAAAATAATACATGACATTTTTAAAAATTAAAATGAATTCTGTTTTTCTCAATTTTGTAATGCATCATAAGCCTTCAGTGTGGCATTGTTCTACTCTAAACATTTTGATTTAAAGCATCTGAAGGGGTCAGACTTTTTCTATGAAATTTGACAATGGCCTATGAATATCGTGCTGCAAGTGAAATGGGGTGACATCTTTACATCTCTTTGATATACAAATTAATAAGGATGGCAGCTTCCATTCATTTTCTAACACATACATTTGAGATTGTTTCCCTCTACTCTCGTCTCACATAACACCAACAGAAAGTACCGGTGGAGCAGAGTACTGTTTCTCTGTAAGTAAAGTGCCAGCATTTTTTTCATATCACAGTGTGCTGGATAACCTTTAGATATAGTTAACACAGCAAACATTGACATAATGCAGTCAACTCAGTGCATAGTGAATAAAAATAAATATGAGAAGTCCACATTGTATGATTAAAAATTTATATTCATTTAAATGTCTAACTAGGTATGCAGGTTGACAGGCTCCAACTGTCCTCTGTAATCTTATGGATATAAAAAATTGAAAGACACATTATAACTATAGTAGGGTCGACTTCCTCTTGATGAGGGTGCACTTATACTATTTCCTGAATTAGAAGATCTTTTAATAAATAGAAAAGTAATATATTTATTTTAACACATCTTTTGTTAACATAAATTGATTATATTCCCCATCTCTGTCTTGCTATAAAATCCAATTGAACGCTGCTAAGAGGCAGTGGCAAGTTCAGCTCTTCCACTTGATATTTAGGTTATTGGTACCCATATCAGTTGATAGCTATGTTAGTGATAGATCTGGGGAAGTGGGGCAGTTGCCCCACCCACCATGGGGTTCATCAGCATATGCAGAAACTAAACTTTAAAAAAAAAGTTCCTAGACCTTATGGTTGTGAAGAGAACCTTCCAAATGTGAACTGAGTACAAACCAATGCAGTACCGAGTCTGCTGCCAACAGCTATAAGCGAGGTGTGAGCTACCACATCCTTTCTCTATTCATGTTGACTTTGCTGGCTATCTCTGGAGGACAATTTAAATGTCCATGTAGGCTCACGTAAAATACATTGTTGCCTACGTAGTCAAATCCCAAGAGACATGAGAAATGGAAATGTATGGGATTTGCAGAGTCCCTGAGGCCTTGTCTACTCTAGCAGTTTTAGAAGAAAATTCCCATTGCTACTATCACTGCTTCAGCCGAACAAGAGTTAACGCAGTTGGGAACCCTGATGTAGATAAGGTGATAGCAGCTTCAGGTTTCTTTACTACCATGTCAACTAAACCTGCTGAAAAACTCAGTGCTGGCGCTTGTGTCTTGTCTTTTGGCTGAATTGGTTGAGGTTCTCAGGTCTATCTGTGCTCTTCTAAGTATTCTTGAAGAGGATTATGCCAAAGACCTGGCATTTACTCTGGTCCCAATTAATCAAATCAAATCTTTTCTGGTTGTAGAAATGGAGGACATACGGTAGCTTTCAGTGTCTTCTTTTTTAATGAGCTGTTTAATGAGATTTTTTAAAGATTGTTTTAACTATCAGTTTTTCATTTTTACCCCTCTGTCTCAGGTTGTTTAAAACATATGACTAACGCAAAGAATGTGTTAAGAGTTGTATTTGTTTTACATTACAAATACCTTGTTGTGAGTAGGTATTGTAATGTTTTTCTTCTGAGTTTTCTTCGTCTTTCTTATCACTGTCTGTGTAATTCTGAATAACTTGTCTGAAGTTAAAATACTTGAAATACAGAGTTTCCTAGCTGATCAAACCTGAACAAAAAGCATCTGAAATTCCATTGTGAATATTGCACAGAAAAGTCTGGGATCCCTATAACTTAATAGCTGTACCAGGCTTTGTCTTAATGTTTAAAAGTCTCTGAAGGAAACTTTATTTTGACTTGAAGCTATTCTTTTTGTTTCCCTGATGAAAGTGCAACAGAGAATTTGCACGTTTTGGATCAGGCACATCTATGTATTTTTCACCTCAAATTATATATTAACAGAATCACTTTTATTTTTAAAAAACTTTTCATACTGGGGTGGGGAGGGGTAAGGGGGGTGGAGGGAAGAAAGCACCTAGTCCCTTTGAGGCAGGCTTTTGCAATGTAATATTACTTGACAATGGTTAAGTTCAGTGCATATGCTTTTCAGGCATCAATTCAGCAAGGTATATAAGTTTAATGGGCGTTAAGACTGTACATAAAGTAGCACATGCTTAAGTGCTTTGCTGAATAGGGATGGACTTAGGTATGTGCTTAAAAGCTTTGCAGTATTGGGGTCTTACTGGCCCTGCCAAAGCTAACAATCTAACTGTATTTAGTTTTAAGAACAACTTTGTACCACAGAACTCAACAGTTAGCCACTCACATATAAACATGCAGCAGAAGCTACAAATATGGGGAATCATGCACAATACGTCAACTACAGTATAGATGATATAGTGGGTTCAAAGAATAGATGGTATGCACTGGAATAGTCTACTCTCATATGTCTCTTTTCTCTTTTGAAAATGTGATGGAAACATACAAAAATGTAGCCCCTTGTTGAAGCGAGGTCCCCTGGTTTTGTGCCATTATTATAGTTCATTCAGTTT
This sequence comes from Terrapene triunguis, assembly GCF_002925995.2. NCBI lineage: Eukaryota > Metazoa > Chordata > Testudines > Emydidae > Terrapene > Terrapene triunguis. Next base: position 10,555,336 of record NW_020664435.1, on the reverse strand, counting down.
TCTCCTTTCCCTCATCCAGAAGCCTTGTGGTGCTCATCTTTATATGCAACCCATCTATCTATCGATATTGCCCATAGTATTTGGGTGCCTGTCAAGCATCTTGGTTACATCTATTCAACTGTTGTAAACATATTGAACAGGAACAGTCAAACTAGGCCACATGTAGGGCTTTGGGGTTTGTTTGCCTCTCAAATGGATTTGTGTGAGCAGCTGTTTGGAGTATGGTGAGAAATGAAGATGCATTTTTTGGCATTGATGCAGAGGATTGAAGAGGATTTCTGGTGACTAAGTGGTACAGATATAGAGACATTGAGGGAGAGGAGGTTGAAGTTTCAGTGGCGAAGCAGAAGATTTGTATTGTACTGTGCAGCTTCAGTCATCGAAGAGGAGGTTGGATGTTTGGATGGTAAGACAGGAGTTTGGGGGCTTGGTCTTTCAATGTGAGAAGCAGTGTTCTAAAGGGAAGCTTGGATCCCTTTTGTGAGGGCAGAAAGTGAAAGACTATTTGCTTCTGTTTGCTTAGCTACACAGGATCAATTTCAGACAGACTGTATTTTCTGTTTTTCTTAGCTACTGCGCCTGTATTTTCAGGGTTCATTTCTATAGTGTCTAACTATAAAGGTTACATTTGAAAGAGATTAGTCACAGTATTCTTACAGGATTGCGTTTTGCGCATAGGAAGTTTAATAATATGTAATAATATGAAAATGTTTACATGGTGATTACAGAGAGGTAGCGCTCAAAATTTAAGGAAGATGTTACCCACTCAGAGCCCAAGTGAAGAAAGGATAAATGCAAGAAGTAAGGGGAGGAGGAATTGCCAGCTACCACACTAGAGAAAAAATACATTTCCTTTCTGGTATCTCTATATACAATAGACACTTCAGAAGAGAATTTCTTTTACACCATCTAGTTAGTAGAATCACTTTTAATTTCCATGTTATATATGCATATGTTGCTTCCCTAAGATAAGACATTAAACTCTTTTTTTCTATATAACACTAATTTTATATTGTAAACACTCCTGTCTTCTGTTGTGAACTTCATGATTGGACATACATTCTATAGATGGCTGAACTAAAACCCTAAATTTGAACACACTGGCAGTTCGAGATGACTTGAAATCCAGATACAAATTTGGCAGTTCAGACTCATCTCTGTGTAAAGCTTCTATAAAGTCACTAAAGGATGAGCAGGCTAATGGAATATGTACTCTAGAGAGTACTATACATCTCAGTGTTTTGGTAACAATGTCTATATTAGAGAAGTCTTTAGACTAGGGGTTACTAACACTGATGGACATAAATCTTTTTAACCCCCCCAAACAAAGTTTGCCTACCAGCAAATCCAAATGCTTCTCTGAGGGAATGGAATGTTCACTAGCTTTCTAAACAGAGTGCTAAGGGCTGAAAACCTAATATCTTTATCAAAGAGCTAGTGATCACCTAGTGGAAAAACCCAGTGGATAAAGGATTAATAGGAATAATTGCTTTTATTTCAGCACCTCGAGAGAGACCCCATATCAGTTAAACAATTCAGTTTTATATTTTGTACATATCCAACTTTCTGAATTCTGGACTGAATTAACAACATATTTTAATTCATGTTTGGGCTTTAGGTTCATTCCAAATCTCACACTTAAGTCTTTTCTTTACAGTTCATCATCAGTAGTTCTGTCATCTTAACAGTACTTTGACAAATGTTTAAATGCTCCTATTAGCTAAACTGAATGCCTAAAGTTAGGCATCTGAATCTATATTTAGACCAAGATTTTAAAAAATTACAACCCTGAAGTTAGACTTCTAAAAGCAATATTTAGGCTTATAAGGTTAGATCCACAAAGGGGAAAGAGATTCATCGTTGCAATGGCTAACTTCTAGGTGCACAGATCCTAATGGAATCCACAGCCCTGAGTTAGCTGCCTGTACAGCGCATGTGAAGAGTGTGATGCCTAAAAATGTGATCCACAAAAGCCAGCACACTGGCTAGCTTAGGTGGCTCCCTGCTCAGTGGGAAGTGCTGGGGAGCGGGGTGTGGCCTAAACTACAGCCCTCAAAAGGTTTAAGCACCAAAGTCCAGGTTGCTGGAGGCGGTAAAAATAGGAGTGGAAGAGCAGGGGAGCTTTCACTACACCAGCTAAGGAAGAAGGGTAGCAAGCAGGAGGAATAGAACCAGGTGAAATTTTTTGAAATTATATAACTTACTGAATTTTTCCAGTGAAAAATGAAAATTTGGCAATACTCTAACCTTTTTAAAATTCATGTTGATTTCACTGAATTGTTTTGGTTGGGAGAACAAAAAACAGAAAGAAAAAAATTCTGAAAAAATGGAATTGTTCTGTTTCCACATTTTCTAAACAAAGTGTTCTGATTTTTTTAATTGAAAATTAGGTTTTCTTTCAGAAATTTCCTTTAATTTTATTTAAAAAAATTAAAAATGTTAATTCTTGAAACTGAAATGAAATGTTTTGGTTTGGGTCGAATGAAATTTTTTTCAACAAGAGATGAATTTTGTTTCATTTTTTTTCCAGAATTGCCAGCAGAGCGAAAAATTCTGTTATTTGCCCAGCTCTAGTGGGGAAGTGCTGCTTCCCCAAGCAAGGGAGAATTTAAAGCATTCCCTCTACTTTTTCAGAGGAGGGCAGATTTTGCTCCCCCTTGCTTTAATCCCCTCACTGTGGTAACTGCTTGGCAAATACTGACTTTTTCATTGTGGTCACTTGTAATTCTACTGATTAAAAAATTCTCTTTATATGCTGGCTCCCTCTAATGTAATTTATATGTTTAATAGAGGCATCCTGCTACAAAATACTTAATCAGAGCAACAAGTTGTTTGCTTAAATCAGGGGTTCTCAAACTGGGGGTCGGGACCCCCAGGGGGTCGTGAGGTTATTACATGGTGGGTCACGAGCTGTCAGCCTCCCCCCAAACCCCGCTTTGCCTCCAGCATTTATAATGGTGTTAAATATATTTAAAAGTGTTTTTAATTTATAAGGGGGGTCGCACTCAGAGGCTTGCTATGTGAAAGGGATCACCAGTACAAAAGTTTGAGACCCACTGGCTTAAACAGATTCTTCAACAGTATTTACTTTATCTTCCTATATTGTACGAGAACATAGATAAATGCTACAGTAGATCAGAAAGTTAGGCACCATTTTATAGAAATTTCAGAGAAATCAAATGAAAATTTAAGTGTATTGATTGGTACACTTTGTTGAGAACAAAGATGCTAAAGACCATTTTGATCTACTGACATCTGAATTGGAAAATGGTGACTGTGACTACATAGAGGGAGGAATGTTAAACTACACACATGGGCCACAACACTAGATAAATAACTGTAGAGGACTTGCAACTGTTTTTTACACTATACACTTTGTCAAGTCTGATGATTTTAAGATGATCCCTTGATAAAGAAGCAGGTTGTGTTTTGATCACTGCTGCAATCAGGCTGCTGGAACATTTGAGTGACTATATACTAATTATCCCCCTAGTGTCCTTGGGTAACTGTTCCTGAGCTGGTGACTCCATTCCTTCCTCTCTCTCTCTCTCGTGCTCTCTCTCTTTTATTTATCTATCTATTTATTTATTTATTTATTTGTGCCCCTCCTTCTCCTATCTTTTTTTTTTCTTTTGAGGCGGAATTGGAGAGAAGGGAAGCATTTGCTTCCCCTTTACTGAACACTATTTAAGCAGGATTTTTCTAAATAGTAAGAAAAGTGGACAAAATATATGTCACTGGCATCAATAGTTACAATTAATGAGTAGAGCAGGGGAAATTTTTTCAGTCAAACCTTTTTTTGATGAAAAATGCCCGTTTTGGACTGACTGAAACATTTTGCAAATTTGTGTCACTTTGGGCAGATTATTTCAATAAGGGTTAAAAAATGACAAAAATTGGAAATGTCAAAATAATTCATTTCAGCATTTCTGTAATGAAACATTTTGATGCTTTGAGCTAGATTCACAATGGGTGCCATTCACAAGGAGGAGGTGGTGGTCCCTTATATGTAATAGCTTGGGGGTTAGGGCATTCATGTGAGGTGTGGGAGACCCAGCTTCAAATTTGAGCGAGCCAAAACTCACAATTCTTAGTTTGCAAAATATGTCAGCATTTTGAAATTTGGTTTCATTCCGAATCATTCCTATCTGGGCTGCCCAACTCCTGACCAGGCAACCCAGTAAGCCAGCTGGTTCAGGAATCTAGCATCTCTGCTGCTGAGGCAGTCTGAAAACTGGGGCTACCCTGGAGTTGTAGACTTTTTGGGGTCACACAGGAATTGGTTCTTGGCCATAATCTATTTTTTTAACAGTGACCTGGAAGAAAACATAAAACCATCACTGATAAAGTTTCCAGATGACACAAAAATTGGGAGAGTGACACCTGAGCACAAGTTAACAATATGCAGTTTAATACGGCTAAATATTTGATGATAGGCTCTTCAGTCTAGTCAAGAAAGGTATAACACGATTCAATGGCTGAAAGTTGAAGATAAACAAATTCAGACTGGAAATAAGGCATAAACTTTTGACAGTGAGGGTAATTAACCATTGGAACAATTTACCCGGGGTCATGGTGGAGTCCCCATCACTGTCATTTTTAAATTGAGATTGGATATTTTTCTAAAAGATATGGTTTAGGAATTTTTTTGGGGAAGTTCTGTGGCCTAAATTATACAGGAGATCAGGCTAGATGAGCACAGTGGTCCCTTCTGGCCTTAAAAATCTGTGACTATAAGGCAGTCTGTCTCAGGACCTGCAGGCTCCCAGTGAATCACACTTAGATCCACTTGTGAATCTAGCCATTCAATCCAAATTTTCTTTGCTTTTATTAAAAAAAATCAGTTAAAGATGTTCACAATCAAAGCAAACTTTTTCTGGATATTTCGATTTGCCAGAAATTCTGAAAAATTTCACTTTCAGGTTGACCTGAAATGACTTTTTAAAAATTGTTTGGAATTGCCAGTAAACCAAAAAATAAGTTATTCACACAACTCTATTAATGAGCTCTTACCAAACAGAAAACAAAACAGTTGTCATAACTGGTTTCGGTATCTCTTACGGAAAAGGCCTATGGAATGTAAAAGGGATGGATCAGCTAAAGAAATTACTCTAAAATTATAGGATTTAGTAGAGGATAGTATATTTTTCAAAGGTTTCTTGAATTTTCCTATAGAATTCTATAGCAGGTTCATAATTTCCTATTCAAATGTATAAGTTGATCAGAAATATGTAGACAACTTAATGGGTCTTATTCTATACTCAGCCTCAAGGGCTATGTCTACACTGCACTGTAGACCAGGGTCTGTGGGACCTGGGCTTGTGGACTCAATGTTTCAAAGCCAGTGCATGAGTGTCCACACTGCGTTGTAAATCTGGGTTTAGAGTTGCTGGACCCAGGTCTCACAGCCATGTTAACGCTTCCATATTGCACTACACAGACCTTCTGACTCACTCTGCAGCTAGAGCTGCATCCACACTGCAAAATGACAGGGTTTGGACTGAACTCACATCAGGACTCAGGCACTGACCCACTCCCCTAGCTGGGTCCTAGGACCCGGGTCCTGAGTGCTTGCTGACCCAAGTCAGATTGATTTATGTGTAGACAGAAGAGGGGCTCGGGCTCAAAGTTAAGTTAGAGCCTGGGCTTAGTGTGCAGCATAGACATACCCTAGGAGGTGCAGTGCAGAAGGAGAGGAAAAGGTGGCTTTACATCACCTTTGCATCCTTCAGGGTGCTTGGACTCTGAAGGCTGCTATAATTTATGACAGCCAGTCCTGAACCACCTAAGGTATGTGGTGCAGCCCAGAATCCCTGTAGCATCAGGAGCTATGGAACCTCTCTCTCCTACCCTAACCCTGATCCCTTCCCCAGTCCACCTCTTCTTCCAGGTTTTGTGAGGGGGACAGCATAGAGTCACTTACAATGACATACACTGTTCCTGAATCAGGGGAATTCTCATTACCAATAATAGGCACTAAAGTGGTGTGTAGGGGCCTGATTATGTCAGAGACAGGATCTGTCCCAAAATTTTCTATTGAATTCTATAGAACTCTTCCGTAATTTCAACCAAGTAATCCTACTACACCTCTACCCCAATATAACGCTGTCCTCAGGAGCCAAAAAATCTTACCGCGTTATAAGTGAAACCACGTGATATCGAACTTGCTTTGATCCAACGGAGCACGCAGCCCAGCCCCCCAGGAGCACTGCATTACCGCGTTATATCCGAATTCGTGTTATATCAGGTTGTGTTATATCGGGGTAGAGGTGTAGTTAAATTGCTCAGCAATCTCATTAGAGTATCCACCAAGTTCCAAGTGCTAAATAGTGCAGCTTCATTTTGGTTTTATGTAAAAATCAATGCAAACACATGAATAATCATTGGAGAGTGTGCTGGAGCCTACCAAAATCAGTTTGTAATTAGTAGCCCATTGGTCCAAAGTAAGTATCATCACAAAGGAGCAAAAACACAAGCATATGAAACATTTTTGCCCTTCACTATTAATTACAGTTATTCTGCCAATATCTGAGAACACACTAGGTTGGCAGCCTGGACTCTAATTTTAATGTTCCGCAAACATACCGGAGGACACATCACCAGTTTTGATACCCCAACCCAACAGCATTTCTGTACCAGTTTTTCAATCATTTTAGGGATAGTAACGTGGTTTAAAAGTCATTGACATGTTTTTGTACAAGGAAGCTTAGGCTATCTTAAAAATGTTTTAGCTTCAATGTAGACTGGGAGTGCTAGCTGAACCTGCTGCCAATCACACAGTTCAAAGCACACACACACAAAAGTGCACGTGGATAGGCTAATTTTAAGTCAGGAACTTTATATGGCAGGAATAAACCAGAGTTTGTGGCTAAACTAATGGTTACACATTCAGCTACCTGATCAGAATAGGACATGGGATAGTGAATCCTGGGATATTACCTTATCCGTGGAGATGGTAGAAAATCTTCCATCAAAATTTACTTTTTTAATGGATTTTTTTTTATTTCAAAATGTTCTGCTTTCACATAGACAAAACAGGAAAATGTCTGAAAATTATTTAAAAAAAAACACAGAAAAAATCATTTATTGTTTTAAATTTTTCATGGAAAATCCCTACCATGTCCAACCAACTCTACAACTGTCCCATGACTGAATGAATCGCAAAGTATGTCTGAACAGGATCTTAGAGGAGTACAGTGGATACTCTAATGAGATTGCTGAGCAATTTAACTACACCTCTACCCCGATATAACACGACCCGATATAACACGAATTCGGATATAACGCGGTAATGCAGCGCTCCGGGGGGGCTGGGCTGCGTGCTCTGTTGAATCAAAGCAAATTCGATATAACGTGGTTTCACTTATAACGCGGTAAGATTTTTTTGGCTCCCGAGCACAGCGTTATATCGGGGTAGAGGTGTAGTAGGATTACTTGGTTGAAATTACGGAAGAGTTCTATAGAATTCAATAGAAAATTTTGGGACAGATCCTGTCTCTGACATGATCAGGCCCCTACACACCACTTTAGTGCCTATTATTGGTAATGAGAATTCCCCTGATTCAGGAACAGTGTATGTCATTGTAAGCGACTCTTTGCTGTCCCCCTCACAAAACCTGGAAGAAGAGGTGGACTGGGGAAGGGATCAGGGTTAGGGTAGGAGAGAGTGGTTCCATAGCTCCTGATGCTACAGGGATTCTGGGCTGCACCACATACTTTAGGTGGTTCAGGACTGGCTGTCATAAATTATAGCAGCCTTCAGAGTCCAAGCACCCTGAAGGATGCAAAGGTGATGTAAGGCCACCTTTTCCTCTCCTTCTGCACTGCACCTCCTAGGGTATGTCTATGCTGCACACTAAGCCCAGGCTCTAACTTAACTTTGAGCCCGAGCCCTCTTCTGTCTACACACAAATCAATCTGACTTGGGTCAGCAAGCACTCAGGACCCGGGTCCTAGGACCCAGCTAGGGGAGTGGGTCAGTGCCTGAGTCCTGATGTGAGTTCAGTCCAAACCCTGTCATTTTGCAGTGTGGATGCAGCTCTAGCTGCAGAGTGAGTCAGAAGGTCTGTGTAGTGCAATATGGAAGCGTTAACATGGCTGTGAGACCTGGGTCCAGCAACTCTAAACCCAGATTTACAACGCAGTGTGGACACTCACGCACTGAACTGCTTTGGGCTTAATAGGTTTAATTACACTTGGCAGACCATTATTGTGTTGTTATAATTATTACTTAGATTAAGTTATCTTTCTCTCTGTGTGTATATATTTGTATATACATGGACTGATCATGTCATACTGCTTATACATGAGTATTAATAAATGGGGTTATTGTCTGCTTAGTCATATAAACACTGATGCACTAATTCAGCTAAGGTTCTTAAGTATATGTCTAACTTTATTCACAAAAATAGTTCCATGTTAAAGTTAGGCAGCTGAACTGGGTATCTAATATGCAAATAGTTATTGTGTACAGGATCTATCTGTGTGGTTCAACAGCATTCATCCATTGCAGGGACAGATTAAATCGAGTGAGCCCAGTTTGGTAATAAACCTACACTCCCACTCATTAGGGGTGAGAAATGCTGGAAAAAAAACCTACATGAGAAAAGACCCCCTTCAGAGCACCGTAGACTGGCCAGCCAGTTTATTTGATCATACCTTAATCTGCCATTGTCACATTTTCTCATGAGTATTCAGGAGATTTAATTGTTGCACAGTTTCCCCTTCTGGATTATATTTTACATTGCAGCTATCTGCATCCCGCCCGGGAAGTAGTGTTTCTGAATTTAGGCATTTTCCAGTGGACTCAAACCCTTTGGGGTGAAAATGAAAGCATGCAGGTTTGTCTCTCAGCTAATGGAAGCCTTGAAGCAAAATGCTGAAACTCTGGTGAATCCAGGTTTAGTTTTCAGTGGTAAAAGTCTATTTCTGTCTTCCAGTAACTGGTACAGAACCCGCACTAACCCAGAGCAGTAACAATTAACCACAGGCAGCAAACTGCAAGAATTACTAATATAGACAGGTGGAATTGGACTAATTACCATACAGGGTTACACAAGGAAAAAAGGCCTGAGGTCTCTCTAAGAGAATTACATGTCTGTGATGGCCCCCTCCCTCTTCTGCAATTATTTCCAAGTCACACCTGCCAAGCTGTAGGGAAGCATTCCCATTGTTTGTGGGTGAGAACACAGTCAGGTAAACTGTTGTTTTAGTTGGATTTTAAAAAACAACACCCTTCACTCCTTTTAAATAATATTTTACAGTGCTTATTTCTTGCATTGAAGGGGCACTGTGAGGTAAAAAAACCACATTTTTAAAAAACAAAAAACAATTCTTATCTCTGTTACTGAATGCACCATAGATGATAGAAACATTTTTTTAAATTTAATTCATTTTTTTACCATTTATACTAATTGTTACCTTTAAGCTGAGCAAAATGCTTGGGTAGTGAGGCTAGACTGGTCAATTTTTAGGCAGGTTTGCTTTCTGTTATTGTATCAGAATAAATATGCAGCATTTGGATCGCAAATGTTTTGGGAGTTTTTAAATTAAAAATACTTTTTCTATTGATATTTGTTTTAAATGTCATGAAAGTCAGTCTATTAATTTAGCATTTGCAAAACTTTCTTATTTACCTTTGCAGAATCTAAATTTGGGGTTTAAATTATTCCACAATATTCTTTTTACTTTATTAAAAAGGAAATTGTATGTATTGCGAAAGATAATAGGTACATCTTTTGTGTGGAAAACTTGAACACATATTTGTTAAATGTTTTACAAATATCTGTATAGCACAAGAGCATTTATAAGTTTGTTATGGAAAATCATGACTCGATAATTATTATTGTGTATTCAGTGTGTTAAAAATTGTTTTCTCTAATTTTGGAGTGAAATCATATTTGACCCCAATCTTGCAAACATCTGTGCACGTGAGTAACTCATGGGACTACTCACATAAAGTTACAGAAACATAGCTCTTAGCCTGCCAATAATCAAATGTGAAAGACAATCTGAAACTACCCTCCCGCCCCTCAAACATAGGAGAGGGAGACTGGGAAGGGGAGAGGGAACATAAGGAAATTAGACAAGGAAACCTGAAATAATGTGATCCTGACTTCCACTGTATGAGCCAGCACTTCAGATGTAAATAATTTACAATGATAAAGTTGGATAATAAGGGGAAGCTGATGGTGACACCTCTATTTAGTTTGTCAGAAACCTTGTTATAAAAGTTTCTTGCAACTATTTTTTTAATTTTTTTTTAGAAACTCTTAAAACCTCTAATGTATGCAGCAGGCCTTTGAATTTCATTAAGAAAAAAGTCCTTGGGCTACAGAAATGGCCTGTGTCCTTATGTACACAGGAGAGGTTTTTTTTGGAATAACCTAAAGGTGTGAATTTATACTGATATATTTATACCAGAAAAACTCTTATGCAGACATTATTCTGATATAAGAGTGTTTTTATTCATTTAGACATATGTGACTTGGGAAAGGGTTAAGCTAAACAGAAAAAGCTACTTTTATACTGAAATAAGAGAGTTCACATGTGGGTTTATACCAGAATAACTATACCTGTGTAACACCAGTAATATCACTGCTGGTAAAACTTTTCCATGTAGACCAGACCTTTAGCCCATGAAATTCCATTCAGGTTTATTGGAGTTTATGGACTTTTAAAATTCATTATTTCCCTTTTCTCACTTCTGTTGCACCTGAAAAATGTGTCAGCCTGCAAAAATAACAACTCAGTGTGAACGTTCTAAAGAGCTGGGCCTTTGCTGCCGTAGCAACAGTGGCAGCCCAGCCTGCACTGGGAATGCCTGGGAGAGGCTGTGGGATCCAAATCAGCCACTCCTATTCCCTCTTTTGCAACTGGGAATGGCACAAAATATTCCTTTTCTCCCTGTGAACCCATCTGCAGTACCTTCTGGGAAAGTGATGGAGTGTTCAGTTTTTGCTCAGTCTCTATTCCCAACAAACTCCCACTGGTGTGGGCTAAATCCTTTCACTCTAGCTTGCAGTATAATATATGATCTAGGTATCCACTGTGGGACTATGTCTAGCCTGGAGCTGAAGGGTGTAATTTCCTGCTTGAGTAAACATACCTGCATTAGCTTTGATCTGGCTAATGTGCTAAACATAGAAGTGTAGCCATGGTGGAGTGAGGGGCTAGCTGCCCCAAGTGCAATCCTATCTGAGACCCTAGGTATATATTTGGGCAGCTAGGCCCTCCCACCGTTTGCACTGTCATGGCTACACTTCTGTTTTTAGTGTGATCAGAGCTAACATAGTGTGTCTATTTGAGCTGGAAATTATATCTTCCAGTTCTAGTGTAGACACAGAGTAATAGAATCATAGAAATATAGGGCTGGAAGGGATCTCAGGATGTCATTTAGTTCATCCCCCACCCTGAAGCAGAACCAAGTATACCTAGATTATCCCAGACAAGTGTTTTTCTCACTTATATTTAGAAACCTCCAGTAATGAGATTCCATAATGTGCCTTGGAAGCCTATTCCAGAACTTAACTATCCTTATAGTTTTTCCTAATATCTAACCTAAATCTGCTTTGATACAGATTAAGCCCATTACTTCTTGTCCTACTTTCAGTGGACATGGAGAACAATTGATCACCATCCTCTTTATAACAGCCCTTAGCATATTTCAAGACTAAACATGCCCAGTTTTTTTTAAACCTTTCCTCATAGGTTAAGTTTGCTAAACCTTTTATCATTTTTGTTGCTGTTCCCTGGACACTCTCCAATATGTCCATCTTTCTTGAAGTGTGGCTCCCAGAACTGGGCACAGTACTCTGAGGCCTCACCTGTGCCAAGGAGAGCAATACAATTACCTCCCATGTCTTTCATATGACACTCCTGTTAATAAACCCCAGAATGATAGTAGCCTTTTCTCTAACTGCATCACGTTGTTGACTTATATTCAATTTATCATCTACTATAACCTCCTGATCCTTTTACCCAGTGAGAGAATATAAGACAGGTGATGATAAGATGAAGAACATTGAACTTTGAGTAGCTCTTAAGAAAAATATAGAGATTAAACCTGAATTATTTTTAGTAAAACAGCAAGAACTACTTTCATTGTAACACAATTATGATTTAGTTGGGGTTAGTCCTGCTTTGAGCATGGGGTTGGACTAGATGACCTCCTGACGTCTCTTCCAACCCTAATCTTGTATGATTCTATGATTCTATATACGTCATAGTATTTTATTTTAGAGTGATGTTATATATACTGTACTCATTCAGTGTATTCATACAGTGTTAACCTAAATATAAACCTTCATGTTAATTGAACCCCTAGTGACAGCAGATTTTAGAATCAATCTTATTTTTTACTTGGTCTAATTATCTCTGTTGTATTGACTGGTACCTAAAGGTTGGATTGATTCTACCATTAAACTGCTATTGGAAAGGACTTCAGACAAACAGTTGTTTAGCTTTCATATTGCCAAAGAGAGGTCAAATTAAAAAGCATGTCTAGAGTACGATATAGCTAGATCTTCTAAACTTATAAATTCCTAGGCCCTGATCCTGCAATGAGCTCTTTGCAGGTTAACCCCTGTGCCCAGAGACTTGATTAAATCAGTGGGGTTCCATATGGCACAAGTGTTCTCTACCAACAACATTGCAGGATCCAGATGAAACCTGGAGCTAGGGCTAGCTAAATTTGTTTTTAAATTTTAAAAATTTCCTGCCAGAAAATAAGATTTCACTGAAAATGAAATTTTTTACAGGAAATTTGTAAACAGAATGAAGTTTCCAATTAAGTTTCAAATTTAAATTTTTGAGGGTTTTTTTGTTTTTTGAAATTTGGATTCCCCCCCCTCCCCTTTAGCACTGAATACAGTTGAATGTAAGGATTTTTTTTTTCATTTTTTTCAGTCTTCCCTTTTTTCCATTCTCACTTTTCATAACTTCCTCAATTTTTGAAAAGGAAAAATGAAACTCAGTAATTTTGCCTCTATAACTTTTCCAAAGATGAGGATGTTTTGAAAAGTTAAAGTGTAACGATAAGCAGGGGGAAATGGAGGGGGCAAACAAACTACAAAACTTTGGATACTATTAACTTTATTGCATCCAGTGCCCAAAAAAGGAGAGAGGGATTAAAATTCAAGATTTAAAAGATTGACATCTTGAAAATTTTCAAAAAGTAGACTTTTTTCAAAAAGATTGACAAAAAATGTTGAGAACCACATTGCTCCATTTCAAGCTCTGCGAAATGGCAATTGCTTCCATTTTTTTTTCTTTCTTTTCCTGCCTCTCCCCACTCCATTTTTGGACCAGCCCTACCTGAAGCTCTGTTTGTTTCTCCGAAACCAAATGAAAATCTGGGTTCAGAAGGCCTGCAAAAAGTTGTACCTCTCATTTTAGAGCTAAGCCTTAGTTCCCCCTACTGAGCTACTACGCAGCTCACTATAGCACAACATTCCCTAACATGGAACCAGGATCAGCACTCTCTGCAGTACAACTCGTATCAACGAGGGCCGTACCAGGGTCAGCAGTGACTACAAAAGGAGGGGACTTTTGCTGAGCCCCCACCCTGCTCTGTGTCTTTCTTTAATGAGTTAGGTATGTTTTAACTTTATTGAATAGAGGCTTTGTAAAGAGACAGTACTGCTGTTTATCCTGTTTAGCCACTTAGCCTCAATAACCATTTATGCTCAGCAAACTATGGGCAATAATACATGCTTTATGACTGTTGGATTGTTTTGAGTTTTCAGTAGAGGTTCAGGTCAGTTCTTACTTTATCTCTCCCATCTTTAATCCTAACTGGCCACATCACAGGGTTTCTCCATAGAGATATCAGGGACAAGACCTCCTCCACCAGGCAGTGGGCAGACTCTGTAGCAGCTTCTCTGTATTAGCTCTGGCTATTGTATCCCTTCTTTATAAGGGGGAAAGATCCTGGTGTGTCCATGTAGCTGAGAGCCACAGGGGATGCCATCTCTTTGTGCCTATCCTAATCCTGCCCAACACCCTCTTCCCCTCCTCTTCCATCAAAGAAAACCATATTTTCCATGTGAATCTGCGTCTTTTGTCTACTTTTGCAATTCTATACATTGGCCTTATTCTTTACCTCCAGTCTACCAAGGTGTTTGAACTCCTGACTCTTCTTACGTCAGCTTTCACAGAAAAATTCTTTCCATCTATTCCTTTCAAAGATTGGAGTTTTCATGTCAGAGGGGTTGGAGCTTGTCAGAAAAACCCATAGCTGTATTGCTTCTTTGTGTGATTACAGTCTACTTGATATATGCCATTTGAGATATATGTCTCTAGACTTATGGAAAAATTAATAAAACAGAAATTAAAACTGACAGCTCTGAAATGATATGCTACCCTTAGCATATGGACTACCTCACATGAACATTTTACAGAGTTTGTATCAGGATTATAGACAGCTATCCAATTGGGAATAACTTCTAGATATATTCCTAAATCTCACCTGACAGGTTTTGGATGCTGTACGATTCCTATAGAATTATAGCATCATACCAGTGATGCTATAATTTTTGTTAAGATGGTACTTTCATGCTCAGCTCTGATTTTGCCTGATAACTGCTTTTGTATTGAAATTAATTTCTTATGTTTTTTCTCAGCACAGAGAGTGGATTTTTTGTTTTTAAGATTTTGTTATCCACCAAGAAGTGTGTGTTGAAAATCCAGTTAACTCAGAAATGGTTATCTGAATATGGGGAAAATAATTCAGCTCTGATCATTTAAATACAGTTATGATTTAAAAGTTCAAACTTGGCATCTCCATTAAAATTGGTTAAGAGATAAAGCCGTGAAAATAACACTGATTTATCAGGCACTGTGTGCCAATTTACTACCAACGTAAGTGCACAACAAGAGCCCTATGTCTGAATGCAGGATTTGGCCGAAGTTGGGTTATCTAGATATCTATGTAAACCCAGGACAGATCTCTAAGGTTGCAAACTTCTCTACTCCCTGAAAAGTTATCCTGCCCTGAATACTCTTCATCTTTTAAGAAATCTATCCAAGGGATTCAGATATTGCTTGAAGGCTCTCTGTTAACCACTTCTGTAGCCATAGGACCTAATGGGGCTTGTCTGCACACACAAATTGCATCAGTTCAACTTAAATCAGTTTTAAAAATATTTCAGTTCAACTGGTACAAACCCCTGCCTGAACACACTTATAGTGGTTTAAACATGGCATGTATCATTTGTAATTAAGGCCTTGTCTTTACATACATTTTCACTGGTTTAATTAAATCAATTGAGTTAAACTGGTGTAAACCCCTTGTGTAGATGCTCCTATTTCAGTTTAAAAGTGGCTTATTTCAGTTTAACTTAAATCTGTTCCTACACACAAAGTTACACCTGTTTTACTATACCATGTCTACTATAAACTGTGGCTGTGCAAGTTACGTCTGTGTACAGCCACCGAAGATTGTAAATAGCTCAGGCGTGCGCATACTTGGTTGCTTGTGTCGGTGCTGTATGAACTCACCTGGAGTGCTTGTGTCGATGTCAAGTGCATTGCACCCCAGGTAGGTGTCCTAGTGTGTTATGTGCTGCTGTTAGGTGCAATACTTTCTGGGAAATTTTCAGAATATGGAATAGAAATGACTTACCCAGAGATCTCTGGAAGCGAGGGGTTAAGTTCCCAGAATGCAACTTTCTCCATCCCATAATACCATCCTTATCCCATAATTTTTACACCTTTTAAAAAAAATCCCACAAACTCACATGGGACTTTTTGGTGTTAGCCATCTGTGATGGAAGCATGGAGTCTGCAGGACTCTGCATTATTCTCATGAATATGGTAAATACAGGACACACGATTCGCCTATATTAGCAGATCCATAGAAAGTACCACATCAACGGGGGTCTTAAGGATTTCATTGAGAACAGTTTGCACAGTGAAAAACAATCCAAGGTAGTTGGTGGCATTCACAAAGCAGCTGCAGACAGTGGAGCACCACTTCCAGGCTCAAGAAATGAACACTGATTGCTGAGACTGCATCATAATGCAGGTTTGGGGCAACAAGCAATGGCTGCAGAACTTTCATGTGGGAAAAGCCATATTCCAGGGTCTGTGTGGCAAGCTCACCACAGCCTGCTTGTGACGGGACACCAGAATGATAGCTGCATGATGGTAGAGAAGCGAGTGGGGATCACACTTTGGAAGCTTGAAACGCGATTGCTACTGGTCAGTGGGAAATCGTTTTAGAGTTGGGAAATCCACAGTGGTGGCTCTGGTCATGCAAATGTGTAGGGTCATTAATTGTCTCCTGCTTGTTTTCTATGGTTGTGGATTGCTGGAGATGCTTTGTTGATATCCTTATGGGCTGGTCAGGGAAGATGCATGATGTTCGCATCTTTAAGAACACAGGACTGTTCAGAAAGTTGCAAACGGAGACATTTTTCTCCTGACCTATGGATTACCATTGGCAATACTGAAATGCTAATAGTGTTTCTGGGGGACCCAGCCCACCCTTGTTCCCCTGTCTCATGAAACCGTACGCTGGCCATCTCCAAAGCACCAAGGAAATATTCATCTACTGGCTCAGCAAGTACAGAAAGACAATTGAGTGTGGTTTTGGTAGACTGAAGGGATGCTCACAGTGTTTAATCACTGGATTGGATCTCGGTGAGAAAAGTATCCCAATGGTTATAGCTGCCTGCTGTGTCCTGTATATTTGTGAGGCAACGGGGGAAATCTGCCATCAGGGTGTAAGGCAGAGGTGTAGCAGCTGTCTGCTGACTTTGAACAGTGAGAAGCAAGGGCTATTACAACAGTCCAACATGGAGTCATGCAGTTGAAGGAGGCTTTGAAAGAGCACTTTAATGGTCAGCACAGGAGTGTTCTGAGGTGGAGTGTTCTCTGGGCCTGGAGCTTTGGGTGCTGCTAAGAATTGTGTAGTGCTTGCTGTACAGTCATAAATAGGATTGGGTATTTTCCTGAAGCTATGAATTTTGTGGTGCTTGGTGTGCATTTACAAGAAGTAGTTGCTCTGATTGCCACTATGTACTCTGTAGCATGTGTTGTGAACTAATAAAGATTATCCAAAAATAGAACTTCACTGAGTGTGTGTGTGTGTGGGGGAAACAATGCAGAAAATCTATGTGCAAAAAACCCCATGGACAATGTTATACAAATTTTTAACATAACTTAATGGAGTGATAATTTAAAATTAAAAAGGAAGTAAATATGTGCCCATTTGAGTACACAAATGTTGTCCATTGTGGCTACACACATGCTGATCATGGTTCTCACAGGTCAGTGTATGTGAAACTGTGATTTTCCTTGTTGCCCCTGGCATGGAGTGGTACAAGTACTGATGAGCCCCATGATGCCACATGGTATGTTGGGCAGTGTAGGGAGCAGCGAATATGGAGTTCTCCAAGGACTGCAAAGTGTAGAGAGTCTGGGACTTTTGTACCTGTAGGTAACAACCAGGGTCTGCAGCATTTGAATTTGCTGCCTGAGAAGACCCATGATGTCCTGGTGCATTTCCTGATTCTTGTCTTGCTGGGTCTTCTGGGCCTTTTTCCTGTTCTTTCTGTCTTTCTCCATACTATCAGTCATATTGGCCCTCCAAGTCCTTTGTTTACAGTCTGATGCAGCACTGGCATGCATGATCTCACAAAACATATCCTTCCTAGTTATCATCTTTTTCCTCCTCATCAGGGTCAGGCATTATGCAGGTATATAGGGGGTACCTGTCAGGATCACCTTGCCAGAAGCTGCTGATTAAAAACTGTATAATTGAATTTACAGTCACAACAGAAAGGGGAAGATTGATTTAAAAAGTCCCTTCCCTTATTCCCATAAACACTTTTAATAAGAAATTCTTACTGACACATTAGCTTTGGAGTGCCTCAATACAGCAGTACTCTCCAGCCCCAGTCACGGTGAATGTAGCCCCCCAGGAAGAAAGGGGAAAGCATTTTCTGTTCCATGAAGCTATCAAATTTTGGTCTCTATCCTTGGGTATGAATATAGAACAATGGCATTGAACTGGGCACTATTTTCCACAGGCAGTGGTGATTTTAGCTGATATCTCACTCCTGAGGATCACAAAAGCATAGAACACAGTCGTTACTGGTATCCCGAAGCTGCCTGGGCCTGTATTCTGCTAGCCTATTTGCTGCAATGGTGCCAGCCAAACTCATTGCAGAGTGGGGTGTGAAAGTGTCCTACCACAGAGGAAGAAATAAGGCAGCCATCCCTAGACATTTTTAGGGAGAGGATTGTAGAGTATCTCCATGAAAATTTCATTGAGATCTCTCAGGAGAATAAAAGGGACATCCCTAAATACATAAACAAAGTGCTCCTCCTTTCCCCCGCACCCCGCCTAACCCAGGAGGAGAATGAAAAGGAGATTACAACTCTGCCTCAATTTGTTGTACCTCTACCTCTTTTTGTATGAAGAAAATCATTAAAAGTTGATACCTGTGTCTTGTTAACTTGGGGATGGGCCAGACACTACCTTTAAACTTAAGCATTGTAAAAAAAAAAAAAAGCATGTACATGCTTACCTGAGATCCCTTCCCCTTCATCAGGTTCATCTGCACTCATATGACAGGGCTGGCTATACTACGGTGAAGTCTCCTACAGGTCCTAGCTCATGGCATGGCTGGAGTTGTCCTCCTTTTCCTCCTCACCATTCATGGCAGCGGTCTCTGTCTTGGGCTTCTTTGAGGTACCCACAGTGGTCGGCAGGGTGCTGATGGAGTCTCCGCCAAGTATGGCATGCAGTTCCTTATAGAAACAGCAGGTCTGTGATGCTGCATCAGATCTATTGTTGCATTCCCTGGCCTGGTGGAATTCCTGATAAAGTGCCTTTGCTTTCACACGGCACTGCAGCTGACCCTTGTCGTACCCCTTTGCCGGCATCCCCCTTGCAATCTGCTCATAGATGTCTACGTGTCTGTGGCTGGTCTGTAGTGGTGCTTGCACAGTCTCTTCTTCCCACGCACCCAGGAGATCCAATATTTCCTGTCTATTCCAAACAGGAGCGCATCTAGTGTGTGGAGTTGGGATGGTTAGTTAGGCAGTTGCATACAACAAGGGTGAGCTGCTAGGCATGCTTGCAGGTTTGGGCAGTTAGAGAAAGGCCTTTCTAGGGGGACTGAAAGGAGGTGGTGGAGTGGCTTCTGGTCCCTGTGACCACTGTGCAGTGAAGTTTAAAACTGTGACCAGAGCAGTCACTGTTGCAGGGAATGGCAGCATCATGGGACAGCTGCTGAGGTTAGGTCTGACATAGGTTATATAGTGTCTACACTCTCACTGCCTCAACCTCAGTAGGTCAACCATGGCTCTATGCCATTCCAGGAGGAGTTTTTACTGTGTCACTGTAACAGGGTCGTTATGTTGGACAGAGACAAATTTGAGTGTAGATATATGTGCACACTGGTGCATAGTAGTGAGCTGAGTTAATTGGTGAGGGCAGTGGCTGACAAACAAGCCCTTTTCTGTAAGAGGATGTTTCATTGGTACTTGAAAGTTTATTCATTGATTGCTTCAATTTGTTTTGCAAAAATACCATCGGTATCTGGGGGGTAATGACTCTGACAGTCCAGGGACATGATTTTAGCTAGAGCTGGATGAATAATTCATAATTGTTCATTTAAATTATTCAAGTAGTTCTTGGTCTCCAGCTTGTTTGAGAGCAGTTGTGAAGATTCAAAATGTGAAAGCTGAGCTATTTTGACTGGACACATAGGTGGTATGGTATGTGTCTGTTCATTGGTTGGATGTGCAGAACTCAGACTCACACTTCAGATGCAAGTACAAAATCAAAACTCACATCCTGTGAACAAGCTGATTAACATTAACATTCATTGTTTTGGCAAACCAGCCTCCCAATAAATTCATTGCTAGAATACTCATATGAAGTGATGACAAAAAAGGGCGTGGACACAAAGTGGATTTGTTTAATATTTGAACTGATGTAAAAAATGTCTGGAGTATTTGCCCAACTCCACTTCTGACAAAGGACTTTTTTGTGTGATCTGGGGAAGGAGTTTGGACAACCACAGGAGTGGAAGCATGTGCCTGGGGAGCAGCAGCCCTCACAGGCCTGTTTGGGAACTCCAACACAGAATTGTTTTGCTGGGATTTCGGGTAGTTATACTGGTGAATTATAAGGTGTGCTTTTGCTTTTGCCATTGAATGCCCCTGTTCAAAAGTGTACATGCTCATGATTGTTAAAGTATACTAGAAATACAGAATTCAAAATACAGGCTTTGTGTCTGCTCATTGATTGCCACCCTTTGAAAGCAATCAGGTATCCTTTCTGACCTCTTGGAAACCAAAACAGTATTAAATAATACACAGAAGTAATATAAAATAAATTTAAAATACTGTACACTTGTATTTAGATTTAGAAAATTACACCTGTCCTTCCCTCTAGATGTAATAGCTATATGGTTAGTAAGACAAAATATATTGTAGAATTCCAATTGCTGTGGATACCACAATTTTGTCTTCCCTAATTCTGGTGTGTTTGAAATCCCAGTCCTAATGCTGCATTAAAGGCCAAATATACCATCCACCATACAGCTCAAGTAATGGGCTAGTTGTTGAGTAGAAGGGAAAACAACCTCCCACCAGTCACATGGAATAGCTGTGGAACCACTCCCTGGAGGCTGTTTAAGTCCAATGGCTGAAGTAGCCGCGTGGAGGAAGGATCCACCTAGCAATGGATTCTTCAGCGCTATCCCCATTCTCGCCTTCCTGCTGTGAGCTACTGCACAAGGATGCCCAATGAAGCTGGGTTCCCTGCTGCGCAGGGCATATGTATCCCATAAAAAGGTCCCTGACCATGAAATACTGTGGAGTTCATCTCATCCTTTAGCCTTATAAACATATGCTGCCTGTCCTGTTGTCATTCCTGTTCCTGCTTTTTCAGATATGTGGCTCAGGGCAATACTGAACTGTGCCACATAAGGGGTTAAGGGAATCATGAGGCACAAAAACAGCAATGCCAGCATAATCCCCCAAAGAGTAAACAAAAGTCTTAACTGTTGCAAACAATAAATTGTCCATACCTTGTAGAAGCAGTGGATAATGAAAAGTTATAATGCCTATAGTTAGTACCCTCTTTAAAAGAATTTACACAGTATATGAAATTAAATTCTGTTCACAGTTCTCTTAATTTGTCCTTAATTAAACAATACTCCATAAATGGTGCATTCAGTGACCAAATGTTCAGAGACAGCAAAATGGTGGGTCCCAAGCCATTAGGAATGAAATAAAGTCAATCCCCTGAGAGCCTGCTAGAATCTGGTCTATGTAAGTGACAACTGATGGTTTAGGAAAGATAATTAACTTTGCAATTACAAACCCCAGCTTTCACCAGTGCTATTTCTTCCAGTATCGTCTTGTAAATGTTCTAGTATTTTTATAAAATGAGATAAAATGTTGAGGGGGGGAGGAGGGGAGAAATGTTGAGTTCATAGGGGATTAATTCTTCATGGATAAATGTACTGGGAATATTATTTTTAAAAATATTTCATAAATATTTGATGTGCAGTGGTTTTGTACATTATAAAACGATGAAATATTCAATTTTTTGTTTACTGCCAAGATTTTATTTTGTACAGTGTAAGATAAAAGGGATAATATTGGAGTACATGTTGTATCAAAGAAACGTGATTTTTCTTTTTTGTAACAAAGGTATGGCAGTTAAACGAGGTTTGTTCTATAGCTCTGTAGACTGAGGTTCTCCATCTCTAGTAGAAAGTGCAGCACAGGGGACATCAGTGTTTACTCCCCAATGCCACACTGCCAACATGCCTTAATACTCATTGAGAAGACCCACTTCTGAGGGGATGGCTACACTTGAAGTTATAGGTGTGATTCCCAGCTCACATAGATGTACTTGTGCTAGCTGAACTAGTGTGCTGGCAATACTAGTGTAGCTGTGGTAACGTGTAGTGGCAACGGCAGCATGTGCTAGCCACTGTGAATATATACCCATGGGATTCAGTCGGGTTTCTACTGGTGCCACAGCTGCTGCTGCTCATGCTATTGCCACTACACTACTAGTTTTAGCATGCTAGCTCAAATGAGAGCTAGTATGAGTATGTCTACCTGAGCTGGGAATCACACCCCTACCTTGTAGTGCAGAGAGACCCTATGGGGGATCAGTAGTACAATTTGTATGCCCATCCAACCCTAGCTATCTATGCCAAAACGGTCTACAAGGTTGCTAATTCGTTTCTTTTCATAGTTGCATTCATATTACAATTATAAATATTGCAACATGCTCTTTTTTACATGCACAGGTACCAATGTCTAGATACACTACAGTTAAATAACTGTGAAGGAACCTTAGCTTAGTGTGTATGATGATACATTTAGGGCTTGTCTACACAGCCCGGCAGTTCGAACTATTGGGTGTGTGAACGGCAGCATGCACCAAAGTGCTGCGCTGTAACTGACCCATGTGGATGCTGCTGGTGTGAACTAGAAGGTATCTAGTTTGTGTTAATGTGGTCCTGTTGGAAGAGGACTACATTAACGCAAAGTAGGTACCTTTTAGTTCATGCCAGTGGCACCCATGTGAGGCACTCACTGTGCAGCACTTTGGTCTGCACTGTGGTGCAGTGTAGATATAAACTTCCTTAAAGTATGTTACTGAGCCTCTAGATATCTTCGTGTGGTCTCTGATAATTGGAGCAGGCAAAGGCTGAACTCAAGCTGCATGGAAGCCTGTTTGTGAGTCTATAGTTATAACTGTTTTCTTTAATAAATGCCTCCTGTGATTCCATATATCGTGAATCTGAATTCATTTCCCAGCTCTGAGAATTTGGAGAGCAGATTCTGTTTCTGGTTTTGCCCTAACTTGATGGGCCACTTTATGCTTAACAGAGCTCAGCTTCCTCATCTGTAAAATGTAGATAATAAAGTTTATATCATTTTGTAATGTTTTTTGAGATCTACAGATAGAAAGTGCTGTCTACTTTTTATGAACTGTGGGATGCACGTATAAGAATGAATTTTGTTGCTGGTGTAAAAACAGGTCACATGACCACTCCCTGAATGATGCAAAAGTAAGATGCCTTTTGTAGCACTGATCTAAAATAGCAGTAGAATGGTGTCACAAGAACTAATTTGCATGTGACCTCAATTTTTGTGCCCATTTTGTTACTTCAGTCTCATAACTACCATCTTTTGCATTTTGTTCCTTTAAAAAAAGCAAAGCAAAACAAAACAAAATCTTTGTCAAATGAAAAAAAAAAGAAAAGAAAAAATAGAGAGAGAAACAAATGAGAAGCAAACAAAATATTTATACTTACGTATTTATATGGCCTTCCAGCTAAATCACTGACTCCAGTTCTGGAATTAGTTCTTAGCTCTGCCATGGACTTCCTGTGAGACCAGATAACTTATCTGCTTCAATTCCCCATCTGTAGAATGGTGATAGTAATACTTCCTTTCACCCATGTTTTGTCTGTCTTTGAAATGTAAATTTTTTGGGGAATGGAATGTCTCTTACCAGTCATATGTACAGAAACTAGCACAATGAGCCCTGATCTCAGCTGAAGTTTCTAGATGCTCCTGTAGTACAAATAATAAATAAAAACATCTGTATATTGTTTCAATGGTAGGAATGAAATATTTTTAAAATAGGTATTTTCCACTGATGAAGTTAACTTTTTGTGGGTTGGGCTATGTATCTGAGATACAGTGGTTGCCATGGTAAAACTTCACATTTGCCATTAGTATGTAATTAGTATTACCATAGTACTCCCTACACATAGCATAGGGAATACTGTGGAAAGAGTTCAATATTTAGTTATAATACTTTACAAGAGTTTGTTTTAAAGAATGTAATGACTAGCACTGCATACTAGCATGTAAATTTGTAAATGGTCAGGAGGAGGGTTGTTACTCCAGATAACTTACATATTCTGTTTTCCTATCTGATGTCCCTTCATGAACATACTTTTTAAAATGTTCAGCTGCTTTATATACCATTTTCCCCCAACTTTATTGCTTGTGAAGCAACACACACACATGCTTCATCACAGATAATGGTCCCATCATATCAAGGGGCTTAGCGTTTTAATGTAATATATGAAATTCACATGGAAGGAAGTGTGGTATACCATCTTCCAATTTTGATATGAAGGGGGAAAACATACTGGTGGGTAAAAGACAAGGATATCAAAATACATGAGTCAGCAAGGACCCCCTTGTTTGAAGGTATCTCATAGACTTAAAGGTCAGAAGGGACCATTATGGTCATCTAGTCTGACCTCCCCTGATGTCTATATTTCCGCTTTTGTTCCTCATAAATTGTATATAATTACTGCCAATTGATATAATTATTTCATATTTAGGAGCTACTTGCAGGATAAAGTGTATGGGCCAAATTCATCCCTGATATAAATTTAAACTAATTAGAGTTATACCAAGGGTAAATATGGCTCTGTGAATCTGGGTTCTTGTACGCACTAAGAGGAAAATCAATGGTGTTGTATAAGCCAAGAGCACAAGTTGTTTCCTATCTTTCTGCGAACACTTTCTAATGGGTTACAGTAGGTGGTTTTATTTTTATTATAAATCTTTTTTCAGACTAATGCTCCACCTGGCTTTTTTAAAAACAAAGTTAAAGAGACGGATTCATTCTTTCAAAAACATCAAGCAATTTGGAAAGGAAGCAAAGGAGGCAACATGGTGTTAACCAACTTGCTGGAGTTTGTTATTGTGGGAACTCCTCTTCCTGGCACTGAATACTGAATTTCTTCAGGGAGGAAGACTTCTATCAATACTAGCTGTCTCCACCCTTCTCTATGATGTGCAATATTAGATGCCACTCATTGAGAGTGGAATACAGTTACATTCATTAATATGTCTAAAATAGAAAATCTTGCTGTCAATATACACCCATTAGTACTAAGCTGCAAATGAACTGTATTCTTATTAATTAGGTGGCAGACTAGAAAACATCCCTGCTTCTGTTCCACCAGATGGAGGGACACTGGGGGTGATGACTTATGTTGGGCCTTTCCCAGTGGATTTCTTTGGTGAATCTATGTGTCGGTATAGATCCTGCTCCAATTTTCCATTTAAAATAACCATTCTCAAACTTACAAAAGTGAGCACTCCAATTAAATTCCTTTAAAAATGTGGTAATTTTGCTTTGTTTTACAGTCAACTATGCATCACACTCTTAAAACCCCAGAGGAACTGGGGTGCACAGATGTAAGCTGAACAGATCTCTCTAGGAAGAGGTAAGCTAGACTGCTTTTTATGCTACATTATCCAAAAGTACTCTGCCACATAGTTCATTCAGGTGAAAGGTGTTGGATTACAAACTTTAATTGCCATTTACTGATGTTGCCTTTGTCAGCTGCTGAGAATGATAAGAAGCCTAAGATGGGTAGGGTATTTTTTTGTTCTTCATTTGGTTTTGCTCAGCCTATGTGAAAAGTCCCTTCTTCTCCAGGTGCTCTGGCCTTTTAGGGTATGTCTACACCAAAATTAAACACCCATGGCTGGCCTGTGTCAGGTGACTCGGGCTTGCAGGGTTTGGGCTATAACTGCTGAATCTTGCGAGTGGGGAGGGTCCCAAAGCCCAGGCTCCAGTTTGAGTCTGAACATCTACACCACAATTAAACAGCTCCGTAGCCCAAGTCAGCTGACATGGGCCAGCTGATGTCAGTGTAGACATACCCTTATTGTTTTAATGTGTCTGTACACTCTTAAAAGCCATATTCAGCTGTGCTTATTCCACTTTATGCTCTGCAACATTTGCATAGCTAAACTGTGGCCTCAGTTCAGCAAGATACTTAAGCCTGCACATTGCTTTAAACACATGAGTACTCCCATTGAAATAAATGAGATTACTAATCTGCTAAAGGTTCACATAAATTTAAGTACCTTTCTGAATCATGGCCTATATAAGGACATGTGTGGCACCATCACATTGAGAAACGTTCCCACTTCTTTTTTTAAGGTTATCCGTGATTGCCTCAGCTCTGTCAGGCCATAGAAATAATTATTTGTATATTAGTAATTCATCTCCAGGGAATAAAGTGTCAAGAAAAATATTCTCGGATAGTGAGTTGGGGTACATATTTACAGATGTGCTGTATACCAGAAGAGGTCATACATAACTGAACTGATGTAATTTCTTGCACCTGCTTTAGTCAGAAAAGAACACTGTTATGAAATTGTAAATGATTTTTTCCCATAAGTGTTTTGTTTTATGCAAGCAAACAATGGAGGTTGGTGCCAAAAATAAATGGTGGCACTAAAAGTGCCAGGAGACCCATCATCTCAAAGCCTCTACAAAGTGAAAAACTAGTGAAATAAGGAAGCCTTAACGGGTCATTGTGTTAGTTACTGTACGTACATATAATACGAGTTAGTCCCTGACCCAAAATGCTTGCAGTCTAAGCAAGAATTTACAATTCTCACAGTCTACTTATCCAAAACAATTGGCAGAATAAATTTGAGAATAATTTCATATAACTAATAAGCTTAAGAATTTTTTTAATAGAAACAAAAGGTAATATTTGTTCAATACATTGTTGAATAAATTAATCCTAGTAGATTATTCACTTGGCTTTAAGTATTTGCAACTTTTCAATGGAAAATGGTGATAGTACTCAATACTTTGTGGATCTGAAATCACATATAAAGGACATGCAGTAGCTACACCGTGATACATGCACTTATAGGGTGGCAGTGCTCTGAAAAAGTGACTAAAAATGCATTGTGTGCGTTACATGTTTATTGTCGATTAATAATTCCCATATCCTCAGTTGGCAAGCGAAAAGATGATTTTCTAACTGTCAGTACTGCATACTTCCCTGGTGCTAGAGAGTCAAGGGTTATGATCTAGGAAAGCAACCCTATTCAGGACAGCACTTAGTACTTACATATGCTTTCCTAGTTGAGTATAAGCTTAGGTGTTGCCCTGATTTGGGGCCCAAACTGGGTTCTTACCTCTTTGTGCCTCACCAGTAATAAAAGTTCTGAAGACTAAATTAGGCTCTTAGGTCCAGATTTTTAAAGGTATTTAGGCTTTGTGGCACACAGCGTTGCAAAGTCTAACTGGTTTAGGAGCCTAAATCTCAATTTTCAAATGACAGCCAATGAGATTTAAGCTCCTAATTGCCTGAAATAAATTTAAAAATCTGGGCCTTACTGTCATGTAGGCTAACCTACTGTCTTCCAGTTGTCCAGTGTTCTTTATGACCATGGAGTTGCCCGGGTGTGACTGGTTGAAACTCTGTAAACAATTTTGCTGATAATGCACAAAACTGAATCAAATCTTGTTTGCTCTCTTAGCTGTTTTGTCTCTGTGTTGCTAACATGAGTAAAAAGCAGTAAAAAAAATTATTTCAATTGCAAAAGTAAGCAAATCTGATTCTGAATACAGAAAGGAAGCAGATGAGAAGTAAGGAGAAGTCATTTTTTCATAGTCCCGTTTCAGAGAAGAACTGCACTTTAAGCATTTTTACAGACATGGCTAAATAAGTGCCTGCCTAAGGCCAGCCATATCAACTTTGAAATCATATAAAAGCTGGGGAGAGAGAGAGATTGGATACTAGTCATTGGTCACTTTCAGAATAATGTAAAAGGGCATGACTCCCATGAGATCCATTTTTCAGATCCCTACATAATAGGTCATTTTTTCAAGCTAACCCTTCTATCGGGCAGAAACACTGAAAGTACAAGGGCTGTCATCTATCATGTCTGCCCATGAAGTTCAAAGAAGGATAAAATAATTTCATTCTCACTTTCTCTTTGTTAAAGCTCTTTCCCCCCTTTTATTCTTTTACTTCTCTTTAAAACATCATGGAAAACACACGTCATGAATGGTTAAAGGTCAGTGAATACTGATCTTTTTAGTGCTCTCTTTATATGTGTTTTGTGTGTCTATCTTTTTGTCGAGTTTCCTTATGAAAAAAATATACTGCTGAACCACTGAAAATCTAGTGTTGCTTTTTTACTCACCTCTGAATGATTTTCCAATATTTTTTAAATACTCATCAGTAAAAGATTTCTATGAGGGTCTTAAGTCCTTCACAGTGTATTGAAGGACCACTTTACCAGGATCCAAGAAAATACATTAATAAATTCTGCGGCGTGAAGTAGGTTCAAAATAATATGTACACTGTAGATAATGGAAACATGTTGACATTCTTAAGGTTATAAAAACACTTGAAGTTATCATAATCGTAACATTGAGCAAGATTGAAGATTATGAAGTACAATGTCCCTGAAAATCCTAGAGCAGCATCTTTCCCATTTTACTAATTGCTGAGACACTTGAGATCTCAGTGTGATTTTTTTCTCTCTGCACAAATGAACAAGTGGAGGCCACAGCACCTCTTTAAAAAGGCAGATGTGCTAAATAATTAATTTATGAAGAGAATCAGAGTGGGAACTAGAACCAGGATACTGTGACTTTCCAGGTGAATTCTCGGGTAGTTCAACTAAAGAAGCAACTTTGTTAGTGCGAAAAAACACTTGGATAAATCCCCTCTTTCTTTTTTGAGTACATGTCAGTGTGGATCCCAATATAGGAGTGAACATGTCTTGTGTATGAGATCACATTTATTTTGAATAGCAGTGTGTTTGGGGCTGTGCATGCAACCTGTGCTGCCTCATGCTCCGGCATGAGGGCCATAAAGGGCTGGGCAGCTACATCCCTTCCTCAGTTCCCTCATATCACTCATGGCAGTGAGATGGAACCCAGTGAGTATCCAACCCCCTACTTCCTTAGAAGCCCTAAACTGGTTCATTTTCAACCCTTTTTATGAAGAAATCTTTGCACTTTCATTCAATAGCTTTGTCCCCCTATCCCCCCCCAGGGGAAAAGGAAAAAAGAGGAAATTGATCTATGACCCCTCTGTAGAGCAGGGTGATTAGCTTTGCATCAGTCTTACTGCGGACCATCCTGCCATGTGTTGAGCAGCAGATCACCCTCCCGCATGCCTACAAAAGGGAAATAACTCTCCCTGGTGGCTTTGCCCACACTGGAACTGGACAAGGGCCCACAGAAGTGGAAGATGCTAGAAGGACAACAATAATAATTTTCATCTCCACTCAAGGAATCCTCCTCATTGGTGGACAAGACAGTGACAGCAGCTCCCATACCAGTGATCAATGACATCAGAGTCTTTCCAGGACTTCCTGTGCAGAATCGTGACCATCCTAGACATTGAGACTATGTTCATACAGGAGAAGTCTCACAAGCTCTTTGATATTATGAGTGTGACAACACTGGCTAGGATTGCCTTCCTCATTAATGAGGGGAGCCTGAAAGAGCTAAAGAGCTATGGCAGACCCCAGTCATCATACTTCCCATCTCCAAGCCCATGGAGAAAATGTATCAGGTGCCCCCTAAAGGTTGTGAGCACTTCTATGCCCAACCACACCCTTGGTCATCTCCGTAGTGCATGGAAAATAAAAATCCACTAAAGGCACTCTGATGGCCAAGGACCCTAAGAAGTTAGATCTGTTTGGGCACAAGGCCTATTCATAAGGTGCTTCCAGTGATGAACTACTAGACGTTGTCTGCCATATGTAATTACCCCGTGGAAGAGAGGTTGTCCTTTCCTTTCAGAAACCCTGCAGGATTGTAGGTCTGAAATGAAAGACCATCAACGAGGGGCTATGAGAACGTTGCTGCAGATGGCCATGGACACCTCTGATACAGTAGCTAGGTCAATGGCTACAGCCATCACAGTGAGGCAGGCGTTGTGGCTCCAGGCATCAGGCACGCTGCACAAAGTACAGGCTACAAATAAGGACCTGTGCTTTTGAGGGAATAGAGCTCTTCAGCCAGAGGACAGATGAAGCGCTGCACTCTTTCAAGGACTAAAAGTCTACACAGTGGGCCCTGGGAATTTACACACCGGCTCCATACAGAAAGTCCTACAAGTATTAAGACCAGCAAAGGCCTTTTTAGTTCTGGAGCTGAGATCCTGAATTCCAGTAAAGGAAGAAAGCTAGGTGCTCCAAGGGCACCCATGTCCTTATCTGACTAACCCAGCCTACTCCTAGAGCCAGCAGATTTAACAGCAGGGTTGGGAGCCACATGGGAGCTGATCTGAAGCCTAACGCTGCCTTTGAGAATCACCAGGCCTGGGCAGCTTTCATAGCCAACAGATGGGCATTAGACCTCATTGTCCAGGGCTACCACAACAGCTCCATTCACTACAGCCTAACCCCACTCTTTCCTGTTCTTCTTCATAAGATCCTGTTACAATCAGAAATGGCATCATTACATTGTCTAGGAGCCATAGAAGAGGTACTGCAGGATACAGGGGAAGAGGCTACTCTAGATATTTTCTTATCTTAAAGAAAAGCATTCTTTATCCTATCCTAGACCTGGGAATATCCGAGACACATTCATACTCCGCTCAAATTCAGGATGGTAACGTTTGCTTCCATCATTCCATTTCTCCAAGTTCAGGATTGGTTTGTGGCTTGTGACTTACAGGATGCGTACTTCCATGTAGCTATCCATTCGACCCACAGGAAGTGCCTAAGATTCACAGTGGGGCCCAATTATCACCAGTATAAGGTATTGTCATTTGGACTTTCCACATCACTGAGAGCCTTCCAAAAATGTCTAGTAATAATAGCACACTTCAGAAGGAAAGGCATTCATGTCTACCCTTATCTGGACAATTGGCTGATCAAAGGCAGATCCCAGCAGGAGGTGGGCAAGCTTAACATTCATCCTCTCACTGTTCTTTCAGCTAGACCTTCTAGTGAACTACAAAATATACTCCCTCATACCATTACAGATAATAAAGGTCATAGGCCTGATTGACTCTCGCTGACCTTCCCCAAAACAGGTTCCTGTTGATGCAGTTGCTAGTATTTGGGATAGAACTAAACCTGACACCAATGGTGCAGCTGTGTGTGGGGTTGCTTGGCCATGTCCATGTGCACATACAGGACACAGCTTGTCAGGCTTCATATGCTACCGCTCCAACTCTGGCTCAGGTCAGTCTATTCCCTGAAAAAACACCATATGAACAAGAACATTGTGATCTTATCTCTTGTTATTGCAGAACTGGTGGAAGAAACACAGAAATGTGCACGGAGGAGTACCATTCTCTCCCCCCTCCCTGACAAAGACATTAGTCATGGGACAGAGACAGGTTGAAAAGCCCACCTGGACCATCTATGAATGTAAAGGATTTGGTACCCAGAAGACATGGGGTCCACATCAGTGTTTTAGAGCACAGAGCTATAAGACTAGCCTGCATGGCCTTCCTACCTTTTCTTCCCAATACCACAGAGCATATCCTGATGGCCAGCACATCTGTGATGCATTACATAAACAAGCAGGAAGGTGCACAATCATTTCCCTTCTGCCTGGAAGCCACCAAGCATTGGACATGCCACCAACATGGGATGATCTCAATAGCTCTTCACCTCCCATTTGTCAGCAACAAGTTGGCATGCTTCCTGAGCAGATAGTTAGGCCACCACCTGATTCCCCTTTACATCAGTTCCTCTGATCCCCAGGATGATTTACAAGATGCAAGGGGACACGTTCACCATCATTTTCATAACTCCATACAGACTGAAGCAGTTTTGGCTGATAGACCTACTAAAAATATCCATCTACCTTCTGAGCTAGCTCCAAGACTGTCCTGACCTGATCTCCCAGCTCCATGGTCAGACACTCCATCCAGGCCTGAAATCCTTGCACCTGATGGCATGATTGTTGGCTAATTTAGTACCACAGATAGACACTGCTCCTGGCAGATCCAGGAAATCCTGACACAGAGTAGGAAAACATCTACCAGAAGAACACAATCTTGATTATGGGCAATCCAACATGGTCTAGATCTGGTCCAGGCCTTGATACCAAACATATTTGACTACTTATTGCACTTAAACCCTAGCTATTTGTGGGTGAGGATAGGGGGTGTTAATGTTTACAAAGATCAATGTGTCCTGTATTTTTATTATTGTTATATATTTATATTTAAAAAGTCAATGTTTTATTTTGGCTTGGTTTGATGTTGAACTCCATCCATCTGAGCTACTGTGGTCTCTCATGGGAGTTGTAGTTTTGCTGCGTTTATGGGCCGAACTTTCTGGGCAGACTACATAGAATCATAGAATATCAGGGTTGGAAGGGACCTCAGGAGGTCATCTAGTCCA
>NW_020664435.1:10393462-10522782 GCF_002925995.2 Terrapene triunguis | reverse complement strand
CCAGTTCCCTCAGCCTCTCCTCATAAGTCATGTGCTCCAGACCCCTAATCATTTTTGTTGCCCTCCGCTGGACTCTTTCCAATTTTTCCACATCCTTCTTGTAGTGTGGGGCCCAAAACTGGACACAGTATTCCAGATGAGGCCCCACCAATGTCGAATAAAGGGGAACGATCACGTTCCTCGATCTGCTGGCAGTGCCCCTACTTATACAGCCCAAAATGCCGTTAGCCTTCTTGGCAACAAGAGCACACTGTTGACTCATATCCAGCTTCTCGTCCACTGTGACCCCTAGGTCCTTTTCTGCAGAACTGCTACCCAGCCATTCGGTCCCTAGTCTGTAGCAGTGCATGGGATTCTTCCGTCCTAAGTGCAGGACTCTGCACTTGTCCTTGTTGAACCTCATCAGGTTTTTTTTGGCCCAATCCTCTAATTTGTCTAGGTCCCTCTGTATCCGATCCTTACCCTCTAGTGTATTTACCACGCCTCTCAGTTTATCATCATCCAATGATGCACCATGATTATTGGATTCCCATGTTGAATTATTGCAGTGCATCCAGGGGGGGACTGCAGTGAATTATGGGAGATGTAGTCCAAATTAGGAGCCCTACCTACCCATAGATGAGAATGGGGGCAGGAAGCACCCGAAGTACAACTCCTGTGAAGCACCATAGGTACTCAGGCAGCCCAGATTAATTCAGACTGACCTAAAACTAAATATTTGGAGTCAGTTTGACAAACCAAAATGTTTTGTCTCAAGTTGATCCCACTTGAAACAAAATGCTATATTTTGAGTTTCCCAAAGGAAAATTGAAAAATGTGGTCAAAAAAAAAATTCTTGGAAAATGTGAATTTTTGGAAACTGCATTTTCAATTGAAAACCTATTTTGATAAAAAACTTTGACCAGCTCTTGTTAGCTGTTTATTCTTTGAGCTGTTTGGTAAGCCAGGAAGATCTCTCAATAAATAATGATGATGATAATAATTTAAAAAAATCCTACCTTGAAACTAAATGCTGAAATTAGTTCCAAGGGTAATAAACAAGAGACAACCACTATTTGAACAGAGATTGCTAAAAACCATGGAATCTTAGCCAGTGTATTTGTCAGCCTGAAGGGATTCACTGAAGTAAACATCTGGAACAGTAACTGGGCGTAAGAAACAACCCACTGATGGAGGTTCCTGAAAATAAAGTAAAGTTTTTCGTATGGGGAGGTTTATAGAATGCGCACTGAAGGTATAAACATGAATACTTTCAAACTCTATTATGTTTCCAGTATGTCTTGGTTTCTCCTCCCACACTTTTGTCTGTCACCTCTTTAGACTTGAAGCTCTTAGGGACTATCTCTTACTATATGTTTATACTGTTCCTAGCACAATGGGGCTGTGATTTTGGTTAAGGCCTCTAGGCGCTGCTGTGATACAAATACCAATGTACTAATAATGTTTCAGAGTGTTAAAAAATGACGAAGATAATATTTCGTGCTAAGAGCTTTACAAAAATTATTCAATTGGGCCTCACAAAACCTCTGTGACAAATAGCAATCATTTCACCTGTGACAGAAATGATGTCATCTTTGGGTGAGCCTCTGGATACAAAACAGGAAACAAATGATACCAGGTGCAGTCACAACTACTGAAGGTGAAATGTAGGTGGGCGCTACCGCCAGCCACCAGGGAGACAGCCAAAATCTGTACAAAAATGCCTTGGAATCCATCTCTGATCACAAATGCAGAGAACCTCTCTTTGGTCTCGGAGACATGGCACCTCCTGTAGCACAATGTCCACTAACACCATGCTGGGCCATTGGTTGAACCTTTACTCAGAAGGAAAAGTGTCACCTACAGCTTCTCAGTGTTAATCTACCAATCTAATCATTGACTGGCTAACCCCTTCTTGGCTTGTATGATCAAGCAAAATCACAGTACAAGGTACAGTACATTCTGCTTAATAGCAGCCTCTTGGTTGCTAGAAAAAAGTTGCCATTATCTGGCAGTTGCTAATAAGAGGAAGGCACGTTTTCAGGGCTAAAGCCAGGGAAGAAAGTGCTGGGATGTGCTTTCCCTGGCTGTAGCCTTGCAAGCCTGCCTGTGGACAGGGCAGCAGCAGGGATGGGGCTTTTTACAGGGACCACAGGTGCTGGAGGCCCATGGACATGCACGGTACCTCTCCTTGCTCTCCCTGGGGGTTGGGGCTTAGCACATCCCAGAGCAGCCCAGAGAGAGGTATCGTGCCCTGCTGGCAGACTCCCCTCTCAGCCTGCAGCCCCTACCTCCTGTGCCATGCCTGTGCACCGGCAGGCTTGTGGGGCTGCAGCCCCGGAAGGAAGCGCTGGAATCAGCTGAGCAATGGCTGCAGGGAGCTTCTTGACTGTAGCCCCACAAACCTGCCTACAGTCAGTGCTCGACAGGTGCACTGCCCAGTGCTTCCTTCCCTGGCTGCAGCCTTTAAACCTGCCTACAGCCGGGGCATTTCTTTGAAAAATGTTGTTAGTAAGTGGCATGCTGTTGCCAGCATTTGAGTCTGATTAACATTAAAGTGAATGGAATGGGATTAGTTCCCAGAAAAATGTTGCTGTTAACGGGAAGGTGTTAATATCCGGATCGCTATTAAGTGGAATCTACTGTATCCTGCTAAGTCAAACCAAATTCTGTTTGCTTTTGCTTCTGGCATAGGTGGTATCATTTTTCTGCAAGATGAATAGTGGAAAAAGTTAATCTCAGGATTCAAGACAGTCTCCTAAAAGGGCCACTTAATAGAGTGTTGTACTTTTACAATGGCATTATCTTTGTTTTGTTTTCTTAAACTTATTAACACTAAGTTTAATAATAAACTTGTTGGGACCCTCAGAGTTGCTACCATATAAAAATGCAAATGAGTTTTACAAACAATAAGCCTTTCAAAACTTTTGTATGGTACAGTAGGTAAGTATCACAGCATCATACTCATTTTACAGATGAGTAAACAGACACAGAGAGGGTAAATAACTCTCACGAGGCCACACAGCAAGTCAGTTGCATAGTCAAGACCTGTAGTGCTGAGTGCTCTCTTCTAACAACTAGACTAAGCACCCTCTGTGTTTAATGTTAAAGTATTAACTTCTTCCCTGTCACACCATTCTCAAACTTGCAGGCATAATGAGATACACTTGTAACAGACATGTCTACTGTATCAGTGTCTGCTAGACCTGTTTTTGCTAGTCTTCTCTCAAACACTCACTGCAGTGGTTATTACTGAATCTGACACTAGGGATATATGGCAACCAGCTTCCAGGTTCGCAAGTTTGCATTAGGGGAGGGAGCAGGGCTACCGGGTGGCAGCAAGTATGCAAACTCTTATTTCACATTAGTTCCCCGAGGTAGGAAATTCTTCCAAAGGAGATCATTGAATTTACCTGTTTCATATTTCAACCACCATTGTACGATGCCCAATTGCACATAAAGCATCTGGTGTAAGCAAAACTAATTTGGATCTTCTTTTGTAAAATGTTAGCAGGATTAAAGGATCAAGTAGCCGGTTTCCTTACAAGAATCACTAGAGGGAACCATACTGAGGAAGAGATAAAATAATTAGGACAGCAGAAAAACAGGCAGCATGCATCTCAACTGCAACTGTTCCTGTATAAACTCAGCCTATAAAATTATATTAGTTTGCTTATCAAGCAAGCTTCTTTTCAAATTTAATAGCTACCTATATTACACTGACTGTATCAACACCTGTGACTTTTATATTGTAGACAATTTCCAGATCTTCTGAGCTATAGTTCTTAGCACATTTCCAAAAAGGTTAAACTACCAAGGCTAGCCCAGGGGATGAAGATAATATTTTAAAATAAGTGATATGTTATTTTTAATTATTTATTTATATATCAAATGTAGTATTTTACACATTTGTTGTGGATTTAGTAATACATAAGTAATTATAATACAATTTGCCAGATTTTGAATCCCATGACTAGAGTTCCTAAATGCTACAGTAATATAAATAATAAAATACAATAATACATAAAATAGTTAAAATATTTTTCAATTTATTTAAAATATAGTGAGGCAGATACTCACTATCTGAGGTGTGCTGTAGTGAAGAGGCAGTGTCAGGGAGGGAACATGGACAGGATGTTCCGCACTCTGATGCTCTCCAGCAGTCAGCATGGGGGACATTTATATGTAGCTGTAAATTACAATAGTCCAAAGGCTGCTCTTATTTGAATCAGAGGCTGGACTTTTCTCTAGGAGTGTAGGCATCTACCTTGCCCAGACCCCGTTGAGTCCTACATGAAGACCGTCTGTCCTAGCTGGACTTAAGGCTCAGGGGCAGTGTTATACCATAAATATGCAAAAATGTGAAAACTGGTCTGTTCAATGCTATTGCATATGTGTGTATAATATATATAAACTATTCCACCTTCAAACAAAAAATAAAGTTGGATATATTTTTACAAGGTAAAATATTAAGAATCTTCCATTTAGCGTTTGCTACCACTTCCCCTTTTGTAAAAATTATATAATGCATGCACAGCACCCATCCGTATACCTAAATGAACCACCTTTTAAAAATTTATCGATTTGGTCTCAGAAAAAAAGTATACGGATACCTGAGCATTTCTCCTTTGCTATACTTATGTACATTACTCTATGTATTACATAAAATGTTGCAGATATTGAAGAAAGGTTGTTTAATTATCTAAGCAACTGGCAAGTTTTTAGTCATGGGCACCATGTAGAAATTAGAATACCCTGTTATGGCTAGGTAGCTGGTTACAAATTGCCCATAATATTATTAAGGCTAGTCAACATTTTTCATAACAAAGTCATTTTAATCTAAAAATAGCCTTTTCTTGAAATGAAATTTTTCATGAACACTACATTATAGATAATTTGGGTTTTTTTGCATTTGTGCTGCTTATGTGTTCAAATATTTTTAAATCAAAAATCTTATAGAAAGGTGAGGTTTTTTTGGTAAATGAATTTTTTTTTATAGCTAATGTTTTTGATGTTTTTGATTTCAAAAACGGAGAGAAAAATCATCAAAACCAAACCAGTTTTTGGTTTTTTGAAAATTTGTAGGAAAAATATATTCTGCTACATGGGAAGGCCGAGTCCTTGGTCCCTTACAGTTAGGGCTAGCTCTAGGTCAACCATGAAGATGTTACTCCTTACTACCCATCAGTCAACACAATTAGCAGTAATGGAGTGGTTTTTTGGGGCCTTTTTTGGTTTTGGCCCATGATATTTTGGTATCTTGTGCTGCTTGGTAGATCTGCAACAACTGGTCTCTAACATCAGTGTTCTCTTGTAAATACATTTTTTCTCCCTACTCACCAACCCAGTGGGATGTGTTGTAACTAATTCTGGAAAAAGAGCACGCAAACAGTATGGAATCTTCCATCCATCACACCATATTTGTATCTGTCCAAGGAATACTCAACCTTTGCTTATTATATGGTATAGTACAATATTTTCCTTATACCACTGCAATATTATAATTACAGTTTTGTATCATCTTTTCCATTACAACACTTTAGTTTCAGTAGTTTAGTGCTTAGTTATTAAAATTCACTCCAGGCTGCAAAATGACATAGTAAACATTTTTTAATATAGTTTTTGTTTTTCAGAATGTGAAACAAAATTATTACTAGCAGAAACAAATGCTAACAAGATATTAAAATGGACAGTTAATCTTCCTGCCTGGTGTTCAGAGCTCCCTATGGGCTCACTCTGCACTACTGCACTGAACTTACATCCAGCTACAATCCTGACTGCTCACTTTCTCCTCTTCCCTCTTCCACCTTCAGTGAGGGAGAGACCCAACCTCTTATTTGTGCTGCTCTCTGTATTTGGAATACTCCCACCTCCTCCCTTTGAGTGACAGAGTCACTTCCAATTTTTAAATCTCCCTTTAAACTTCGTGTTCAAGTGAGCTTGTTGTGATTTCATGTTTGAAGTTATAATATCTAAGTATTCTCCAGAATTTAGAGGAAATACCAAAAAACTGTGAGAGAGGCCGTTCTGCTGTATTTCTCGCCTGACCGGAAATAAGTAGTAAAAATCTAGCAAGGAAGCCTGTGCTTCTGGGATTTGCAGGTTGTAATATTCCAATACTTTTATCTAGTAGAACTGACATATCTCTGGTCCCCATATGTTAAATCTTCAGCCCTAGTTGTGAGATAAAAGGACTATGCTTTTTGTTTGAGGAAGGTACTTACTCTACCTTTCAGTTGATTTTGCTCATGCTTGCTTCCTAACATTTGCCTATCTCACTGATATAGAAAGTACATAAGAGCTAAAGTTGTGCAAATCTATTTATTGGTTCCTAAATTTAAAAAGTCATTTAACAGGACTCAGAACATGCTTTGAGGCTGAGCCCCTTAAGGCATGGGGAATACAAGAGAAATGTGGTGTAACACTGAAATATTGCAATAACCTATATTTACCACAAGGTGGCACAAAATTGTGTCTAATGAACTAATGAACCCTTGTGAGTTTGGGATCCAGATCTTCACACTGGGCCTCAG
Source organism: Terrapene triunguis (assembly GCF_002925995.2). Lineage (NCBI taxonomy): Eukaryota > Metazoa > Chordata > Testudines > Emydidae > Terrapene > Terrapene triunguis. Next base: position 10,516,270 of record NW_020664435.1, on the reverse strand, counting down.
CCTTATTTGTTTTCTGTTTAGCAGCTTCCTAATATCTGTGTGTTTGCTCAGCAAAATCAGTTAGCTCCTATAAACAGTCTACACACACTGCAAAAATAACTGGGTGCAGTTTGGCAGGTTATTATTGTACTTGTAAGGGGTGAATAACAACTTTCCCCTGCATCTCTGTGAGAAGGTTCAGAAGCAGATCTCCTTGGGAGACCACTAGTAGCTAACAGTTAAAAGTCTGGATCCAGTGGCCTGAGCTGGGCTTGGTACAGGGCTAGGAGTGGAGGCAAAGGGGCTGTTTTTGTGCTTCCCCAACAATGAGAGCAATAAGGGCTGAAAGACACAATTTAAAAGCCAAAGTCAACTCAAGACAATCTGCCACCCTAGGCAAAGCTTGAGAATGCCACCCCCCTCCAAACGCCTAGAACAGAAGTTCTCAATTTGGCAGGGGGGAGGGTTGGCATTGGACTTTCCAGGAGAGCACAATAAGTCTTCTGATAGTTCACACCGCCACTCACACACTTTGACCTGGCCAGCCCTCCATCATGGTGAAAGGGGAGGGAGAAGGATGGCTGGGCCAAATTTAAGTGGGTGATATTGTGACCTGGCATACAGCCAAGCAAATCTTGGCCGATAGTTAGAGCAGCCTTGAGGCCATTTCACCTGTCCATTCCCCCTGCACTGGGTGCTTGGGGTGGTTGGTGCGGAGATAGTATAGCAGCACTACACCACCTAGTGATTGTCTCCGGGTTGAGGGAATGATCAGTGGAATAATTAATCCATCTTTATGACCCCTTTGCATTGCTACAGCAAAGGTGCCAAGAATCTGGTCCAATGTCTTCTGCTTAACAGGAAAAGTTATTCAAATGATTTTCCTCTTATCGTGCAAAACAGCTGTAGATGGGGAAAGGAACACACCTGCATTGCCCCCGAGTGTTGGCCCCCAGCAGCACTAGTAGGCTTTTGACTGACATCTGGCTGGGCTAGTTGTAATGTGCTTTTGAGTGACAAGTGAACTGATGTTTGATTAAGGAGTTTCAGTGTGTTTGCAGTGGAGTTAAGAGACCGAGAGAAGTGAGAAGCAGCAGTCCGAGCAAAAGTTTGCTTGGGACTGGAATACGGAGCTATATTTTGCTGGAGCCCTGATGAGGTTACACATGTCAACTTTGCTACTTTTGCTGTTAATCCATCGTCATTCATAGGAATAAAAATAATTGTTCGTATCACAAATAAAAAGGAGATGAAGAAAATATCGTGGGCCAAGAAGTAATTTACCACTTCAGAGATATCCCATCATTTTGGTCTTATTGGTGCTGCGATTTTTCACGTCTCAATGCTGAGCCTTGTCTACACTACAGCTTCCATCAATGTTAGCTGCACTAATTGGGAATAATGGTTCTGAAAAATGATAACATAGACAAGTTCAACTTGTCCTCTTAGTACCTAGGACACACTGAAAAATGGATTGCTAGCCCTATTCTTCTAAAATTATCATTAGATAGCTTTCTTGATTTATATATTTATTTGTACGTGTCCAACATTTAATAGTGAAGTTGATAAAAAGAAAAATATTGCAAAGGCAAGCAGGTAAAATGGTCATTCAGGACATACCAACAAATATAGTCCTACATTTTCATAAATGAATTGCAAATCTTAAATTTTTTTTTTTTTTTTTTTTTTTTTAAAATGGAGATATCCCATCTCCTAGAACCGGAAGGGACCTTGAAAGGTCATCAAGTCCAGCCCCCTGCCTTCACTAGCAGGACCAAGTACTGATTTTGCCCCAGATCCCTAAGTGGCCCCCTCAAGGATTGAACTCACAACCCTGGGTTTAGCAGGCCAATGCTCAAACCACTGAGCTATCCCTCCCCCCTGCATAACAACTTTCCCCTGTGATCAACATAATCACAAAATCTGCTAAAATGAGCCATTGATAATGAAATGAAAGACTGTGTACATTGGGTTGCAATGACATTCACACTCCACAGCTTTTTGTAAACTTTTAAACAGATTTACAGAACTGTTTTTCATACTAAACAAAAGGAAAAGAGTAACCGTTTGCAGATGTGTAGTGCTTCACAGGGGATGGCAACAAAGCATCAAGTATAAGCATAACATTTTATTATAGTGTTAAATCTTTTTAGAGTAAAAAAGGTGTTTTTCTGTATACTTTTCTACATATATCAGGTAATCTTCTCTCTTTATCCCGTGAATGCACCCCCATTTCTGGGTACTCTGTGGTGCAGAATAACGGGTTACAAAATGTTCTTCTGCAAGGACAGAAACCTTTGTGATCTCAGCAAATAAACTGTGGACTAACAGAAAGTACATCATGAGCTACAAGGAAGGCAGAGCTGTAACTGTCAAACATTCATTAAATGTCCTTTCGGCAAGATGTACTGAGGGCAAAAGTGTGAGGCAACAACTGTCACAGAAGTTAGCAGTATTCTTACAAGCTTAGTTTTAAAGAGAGAATATTTTTTGATGGTGAGTGTACTTAACCCATAGTTGCTTATTCCTCTGGCTGTCCACCAAACAAATGGTCCAGTCTACCTCCACTCCCATTGCCAAATCCTTCCTCTACCACTTGGCAAACATCTCAGCCCCCAACAAGAAGTTCCCTAACACCAAATACCAAAGCCATTCTTAGCATATGCCCTGACCCAAGTTGACATTTGACACTTTATATACTTACACACATGTGCTCCATTCAACCTGCATGTTACCTGTGTTTTTCTGGACATGCATTCTTATTAACTCTTCCAATTCAACTTCCTTGTCCTGCCCAAAAGGGATGGGCCAACTTGTTCAAATACAATAAGGAAGATGAGGAAGGATGGTCCATTGGTTAGGATGCTCACCTGGGTCTCAAAAGAGCTGAGTTCCGTGCCCTGTTTCACCACAGACTTCCTGTGTGACTGCAGGCAAGTCACTTATTCTCTCTGTGCCTCAGTTCCACATCTGTAAAATGGGGATAATAGTACCTTTGTACCTCACAGGGTTGTTTTAAGGATAGATACATTAAAGATTGTGAGGTGCTTAGATACTACTACTACTACTATGTAGCTGGGACTAAATAAGTACCTAAGAGAGAGAATAAAAACTGTCCTGTAAATAGTAGTATTCTTAGAGGCTGTTTTGCAGTATTTCCATCTCGATTAGAAATGGAAAATACTGGAAATCTAGCAAGAAAGCTTGTGCTCAGGACTACCAGTGTAATTTTGCAGACTTAAGAAGTTTGAGCAGTTCCACTTAGGTCTGAATAAGTACACAAGTGGCAATTTGTTTTAGTTCATTTAGTTGAGGTTTGCAATCCTTCCACTACCCCTTCATGTTTCCACTGAAGCTTTCCCTTGATTCCAGATGCACTTCTGCCATAGGACAGAATTTCTTGTCCCTATGTACGTATTTGATTTTGACCCCTGCACCAGGAAGTATCCAGTGGGGTTTCACTAACTGCTGCCTGTTTAGTGAACAGGAGGGAGCGGTCTTCACTAGACTCCTTTGGTGCTTCCTCCCTACCGTTACGAGACAGTAGTTACTTTCTTTTCTCTTCCCTACTGGGGATCTTGGCCCAACCACAAAACTGTGCAAACCCACAGTGCATCTATGGACAGTCTCTCTTTTTATATGTTCTCCACATCCACATTGCAAACATACTATGGCCTGAGCCCCTGCCAGAGTTCCTCAGGGCTCTTCCCTCTTCTTCTTGGTGCCCTGCAAACCCCTCCATAAATTTAACTGCGACATCCAGATGAACTGGCTTGTGCTGCCTCACCCATACTTGGGTATTCTCAGGGAGTCTTTGAAGAAAGTGTTCCAGAATCACAAAGCCCATAATCATCCCGATAGTTCAAGGATCTGGCCTTACCCAGTGAGAGGTCCAATCTGTTGATTTCTGTGCAAATGCATTGGGCCATATTCCTGCTGGCCATCTTGCCGCTCTAAATTTCTGGCATTATATTTCTGTGGACAGGCCCGTCTGGTCCAGGATGACTACCTTAACCACAACATTGGGGACTAGGTCTATACTGGGGGTTAGGTCGACTGAACTACGCTGCTCAGGGGTGTGGATTTTTCACATTTCTGAGCAATGTAGTTAAGCCAACTTAATTTTCTAGTGTAGATCAGGCCTTCCTGAGCACTCCTTTCTGTGCCATTTTGTACAACACTTCCCTGTTAATGGGCTAATTGGCTCATTGACTCACTAGCCCCAATCTGTCCTAGTAATCAGGTACATCTCTGGCTAATTAGGTCTTCTCCTGGGGAACCTAATTAATACTAATAGTGACCTGAGTGCTGGCTTAAGTGCTAGCCCTCAGCACTCTGTCACAGATCCCAATATGAGCTGGATTTGGTCCATTATTTTCTTTCTTGTATGTGATTTTCAAATGCTCACAACTTGATGAAATCAAAATCAGTTCCTTCCAGAACAAGGCCATGCTTCTCTTTGGGGACTATTTCCATGCTAAATTGCAGCTTTCAAACCTTAGCCCTTTTGGCTATAGGACTGTTCGAATAAGCATCACAAGAATTTTACTAAAATCAGAAAAGCATTTTTAGTCTCTTCTGAATGGCTGAACTATTTTTACTCAAACTTTAGGCAGAAAATTGCGCAAACAATTTCTGTCCAAAAGGTGAATCTTTCACAAAGTTCTGATGGTCTGCAAATAGGACTGTGAAATAGTTTCCATCTCAACTAACTACAGTGTTTGCTGCCACTATTTTTCCACTATAATAATAGTCTTCAATGAGTTTGCAGCCAGTCTACTTCACCATTATAATAGAGGTTACATCATAACAGACACACTTACAGTCAGCACACTGTTGAGTAGTGCATTCTCTTCATATACAATGGGATTTTTTTGCCTGGAAGATTTTCTTAACCACCTTTTGAAAAAGTGCAAAGTTCATGAAAATGAGACTGACAATCTAGCTGCAGAAAATGAGTGTTGGAGAAGTTACAAAGCTATTTTGCTGCATTCCTTCTGCCACCTGCTTGTACATGTTTCCCTAAGAGTCTTATTTATCACCTCGTCTGTCTGCCTGGACCTGAATTTTAAGTCCATACATTGCTTTTGTTTGAATCTCAAATTTCAAATTATTTGTTTTGTTATGTTTTCATTGCCTAAAAGTGCAATCCATTTTCAAGACATACTATTGCATATTTCAATTTTCTTTAGAACAGCACTCTTGGGTCTTTTTTTGTATCACAAACACACAGTAAGAGTACCACAGATGAGGCAGCATTGGCTAGGTTTTAAATTTTTTGTTGCCATTATGAAAACAGTAAATTACTCAATGTCATCTTGGCCTTTTCCATAATGCTGACAGCCTACAATTTCCTCTTCCCCTTTTAAGTATCAATTTTTTTTACAGTAGTCTATAAACTACCTCGTTAATCAGATAGTGTAAAATCCAATTAGAGACATTAGAATCCAGAAATACAGAAGTGTTAAGGAATTTATTTCTTGATTGACAAGAAAGCCAAATAGACTCATCTATTTAGAATCTTAGCAACAATTAGCTGCCTTAGTTTCATTTATTGTGACATAAAAAATCTGGTTTATTGAGAGCTCTATTGAATAAGATTTCTATGATATGCACCATGAGAAAATATCTTCAAACTAAAATGATTGTTTTGCTGTAATAAATTGAACCATATGTACACTATGTTATTCAATCTTTTTTCTTCAAGGCATAAATTGATATTAAAGAACATTTAAGTCATAACACATGGTTATCCAGGCATGAACGAGGCAATAACCCATATAAGTTGTCAAGGTGAAGCCAAAGCATTTATTAGAGGTTTGTGTTGTTTTTGAAAAGTGCACGGTTGGATAAACATGGATTAGTGCTATTATGCTGCTACGATGACTCAAGTGTGTTTTTACAGTGTCAGTAATTTTTATGTTTAAAAATCACTGGTGCAGTATATTAGCTATAATTTATGTTTATCATCTTGTGTACTCTAATAGGTTTCAACAAACCATTTAACACTTCAGCTTGTGCATATACATTACTTAATAGGTATTTATCTTAAAAAAGAGATACTTAAATGGGACTTTCAAAGCTTGCAACTGAATGCTAAGAGCAAATACTGCAGTGAGGCACATTAACTTTTTTTTCCAGTTGGCATTTAACTTTGAACAGTGTGACCATACAATTTCTTTGTACACTTTGTTCCCAAGTGGAGCAAGAAAGATAGATATATCATCTTCAAAGCCTGGCAGCATGAATGACATCAAAATCCCTGACTTGGAGTGTCCGTCACACTTACTAAGTAGAGTGGATGTGATAAAGCCAACACAGCTGAAAATATCAATAACTTCCTGTCATCAGAGGTTGCCCTTTGAAGAGGGCGTAGGGCTTTATGCTTTCCTGATTAAGGGTTATTATCGATAGCAGCCACAAATATTTATATTTCTTCTCATTATTATTTTTTCAGTGCTTTGGGTCTCCTGTTTTTAATAACCCCTCCCAGCCCCCAACACCCAACACTTTCTTTGAGGAACAAGCTTTCTCACAAACAAAAGAGACAGAAATGGGGAGGGGAAGGGGTCAGGGAAGGAAATCAATTAGAAGTGCCTAGCCACACTAGCCTTTTTGTGGTAATGTATGAGTAAGGCTTAATTTATTGTGATACTATTGATTCTTTCAAGCAACACATTGCTTACTGAATGGGCTGTGCAGATGATATATTTCTGTTCTGGACAGGCTTGGTATATATTACGAGTGTTTAGTACTTTCATAAAGGAGATTGATGCTAATTTAAAAATCATCACAAACTGGTCTCTCTGTCTTTTAAGCTATTACTCTGGAACTTGTGGGAAACCACTAGACAAATATAAATGTAACTTCTGGTTACCAACCTGAAAAAATACCAGATTCATTTGCCAGTGAGGTCTTTTTGGAGGGGTAAAAAGAGTTTGTTTAGAATTCTAAGCTTATGGCCAAGCTGATTTGCTCTGTAATAGATTTTTTACAAAGAAGCTATCAATTCTCTTGACTCGATCAAGCATATCAGTTGGCTGAGTTAGCAAATAGAGAGGATTTATTACTCATGAGGGAAAAATTGACCAAGATGGACTACTTTGTATTGCAAACTACCTTTTTCATATAACCTCTTTCTTAAGCATAATTAAAAAAACATTGGTATAACTTGGAAATTATTTTTAATTTCCAAACCAAGGTATTTATTTTCTCAAATTTTGTTATTTTTCATATATGAGCAGGGAAAGTATTTTAAGAGTTTAGGTTTTGATCAATTTACTTATCAAACTATAGATACATACAAATACTCTTTCTTTTATGTTTAGCCACTTCTAACACCTCTATTTCTACAAGATACACCTAAGGCCTCACTGCATATAAACACAACTGGCCAATTTCAGTGCTTACAGTATGTCAGTGGATTCGGCTCCAGTAACTTCAGTGGAGTTATGCTGCTTATACTAGTTCTGAATTTTCCCTTACGTGGCTCACTGTGCAAAGTACATCCAATTCACACTTGTAACAGTAATAGTGTTCAGTCCTCTTCAGATGTAACGTGTCTACTTGGAGTATTAATGGGGCCCCATTGTTCAGGAGCTGTAAAAACATAGAATCAGAGACAGTCCCTGACCCAGAGAGCTTATAGTCTAAAAATGATGCAGCCACTAGATGTCTGTGTGCTGTATAGAATTCTAGACAGGCTGTGGTCCTTGGCAAACAAGGATAACAAAGCTGGAACTTGATCTGTGTGGAAGACTGTTTTTGTGTGTATATTTCATAGTTATTTTCATTAATAAATGCCCCCAGTTTAAGGAGGATTGATTTTTATATGTCATGACATCAGGAAAAGGGGGCATTGGAGCAACACCAGTATCACCACCTTCATGCAAGCAGTGTTCTTCAGTTTCTGCAACAGCATTCTACCGTCCTTGTCCCTTGCCGCCAACAGGCCCTTTTTCTGAGGTGCTCCCATTCTCTGCAGCAATACTGAACTCTTTCCCCTCCCTTGAGTCAATATACCTGAGCCACTCTCTCTGCTTTCAGCCTCACTCTGCTCTCCTTGCTTCCCTTGAAATGTCTGATATCACTATCTATTAATTTGTTTTCCTACAAGGACTCAAAGACCTTACAATCCCCTCCATCACCGGGCTGGACACTAAGAAAGATAGGGTTTCTGGTCTCTCCTCTTCCTGCTTTCTTTGTTGATGTTAATATTTGTTACTCAGGCTTTCAACGTCAGTGAGATTGGTAGAAACCATGTTATTGCTATTGGACTTGTTGGCAGCATTCAGTACAATCAGTTGCAAAGTACTGCTGACTCAGATGCTTTAAGCTGCATCCACTTCTTGATATCAGAAAGGTCACAAAATATTACAGTGGGAGGCTACTATGCCTTGTCAAAACTTGCAAGTATGGTACTTGATTTTAGCACCTATTTTATTCATCCCATAAGGATAGAGAAAGTTGTGGACTGGTTTTGGGTATAATGCACTAGTAAGCTGATGATCTCTATTGTATCTCTACTTCTCTTCTAGCTCAGATAACACAGTGCCCTTTCTAGACCAGTGAAGGAAATAGGCATCTGAATTAAAAATAGGTGGCTCAGAAAAAACTGCGGTGATGGGTGGTGGGAAGGGGGAAGTACTTGGAAGAACTAGCCAGCAATATGATCTTATTCTCTGTTGGGGGCACCTGCCCTGAAATTGCCAAGGTGGCCTAAAACATTAGACTCCTTATGGACTTCATTGCTTTTGGTTCCCAGATAGTCAGAATCTTCAAGCTTTCCTATCTTTTTGGGTGTGGACCCAGTCTTAGTGATTCATGCTTTTCTCATCTCATGGCTGATTACTGCAACATATTGTACCTTTGCCTGACTAAAGCCAGTCTGCAAACTACAGATGGTTCAGCAGCTCACCCGCTAAGTGGAACAGGCCAACCAGAGCATATATTGACAGTACTCTGTGCTCTACATTCTTTGCCCATCCGAGTCCAGATAAAGTTCAAAGTTCTGATCTTTACCTTCAAACCATAAATGGGTTGAAGCCACGTACCTCAAAAGCCACTTCTCTCTCTCTCTCGTCCCTTCCCTTTCCCCTTCTCCTACTCCACAGTGACTGCATTCCACAGAAAGATTAAAGCTATTAGAAACAGGTTTGCACTTGAAGGAATCAACATCACAGTCTTCCCTCTTGGGGGCCGTTAAATATAGAACTTACTGCTACAAGAGATCGTGTTGAGCCAAAGCCTTGATGCCTTCAGAGCATGGTGGAACACTCATCCCTTTCAGCAGTTATTTTGCTAGTGGCCTAGCTATAAAATGGTAACAGTGAGTTACTTCCACAATAAGCTTTATAGCTCCAAGTACTCATAAGGTAGCAGAGATTGGAGGAGAATTTGGAGCCTGAGCCTTCTCCTGAAGGATTGGGTGTGGTGTTTCTTAATTTTATGTGCATCTAGATATTACTGAGATGCACACCAAAAAAATACAATTGCTATTTATAAACCTTTTAAAAATGCCCATGGATATTTCATTTAAGGAAGTACAACTCCAAAGAAAGTCAGTAAGAGCAAGTGTTTGAGAGAAAGAAAAGATCTACAAATCCAGCAAAGCCCCCTAGTGTTGATTATTTTATGGGATAAAACAAATGCACAAACAATCTTGTTCTTCTGAAGAGATGGGCACACTGGAGGTTCCTTCCTTGCAGTCAGTGGGAGCAGTGGACACTCAGTATTTTTGAAAATCAGGACCCTTTGAGTTAGACCCTAACTTTAGTAAAGCCATAGTAAGCCATTTAAAACACTTCTCCATAAGTTACCCTGGTGGCTCTCAATCAAATAGAGGAGAAACAGCATGGGCCAGGTTTTCAACCAATTTGTGCATGTAAATGTATACTCATTTAATTTGTGTGTGCTATTGCCATAACTGTGCATACAAAACTGGTTACTGGATATAGAAATGGCTAATGGACACATTTTCATGCATAATTATCCAATTTGTGTGCACAATTCTGAGCTTAAATTAGGTGTTTGGAATTGGTATATCCCTTGGGGCACGTTCTTTGTGTCTTTTTACTTCCAAATTTCTCTCCCTCATCTTCTTTGAAGTTCAGTATTAGAAAATGCCCTGTCTCGCAACTACAGGGGTCCAACCCTGCTGAAATTTCTTTCAGGAAATTTATATTTACCAGTACTTCATCTGGAAAGGTTTTCTCATGCATGTCACTTAAGAGCTATTAGCATCTATTGTTTTACCTTAAATTATATCCATACCAGAGAGATCTTTAATAATCCTGAGAGCCTCCATAACGTTAGCTTGCTTAGGGTGACTAAAATTATTCTAATCTGTTAGTCCTCAAGAAGTATAATGCCATTAAAGTCAATGGGACTGTTCACGTGAGCAAAGTGCTTAAGACCTTTCCAGTATCAGGATCTTTTTTTCCTGGTGATGCCTATATATTTATAAGTAGAACTGATTGAAAAATGTTGAAAAAGATTAATCAACTTTTTTTTTTACTGAAAGTTGGAATGAACATTTAATTGAAAAATCAAATTTTAGAACATTTTGACCAGCTTTATGTATTTGGATGTATTTATTGTGCCAGTTCTGGGCAGATAGAACCCTGAAAGATGATTAATTTTTCAGGAGGTTATTGGATATTGTACTCATGTAACAAGGGATTTGCCATCCCTTATCAAAGATTTGTGTTTGTTTATTCTCCACTCTCAGTGAGATAGCAATAATATTTCCACAGAAACAAAATAAAAAACCAATAGATAGAGTTGTCTCAAGTAAAGCCATCTTTTTAATAACAATTCTACACGAAATGGATACCGTCTTCTGTTACTGTTGATGGGGCAACAGTGAGAGTTATAAAAGAGGAGACAAAACAGCCTTCTAAGGAGCAGAACTGCCCAAGGAGAGTACTTTTACACTAAACTTTATAGTTACTACATGATTATTTATAATTTGTATTTTGGTGGAGGTTTTGGGCACAGGTAGAGAACAGTGGTTCAGGATTGGGGATCCATTGTTTTAGGTGCCGTACAAATACACAATAAGACACTGTCTTTGCCCTGAAGAACTTATTATTGGCCCTGAATCAAGATTCAGAAAAATGTGTGACAATGACAAACAAAAGAAAGGAGAGGGACAAGGTAATGAAGATAAAATTGTGTGCCTACATAGATTAGCTAGTGTATAATTTGATAGATCCTGATGGTTCCAAATGATCCTAAAGTTTTTAAGTATCAGCTATTCCTGGCTACATGGATCTGTACACTGGATTATTACAAAAGTCTGTGAAATTGCATTTTTTATATAATAACACAAACATTTTGCTTCAAATAGTTGGGCTTATTTAGCACTTTCTTCTCCAGTATATAACACCTGTACTTATTTATCACACTTGGCTATTATATTTCTCAATAAAATGAAAATGTAAACACTTGCAATATCTAGTGTAATGTGCCCTGTGGGACCTAGTTCTGAATTCCTAACTGAGGGCCAGATTCTGACACCCTTACTGTCGTTGAAGAGTACCTTACTCCATGAGTAGTGCCTCTGGAATCAAAGGGCTGGATTCTCCAATCATTTATATTGGTGTAAATCAGGAGTAGCTCCCCTATGAAATTAGTGTCAGGGAGAAGATTCTCGGTTCAAAAGTCTTTTGAAAATTGTACATTGGTATTTATATTTCTTATAAAGCAAAAAGTGATAGTCCATTCCCATATATAAAACAATTACTTCAATGTGTTGTACCATGAGCAAATCCCTTCTTATAGGATATTGAAGGGGCACAAGGCTAGGCAGCCAAGGAGAAGATAAAAGGTATAGGACAAGATATATTTGTGTAAATTAAAATTTAGAACAGGCCATTTTCCCCCATGGATCACTTTTGAGGATTGAGGCCTGTGTACAGTCATTCTATATTCAGAATTTAGAATATTTTTTAAACAAACACTTAGAATAAACTCTACTAAGTAAGGAACTATCAGCATTAACAGAAGCAATCCTGACAAACAATTATTTTCATTTTAGCACTGACAATTATGTAAATGTGTCTGGAACAGCAATGGGCACCTAATTATGACACCTAATTATGCCAATTTATTTATACACCTCCTTGAACAACATTTTATTTATAACTCTCCCACTCATTCAAAGACAAGATAAAGTAAGGAAGAATTTCATAGATGATTGCTTCATCATTGAAACACAAAACACAATATGAACTATTTGAACTTGTACATCCATATGCACACGATGGACACATTGTATTTAGTTTTCTTCCTTTTGCAGGTTGTGAAGGGAGACATTTATGATGTCTCTGCATTTGATATAAATACTACTTTGACTGGCAAATAGAGGGTTCCCCCTTTCAAAATTACCTCTCAAATGTTCTTTTTGTTGAGGGAACACACTGACTATGGTTCCAAAATTACCTACATTACACTCAAATTTGATGTCATCTTATTCTTATTGTTGAAAATTATTTACATCAGAAATAAAGAGTCATGAACGTGAGGTTACAGAAAGAGTTACTTATACTAAAGGCACATAGCCCACAGAATTTTAAGTTATCTGCGTGAATACATTTTGTGTCCCTCATCTTGGGTCTTTATCACGTTATGTTCTACATTTGTGTGTTGGTCGGTTGAAAGTATGTTTTCACAGATAAAATAGCTGAGGTAACTTCAGCAGCAGAGCTTGGTGTAAATGAACATAATCAAAATAAAGGTTTCCCGAAAAGAGAGTTTCCTCAACATTTTTCAGGAATGTTAACATCACTGTGTAGATGCCAAAATCTGCAAATTTCAACAAGACTAGATAGATAATAAAAGTTTTCAGAAAGGGTAACTATTCCTTGGTTTCTTTGTGAAAGAAAAAGAGGGATGAATAATGAGCACTGTTCTTCACTACGTAGTTCAGCAAACAGCTGGGAGAAGGATGTTGTTTCAAAGTTTTTTCTCTACTTCTCTGGTTTGGATTAGGTTGGAATTCTAGAACTTTAAATTAAAATTTCTTAGAAAATTGCCAATATTTCCCAGCTACTGCAGGTTAAAATTTCCAGAATTTTGAGATTTTGAAGAATTTTTTTTATCAGAAATTCAATTTTTTACCTCCCCATGAAAATGTTTTATGAAAAATTTTGTCAGAAAATTCATAGCTGGGTGAAATTTTTCACTAACTAAAAAAATTTAATATTTGATCAAATTTTTGAAAATGTCCTGCAAATGTTTGCTTTCACCAGCTCTATTCCTAGAAGTAGCCAGAATCCCAATAGACCGTATAGGGTCGATGTAATATTTAGTAGCTTAAAAATAAGCATAATGTGTTTCTGTTTTTTAATAACTAATAAAAGAATGGAGAGTAATTATTTACAGTTGCTCTTGAGGTTACAGCTAGGAGAAATGGGATGAAACAAAAAATGGGAAAATATAGGTTGAATAGCAGAAAACCTTCCTGAGGCCTTGGCTACACTTGAGAATTCACAGCGCTGCTGCGGCAGCGCTGTGAAGCGCAAGTGTAGTCGCGCCGCCAGCGCTGCAAGAGCTCTCTCGCAGCGCTGCAAGTACTCCACCTCTCCGAGGGGAATAGCTTGCAGCACTGCGAGCGAGCGTGCAGCGCTGCAGGCGCTGATTACACTGGCGCTTTACAGCGGGCCCTTCGCCGGGGGGGGGGGGGGGGGCGTTTTCACACCCCTGAGCACAGCAAGTTGCAGCGCTGTACAGTGCCAGTGTAGCCAAGGCCTGAGAGTGATTCTTCCCTTGTTGTAACTGTATCAGTCCTAGAGTATTAGAGAGACAAGGTAGGTGAATTAATAGCTTTATTGGAACAACTTCTGTTGGTGAGAGAGCCAAGCTTTTGAGCTAAAGAGAGTTCTTCCTCCAATCTGGGAAATGTACTTGGAGTGTCATAGCTAAATACAGGATCAAACAGATAGTTTAACATAAGTAGTAAGCACATATTCTAAGGGACCATTGAAGGTGAAGTTGCCCATTAACACCCCTATAGTCACAGGACAAAAAAGTGGGATTAGTGGGTTACCTATTGTTTTAATAAGCCATAAAGCCAGTGCCTTTATTAAGACCATGATTTTTAGTGTCTAGTAGACTAATGGATTTAAGCTCCCAGGTTTGTCTTTTGAAAGTATTGTGCAGGTTTTCTTTGAGGATGAGGACTGATAGGTCACATGTAGAGTGACTGCTTTCTGAAAAGTGTTCACCCACAGGCGATATGGTGTTTTTGTCTTTTATCGCTTTCCTGTGTGAGTTCATTTGAGAGTATAGTAATTGTCTGGTTTCACCCACACAGTTGTTATTGGGACATTTAGTGCACTGGAAGAGGTGTACCACATGTTGTTATAGACATGTATAGGATCCATGGATCTTGAAAGGTGTGTTGTGGGGGGTGTTGAACTTTGTTGCAGTGGACATATGTCTGCAGGTTTTGCATCTGTTGTTCTGGCAGCATCTGTGCTGCTTTGAGTTGGTGTGTCCTGGTCTGTTGAGAGTTGCTTCTAAAGATGAGCTTGGACAGGTTGGGGTGGGGTGGGGTTGTTTGAAAGCTAGGAGAAGGGGTTCAGGAAATATTTCTTTCAGGATGGAGTCCCCATCAAGTATGGGTTGTAATTGTTTGATGATACCCTCTATGTTTCCAGTGGGAATGGTAGGTGACAACTAAGGGTGTGTGGTTGGTGGGTTTTTTTTTTTCTGTATTGAAGCAAGTTCTGTTGGGGTATTTAGGTGGCACGTTACATGATGCAAATTACTTCTCTGATGGAGTGTCCTTGTTTGGTGAAGGTGGTTTTGAGTGTGTTAAGGTGTATATCCTGGACTTCTTCTCTGAGCATGTTCTGTGGTATCTGAGTGCCTGGCTCTAAATAAAAGATTTCTTGGTGTGTTTGGGGTGGGTACTGGATCAATAAATGTTGGTGTGCTTATTCAAGGGTTTCTTATACATAGTTGTCTTTAGGGTTCCATTGTTGAAGCTGATAATGGTGACCAGGAAATTGATGCTAATATGGGGCTGTTCCAGAGAGAGTTTAATGGATGGGTGGTTGTTGTTGAAGTTGTGATGGTGATCTATGAAGGAGTTTAAGTCATCTGTCCAGAGGATGAAAATATCATTGATGTATCTCAGATATATCATTGGTTCTGTGGTGAATTTGTCCACAAATTCTTCTTCAAGGTGGCCATGAAGAGGTTGGCATATTGGGGAACCATCCTAATACCTATGGCTGTTTCATTGGTTTGGACAAAGTGTGTGTTTGTTGTTATTGTTATGGGTGAGGATGAAATGGATGAGTTCAGTGATGTGTTTGGGGTGGATATCTGAGAGTTGTCCACTGTCTTTTAAATATTTGAGGCAGGCAGCTATGCTGTCATTGTGAGGGACATTGATGTATAGGGAAGTGACTTCCATGATGGTAAGGATGAGGTTCTGAGAGAGGCTGTTAATGTTGCGGAGGAAGCTGGTTGTGTTCAGGAGGAAGCTGGACCTTTGTGTGACCTTTGTGGTTTGAGGATGATTTCTAAGAGTAATGATATTCCTTTGTCAAGAGTACCATAGCCAGATACCATAGCCAGATATGATGAGTCTGCCTGGGTTCCCTTGTTTGTGTATCTTTGGAAGCATGTAGAAGGTCCCTGGGGTGGGTTTGTGGGGATGAGTTTGTAGTTTCTCTTGGAGTTGTTTGGGGAAGGATTTGATTATTACATTGTGGTGTGGGGTGTTCTTTGAGTTCTTTATAGTAGGTGTTGTCGGAGAGTTGTCGGTTGCCCTCGTTCATATAGTCATTTATGATTGAGGACTATGATGGCACCCCCTTTATCTGCTGGTTTGATCACTATCTGGTGATTAGATTTCAGGGACTGTATAGCTGTCCTCTCAGCAGTGGAGAGATTTTGGTATATGTGATGTGTGTTGAGGATTTCACAGTCAATTTTTTTCTTGAAGCAATCAATGTGATGATCAAGAGTATGGTTTTGTCCACTCTGTGGTGTTCAGTCAGATGATTCTTTTTTGTTATGATGGTCGGTGTGGATGTGATAATTGGGAGTGATATCATCATTGTTGTGAAAGAGTTCTCTGAGGCAGAGTTGGCAGAAGAATTCTTCTAGTCCTCCACATGTTAGGGTGGTATCAGGTTGTATGGTGGGGCAGAAGTTCAATCAGTTAGAGAGTACAGATAATTCAGCTCCAGTTAGGGGTAGTCTTGATAAATTGATGATGATCAGGTGTCATGTACTCTCCATGTGGTGGGTACTGGTGCCATGGTTTCTCCAGGAGATGGTGCTCTGTGGGTTGTGGAGTCATTGTAGTTGGTTCCGCTTTTTGTTTTTGTGTTGGATGGCTGTCATCAGGTTACTTTTATATTTGTTTTGGATTCCTTGCAAGATTTCCAGGTAAATTTCCTGATTTTGTTTCTTCCAGTGTGTGTGAGCATGTGATAATTTCTTGTTTGAGGTGGTCCTTCTGGAATATGTGAGATGCAGGAAATGGTTCCTCAGTTTTTCTGAAGTCCATGTGCAGAACTGTTCAGCATATTTGGAATTGTATGTAGGGGTCTGAGTGTTATAGATGGTGAGACCTGTGGGGGTGATGTTTTGTTTCTTGCGTTTGCTCAGGAAGTAGATGTTGCTGTTAAGTTTTGCTTCTTTTTCCTTCATGTTGTGGAGTTTCCACAACACCATTTCATCACTTTTTACAAAACGACCTATGTGTGACCTGTCAGTCCTCATCCATAAAGGAAACCTGCACAACACTTTCAAAAGATGAGCCTGTGGCCATGCGTGGAGCAATCGCAATAAGGCTGTCCAGTCTGGAAGTGATAATAGCATAACAAAGTCTGTAATATCTCAGTTGACGAGTGCCAAGTCATCTGTCACTCAAATAACTTTTGTTCCTTCTAAAAGTGGAGATAGTTCAGAGTAGACTGAACAAAAATATCTGGCAAATGGCCCTCCATAGAGGAGCTTTTCTTTGTATTGGCCACAGCCATATCTTCTGGATATGGAAAATCCACATTCTCAGACTGAGGTTAGAATCATTGAACCAGTTAGCATTCTAAGCATGTGGGAGCTAAAAGTTGCATGTTTCATAGGCATATAACTCAGAGGTCCTTGTTCGTTGTGCACAGATCCACCACGTTTATGGCAGCTCTTCCTAGGGAGACAGAGGGGATGATTTGGCTTTTAGCCTGGAAGTTCCTTAGGACAAGGACTTTATATTTCTTTGTATTATTACAACATCAAAAATACTGTCAGTGCAGGAAAAACACCATAATAAAATTAAAGCACAGTTCATGGGTTAAAATATGGCTTATACATAAGGAGATGTATAAAAAGAGAGAAGCAAATGACTCCAATACAGTACTGTGATTCTCAACAAAAACTAGAGGGGAATATCCTACATGTGCCATGCATTCAGAACCCCTCACTGGTGTCTCTGAGAGTATACCTACTTTCCAATGGGGAAGTATATTTCCCAGCTCAGGTGGATGTACATGCGCTAGCTTTGCTTGAGCTAGCATGCTAAAAATAGCCCTGTGATCCTGGTAGCATGGGTGGGAGCAAAGGCTATCTCCCCCAAATACATACCTAAGCTCTCTAGTGGTGTTGTACTCAGGGCAGCTAACCTGAGCCACTGCCCATGCTGCTGTGATCACACAGCTATTTTTAGCACCCTAGCCTGATCAACTCAAGCTGGGAAGTACACGTCCCCACAGCAGTGAAGATGTACCCTGATACCCCACACAACAAAGAAATGTAGTATATACCCAATAATTTCTGCTCTAGAGCTGATATTTTCACAGCTGCCTATGAGGGTTGGATGCCAGTGGAAATTGGGTAAACATAACAGGCTTTGGAAAATTCAGCCTAGTATTCTAGCCTTATATCCTTTGTCTCACTGAAATATTTATTATTCACTTCACTGATCTGAAAAGGAAAAGACAAATAAAAACAAAATCGCTATCTCCACTTAAGGAATTCCTTCAGCAACAAGGAATTTTTAAATGTGCATTCATTTGGCTGTGGCATTATCTTAAGACGATTATACAGGGTATGAATGTTTATTGTCTGACTTTAAGATGCACAATGTAAGATTAACAATCACTGTTTTTTTCTATAAATGCTTTATTTCTGCTATTGTGTTTGTGGAAACAGCTAGATAATAATTGATTCTGTGACAGGGATTGGCTAATTTGCCGACACTATAGTATAAAACACATTTATACAGTCAATTACACCCAAGTGCATGGCCTATTTGCTTTATAATTTCATAAACTTGCCAGCAATTTAAATAAAAAAGTTCCATTAAATTATCATATCATGTGATGGAATGATATTGCCAAGTATATTAAACCATGTGTGTTCAGCCAGAATTAATTAAATATTATTACTTTTTTCTTATTAACACATTGAACCTACCCTTCCTACTCGCGACTAGAAATAGAAGGCTATTAGTGAACAAAGTAAACTTAAGGGCAAAGTTTAAACATTTTCCTGAGGGTGTTTCATTAAGATCCCTAGTTCTTTTGTTCAAACATTTGCTCATGGTAAATGTACTTGTATTGTGAAAATATTTTATGTTCCTAGATATGAATACTGGAAAAGTTTAAGGAATAGCTTTAATCATATTATTCAGACCTTTAAAACAGACCATATTTGATCTTATTTTTAACCCATCTAGACAATGCATTATTGAAATAATCCAGAGTATATTCAAATTCAGTGTTTGTTTCAGACTCCATGTTTATTTGTGATCATGATTTGATAGCCTTGTGTGCCCTTGTAGGAAAAAGTAAATATTGAAGATATTGGTATGGCAGTTATCTTAAATGTTCCCTCCCTCCACTGCCGATTAAAATAAAGCAAAGCAGGGGAAATACCTGTTTCATATTAAATAAATTAACAAGATTATCTCATGGGAGTTTGTTACTTTAATAATATGGCACTGAACAATCAGAATTACCCTTTTTTATGGCACCTGTTTCATCTCCTGCAAAGCAACACATAAAGAGGTCAACTGGTTTGACATCTGCCCACTTGATTGAATAATAATATAACAAAAAAAACCCACCACCACACACACAACTTGCTCTCTGCAGGTGTTATGATTTCACATATTGTCTGCACTCTTGTGGTTTGTAATCACAAGGGATCATTTTAGGGAAGGCTTTATCTTCTCCTTATTTTTTTAAAGACTTTTAGAAAACCCCAAATTTAAAACACGCAGCTTTATAATTACTAGAGTGCATTTCGTTTAATAAGATAGCGTGTTTGAAAGTGGATAAGCATATCTTTAACAGCAGTCTACCAGGAATCAGCAGAAATAATTACCATCAAGATTTAATTATGTCAGACAAGAGTATCTGTCCTGAATAACAGTGTAGACAGTAGAAATTGGCATTGCTGTATGTTCTAACTTGATCCCTGTATACTTCTGTTGAACATAGTGTTAGCTATTCTGCTGTGACTGACTTTAAATTAATGTAATTGAACACATCAAAGCAATGAAGAGAATTATATGTGATAGAGAAAGGAGGAAATATGATGGAACAGAAAATTTTAGAAGAATTGAACTTGATTCTCCCCTCAGTACAAAGGTGTAAATCAGGAGAAACTTTCACTAAAGTCAGTGGAGCTACCTTTGTGAAAAAGTGGAGTAAGTGAGATTAGAATAAGGCCCACTGCATCTGGATATAACCATATCCTCCTGTCCCCTGTCCTATTCCTTCCCCCTTCACCTTTTTAGTTTTCCTCATGAGATCATCTTTGAGAGTCACTTTTTAAACAATTTAGGTTGTGATGAGATTTCCCCCTTTTACTAAAATCTTCTCCAAAGCATCTCCACACTCTAGGAATCACTCTAGCTTGTGTTGATGCCAAACTGAAAAATGTGAGGTTTTTGATTATTCAAGTGACTGGTGTTTTTGAGAGAGGCAAATCTGTAATCTGAGTAAATATTACACACTATTATTAAAAAGGGGGGAAAAACAAAACAAAATTGTGCTAGAGTTAATTAAGGCTTCAAGAAAAGCTTGCTTTTATTGGCAATTTTTAAATATTTTTTTTTGCAACAAGAAAACTAAAAATTAAGAGGATGGTTGGCAGCAATATTGATATGCTAATGGATAAACATGCTAATTTAGAAAAAAACTAATCAGCAAAGACATTACTAATGGAAATGTACTGGAAAATGGCTAATGCTGTATGCAAACCTGGTATCTGAAGAATTAAGAACTCCTCATTTTGTATTTATAATTGTAACTTGAAAGCTAAGCTTTGGTCTTCTCTCTGATTTGCTTCAGTTAAGATTTAAAGACATTTCAACTGACCTGGCCTGGTACCATGAAACCTGCTCAGTCACTATATAATTATACAACTTAAATTACATGTTTTGTTGACTAATACAGGAACTAAAATCTAACATATTTTCTGTTTAATTTACCAATATCTGCAGACAAAGAAGAGCCCCTTCAAATTAAAAATTGTACACGAGAAAGGCAGAAGTCTATTTACCTAAAATAGGGTGTGGTGGAATTTCTCTGTTAAATTCATCTTCTATATCTATTATCTCAATATTTGAAAGTGTGATGAAGCAACATGTGAGTATTAGGGGAACAATGTTCAAAAACACTCAATATTGGCCTGACTCTGCTGCCACTGAAGTCAATGGATTTCATTGGGAGCAGTGTTAGGCCAACACTAAACTTTTGAAAATCATACCCCACAGTTGTATTGCATTCTTTTCTAAGTATGACATGAGACTGCCCTGCAAACTCTTCGACATCTGATGAACAACACTGAAGTGCCTGCCCTCCTGTAGTGAGGGTGGAGTTAACCATTATTCTGTTGACACAACATGAATAACTCCATGTCCTTCTTGGTGGTTGTATTTTCCAGGGAAGCTGCTACTTTATCCTATTTCATCTCTCTCCTTTAGACTCAACTCTGTTACAGTTCCAACAAAGCATTACCAGCTGACAGTTAGTGAGTGAAGACTTATGTATGATAATTTACTTGCTTTACTGTTGCACTGTCCTTCCTCCCCTTCCCTCCCACCCCCATTTGTTTGTCTCATCCAATGGTGGTATCCTGTCACAACCTACATTGTTAACTCTTCTCTTTTCACTGTATGTCTGTGGGGCCCTGAGCCCTGAGCCTTGACTGGTGCCCTTAGGTTCTAATGCAATAGAAGCAATAGTAAATGCTGATTCTCCAGGACTGGAACATCAGTCTGGAGATAGCATACTCTGGAATGGTGGGTTTTTTTGGAAAGGATGTTTCAACTAGTGAAACTGGTGAAGTAAAGGGCAAAGCTCAAACAATCAAGGTATAGTTCAAGTAACACCCCCAAAGTTTATATACTTGTACACCCATCTGAAATTTATCTGAGCTTGGAAATCTTTTCTCCTCTTCCCCAGGAGTCCTCCAAACCAAACTATTCTTTCTCTTCCCTACCTCAGCTACCCTAACTGCACCATCTCTCCCAGTAATCTCTTCTTAGGGCTGGTCTATACTTAGCCGCTAGTTCGGCGGCTGGAAATCGAACTTCCTGGTTCGATTTATCGCGTCTGGTCTGGACGCGATAAATTGAACCAGGAAGTGCTCGCCGTCGACTGCGGTACTCCAGCTCAACGAGAGGAGTACCGCGGAGTCGACGGGGAGCCTGCCTGCCGCGTGTGGACCGCGTCTGAACCGCGGTAAGTTCGAAGTAAGGTATGTCGAATTCAGCTACGTTATTCACGTAGCTGAATTTGCGTCCCTTACTTCGACTTGGGGGGTAAGTGTAGACCAAGCCTTAGTCTATATCCAGTGACACCCATGCTATCCCTTTTCGTTCTTTTCTTTCTTCCTTCAATTTCCGTGAGTTCTGCCTTTCTTTGCTGATAGGCATGCTTTAACTTGATGGAACACTTCATATAAATTCAGTGCTCTGTGACTATATAGGTCTTCATGGTTAACACCAGATAGAGAACTCTGGATTTCTTCTCCAAAAGCAGAGTTCCCTGCCACTTGAGCTAAAGGAGTTGAAGATTTTAGTACTACCTGGATTTCAGAGTTTTAGGGCAAATAGAAGGCTATACAGTTGCAAAGCATTTGACTAGCTCTGGTATTATGTCTAGTATGGTATGCATACACATTACAGTACCAAATATCCTGCAGGGTCTCAGTGAGTCTAGGCTGGCTGCTGCCATCTTCTGAACACAACAACCCAAGAAATGAGTAGTAGATCTTGTCCAACACCAGTTTCTTAAATGATCTTTCAAGAGATTTATAGAACAATACTCAGTGCTTGGAGATGTGCAAACTTGTAGGGCTCTGTTCACAGTGATGTTCAAAACGAAACCCTGTGATTTTGTTTGTGAGGTGTTGACATTGAAACGACCTTTATGTTCACTTAAAAGGTCTGAATTCTATGAGCCTCAGCCTCCAAGGGAACATCCTAATTCCACTTTCCCTGAACCATTTAGGTACTATTGCCATCTTCAGTGGTCTCCTCCCTGCTTTTCTGCTTCATTAGCCTTTGGGGGTGGGAGGGTGCCAGGTGGCCATTTCCATCTTTCCTTCAGAGTTTTCTAGGCAGTTCAACTGCCCTCCTCAGTCCAAAGAGCATGAGGAAGGCTACCACTATGCATTCAAGCATGTAACCTCATGAGAAGGAAATCCTTCCTCTCCCATTGCAGCCAGCATGTCTCGAAAGGGCTGTCTACATGAGAGGTTAAAACTTGCAGCTCTCAGGTTAAATGTAGTTAAATTGGTGCAAAGCTCTGTGTGGACATTCTTATTTTAGAGTGAATGTGAGATAAAATTGCCATTGTTGTCCCAAAGAGCTATTTCAGCACTAAGAGAGGCTTACAGTAATAATTGACAATTAATATAATAATAATTCACAGTAAAATTATTACAATAATCATCAAATTAAAATTATCATGTTTGATTCAGCTCACGTATTTGGACATCCCCAAACAAGGTGATTCTAATCACAGTGAGCCAAATTCATTTGTAGTGTGGAACTCCACTGCCCATCCTGTATTAATTTAACTCAATGTATAATTTATTAAAAGATGAGCAAAATATAAAATCTCCTGTAAACATATATATACTGTAGTAAATCTGTGGACTGAACTATTCTTTAAGTTTTCTGCTTATCATTTTACCAGCTCACAACTTTATTCAGTTTAACTTATTCAAACTTTTCTGACTAAAATGGTTTTTGAGACAGACCATTAATCAAACTCGCATCTAGTAGATTAACTGATTTAATATTTTACCAAAGAACATCATATTTCATTTACTGTAATATTATAATAAATTACCCAAATGGTGTGTGGAAAAGTTTTACATTTGGGGGATGAAAACCTCTACAATGACTATACATAACATTAGAGTTTCTAACTTCTAGATTATTCTTCAACAAGAGCATTATAAAAAAATCAGTACCCAATCACAGTTGTAGTTAATGTAGAAGCAGTTTTAAAGTATTCCCTTTTCTTTCAGAAAGCAATCCTAATTAAGAACTGTATGACTAGATCTTTAGGTGGTGTGGACCTATATTATTTACTCTAGCTGAGGTCCTGTGAGTTCTATATAACACACATTCGTTCCTGACTCAGGTTTTGAAAATTCCCATATTGACCAAATGAACCGTGAAAGTGACTAGATGCAATGCTATTTAATTCTATAATGCTCTGATTATATTACACCACCTTGGCTAAGTGTTTTCCCCATCAAATAGAAGGGAATTGAGGCAGAGAGAGAGGAAACTTGTTCTTAAAAAATCAGTGGTGAAATTCACCACTCTTCACTGAGGCACAGGCAATGCACAACCACTAAGACAGTGGATGAAGTTACAATAAGAAGACCTTACGTAGGTGAAGACAAGGGGATGGAACTAGTGGGTGAAAGGATGGTAGCAGTAAGTTCTGGTATGGGGAGCTGGTTGAATTTATTGGGCCAGAGGTTCAACTGGTGGAAATCGGCATAGTTCCATTGAAGTGGCACTATTGCAATTTACACCAGTTGAGGGTCTGGTCCACTAACTATAACTAGCTTACAAGAGTTGGATATTGAACTATGCTTTTAAAAGGAATAGAGTTAGTGAGCCAATGGGAGGAAGGTAGGCTCCTTCAGCGGGTTTGCTGACAAGTACTGTAAGGGGCAGACGAGAGGAGAGAAGGTATTTAGAGGAGGTCCCACTGATGCTTGTAGGTGTCTGATGTCATAGTTTGTTATAAAGGAAGGTTAGAGACTGCTGTTTCAACTTGTCCTTTAGCCCTGACATGCTCCATATTTGGTCTCTGCTCAGAGGTGATGTTATTTTGTTTCCTCTCTATGCTTCAGTTCCCCATTCTTAAAATGACAATAATCCTTATTCTAACGGGGGGTAGAGAGGAATGTTAGAATAAATTCATTAATGTTTGTGAGGTGCTCCTGTGTAACTGTCTCCATTTAACCCTTGGAATAATGGAGTCAGAAAACAATGCACATCATTCTCCCTTTGTTTGACCTGCTTTAGGTGATATGCAGCTTGCTGTGGTTGAACTTGCACAGACTTTCCTAACATTAAAATATTCTAGGAAGCCTAGTACCTGACATTGGATGCTGGTTCTCCTCTCCCCAAAGAGACCACATAATCTAGAGGATTTAGTGCTAAGAAGGGAGAAATAACCTTCTGATTTTATTGCCATCTCTCCCAGTGACTGGCCTTAATACTTTCCACATTAGGCAAGTACTCACACAATCCTCAGTTGCCCTTATGACCTAAGCAAATACTATCTCAGTGTAATAGAAGGAGGCACTGAAATGCAAAGAGCTTAACTTGAGACTTGCTCAAGTTCACACAGTAATTAAATCTAACCAGGATGAGAACCTTTCTGCTAGTCTGTGCATCATCTAGTATATCACAGTTCCACCTTCACCAGAAAAACTTCTTAACTCCTCTTTATTTCAGTTATCCAGTCTGTAAAATGGGCATAGTAATGATGTATAAAGTAAAGTTTCCAAGTAAAGTACTTACAGGGGCAATATTCAGATTTACACTCACAATTGATTTTTCCAGGTGAAAAATGTGAGCACAAACTACATATAATGAAAGCCACACTAACTTGTGCTTCATCGGAGTGAAGCTTTTTTCCTCTTCACTTCTCACTTCCAGGGTCCCCAACTTGAGTCTTACCTGTCCCCATGCTCTCCCTATACGATACTACAGTTCCATGATCATCTCCTCACCCTGCTTTTTTCATAATGCACCTTTCATGAAGAAGGTGAGCAGGGCTATTAGGGCAGTCTGGCGTGAATGGGTCATGAGGAGGAGGCTAGGGGGAGAGGATTTTGGTTGGGAAGGAGCATAGGTAGGAGGGAGCCAGAGCTGTGCAGGCAGTGTGGGGTGTTAGGGATACTTGAGTTTCTGTACAAAGGTGTTAGTGCTTTAACGTCTCTCCTGATGCTGCTGGCTCTGCTGCCTAATGCACTGAGGCAGCAGCACCATGGGGAGGCCTTGATGTACCAGTGCTCCAGTGCAGAGAGCCTTGGCTATCCCAGTAATTGAACCTGGTGTGATGGAAAAGCAAGATTGGGAATCTTTGTGTTGAGGCACTGGTGCTTGAAGAACTACACATGGCAGTTCTGTTTCAGCACTGGGGAACCCTTTCAGGCATTAGTGTCTCAGGGCAGTGATGCTGGAGTACCAGTACCCCTGTCAGGTCTTCCTTCCACAGCTGCAATTCCCACCCCACAATCTGCACACAAGCATCTTCCTCTCCTTGCTACCTTGCTTGTCTCCCTGCTTAACCCTTAACCCCCCAGCCATTCTGTTCCCTCCCCCCATCTCTGATCACCACTCCATGGCACCCCAGAGCTCATCTCCTTATTCCTGCTACGATGAGTGTGTGCACAGCATGGCCCTGGGTCAGGAAGGCAGGCAGGCAAAACAGGAAAATGGACATAGCTGACAAATCTAAGCAATTCCATCAGCTAATCTTGGCAAAATTCAAAGAGAGTATCCTGAACAGGGGGGAATAATGCTATCTCTTTAATTTTAAAAGTTCAGAAGTGTCCTGTGACTGAGATATTGCAAGAGAGAGAATTTGTGGGGACTGTGGTGGTGAAGCTAAAAGAAATGAAAGAAATGTAATATAAACATTGTAATATAATGCAACATGTCAAAAGAAGATAATTTTAAAATGTTTCCTGTGCAAAAGTCAGTAAAGATTTCAATGAAAATAGTTAGATAGGAAATTTAGTTGTCCTCTAAAGAGTTACTGTGCCAAGTTTGCAGACTAAATTTCTTTAAAATGTGAGACAGAGGGATTTTATTTTAAATATTAAGTTTTTAATCTTATTTTATGTACAAATCTCAGCACAAATTTAACTGTGGAATTACTACTAATGTCTCCATAACAAATTTCAGTGACATTATAAGGGGAATGATTAAAGAATGAATGGCAGCTAAATGATTGTTAAAGGATTGTTTAACCTAATCAGAGAAAATGAGCATTAGTGGAATAAAGAGTGTTTATAAACAAGCAAAATATCACCCACAAAAATGTTTTCTCAACTCCCTGACACATTTCTGAAGGCTGAGGTGACCAGAAGCCTGCTCTTGCTCCCACCTAAAAACAGTTAGATTTTTGCCATTGGCATCTATGGAATCTGTATTGGTCTCCAGGTTCAGAGTTAAGATTTATGACATCTTCCAGGGGTACACTTTGTACAAAACTCTGAGGATCATTTCAGCTGAAAAGACGCTTTTGACTTTATCTCATACTTCATAAGAGCTGGAAAACGATCAAAGTAATGAGTTATATACCACCTCTTAAAAATGTTAAGAGCGTGTGGCTCTCTCTCTAGTCGTTTGAGTACTTTAAATAAAAATTGCTCTGCTCCTTTTTTGGGAGGCAGATTTTCATACATACAGACATATGTATGTATGAAATATATGAAGTACAAATAGCTGTAAGATGTTTACGACTTTTACACTATATTAGGTATTCTAACCTTTTTAGAAAATGGGTATAATTTGAAGATAAAGTGTGCAGGGAGTGTTATTAGTGTTGCATTAATTACAGAGAAGGCTCTCTTTCATTCCTTTTTTGGAGACATTCTTTGACGTTTTGTGTGAGACAATGCATATAGTATTGTGGCAATAATGAGCTTAATATAACTTGAAACTCTGAGAAGATATAGTTTCAGAATTTCAAACACAAACAACACTAGAAAATCATTTGTATGCTTGTTTCTTTGTCTCACATATACTGAAAACTATTTTTTTCTTGCCACTAAGTGGCACTGTGTTATTTGCATTACGCTGTTCAGGTCATATTAAAAGCCTGTAGGGCCAAATTTATCCCTGATATAATTCCAGTGAAGTTATATGTGAAATAAATTTGGCCCAGAGTTTTACAGGCACATAAACTCTACAGCATTGTTGTAAATTTCCACTGTGTAGGCCAGTATAAAATAAGAATCAGTTAATGTTCAATCTTGCAAGCAGCTGACCCTTTCATCTTGTATTTAACTGTTTCATTATGATTTTTTCCTACCAAATTAGCCTCTATTTAAAAAGGATCATCTTATCTATTTCAGTAGGTCCCTCAGTAAATTCTGATTTAGAAATGGAAGAGCTGTGTGTTCAGCATTCATTCCCAGTATTAAAAGAAAAAAAAGGGGGGGGGGAGGGAGGAAGAATAATACTACTACTGTCTGCAATAAGGAATTTGAATTTAAAAAGAAGTGCAAGACAATTAGTGTTTTAAAAATGTTTGTGTTAGTCTGGCAAAAATTGTAGACTTGTAAAGAGTTTCAACATGTTCATTTTGTCCAGTATCATTGATCAATCATGCCTTGTTTCCCTGCAGTGATAGGAGTTTAAACAAGCCCAGTAGAACTTTAAAACAGAGTTAGTCACTTTTATCTCTGACAAACACCTGCAGCCCAAAGCACAGAAACGTTTCTAGTTCTGCAGTTACCATGTGTCTTTAAACAGAGCTACCTAGACCAGAGACATACGGCAACCCTTTCCCTCCTCACATACAGATAAAAACTGTCACTTTGTTGGGTGTTAAAAGAAAACTGCAGTTTTTTTCTGAGCATTTGGAAATTAACATAGAAAGAAGCATCTTTCAATCCTGTATATGTAAACTATTTATCTGAAAATAAAGGGCCAAATTCTGCCTGCAGATCCATGTGCACATATCTCATTGATTTCTCTGGGGTTTAGGCACATGTACATAAGGGCAGAATTAGACCCAGAAGTTGTTAAGGTAGTTAGGATGACTGTGACTAAAAGCACTAGCCTGGAAATCAGGAGACCTAAGTCCTATTTTTGGTTTTACCAAGGAAGCTAGTCATCTAATCTCTGTTCTTTCCATAAAAAAAAATAACAGCAAACAACACTCTACAATATTCTATAATAATAGGCATCGGCACTGAAGTATCACAATGATAAGCCATAGTGTTTTGGACCAATATTGTATTTTTTTTTTAAATACGGGTCCGTTTCTATCAGTAAAATGGGGATAACTACTTTCTTACCTCCCGCAGATGTTGTGATGCTTAATTTATTGATGCTCATAAAGTGCTTTGAGATCTTTGGATTACTGCTACTGTGGAAATGCAATGTCTTATTATAGTTAGCATCCTTCATTTTCTTGATGATGATTGTTATTCTACTAAATAGGAGTAGATACATTTTTTTTACATTTAACATTAATTTTTCATTAAAGTTTCCAGTCTCTGCCATGGAATCCTAAATGGCTGATTCTAGAAATTATATCTCCTTAAAAAGTAAGAGGTATAATAGTAACTGCTGGAGTCAGTGAATACTGACACTTGTCATGTGATGGGTGTGTGTTTATATTTAGTTTTGAAATACTGACTTGGGTCATGTGACCAACCCAGTAACTAATTTCTTCCTAGAACTCTGGAATGTTTCCTCTGTTCCAAACACTTACTACAAGTTGCTGCAAACATAAGACTACCAATTTTAATGTTTTTTTCCCAAATATTTTTCAAAACTCACATATGAAATGTACTCCCTATGGAATTAACACTCAGAATGCTCTGATAAAAGAAGGGTCACCATATTTTAACTATTCAGTTATAACTCCAGTAGTGTGAATGGGGCTGGAGGTAAATGATGTTTTTAAAAAAGTTATCTGAATTTAGTGCTTAGGAAGAATGCTGAATTGACATCCCTGAAAATGTCTCTTTTTAGCCATAGAACAGGTACAGCATAGACAGTGTGGGGTTTTCACACACTATCCTTCCATTGTACCTTTAACTTGGACACACCAACTTTCGGAATAAGTTCGGTCTCTCATCCTATTCATACCTGAGCCTCACTGTTGAGAACCACAAAAGATGTCTTTTAGTATCAAGCATGATGTAGTGTGTTGGGTTTTTTTTTGGTGATTTATCTACATGTCCATTGGGAACTCGACTGAGACCACCAAACAAACCACCAAAAAAGGACAATATTTTTCATTACCAACCTAAGCTGGATTTGAACTCTCGAGCAAAATGTGGAAGGCTTTGTAAGTTATTACCATTTCTCTGAGCCCCAGGCCCCAAAATATTATTATTGCACATAAGGGTTAAATTCTGCCCAAAGATATATACACACAACTCCTATTGATTTCAAACAGAGTTGCATGGTGATATATCATCAAGAAAAAAATTGACTGTAGGTATGATAATAGATGAATTAAAGAGTTTCTGAACCAATTTCCAAGAGCCTTGTCTTTTAGTAATATTAGTATAGGTAATAATTTTCAGATGTGGATGCCCAAAATTAGGCACATAAGTCCATATTTTAGAGTTTTAGAAGTACCCTGCACCCAAGCATGAAAATTTTGGCCATAAAATATGAAACATAATGTAATCAATATTAAACAATATATAATAATATAGTAAGGGAACAGTTACGTGGCAGGAAGCCTAAAGGTGACCGTTCACTTTAGGAACACCTTGACAAAAATTGTTTTTTGGTCATTTGGGACATATGGCTTAGCAGCTAAGCTGTTCTCTCAGTTGCATCTGAACAACCCTATGTAAATTTGTTTAGGAGATTTGCTTGTAGAGTGCGAGTTTCATGAAGAATCTTGATGTCACTTTTGACTGTGCTCTCTCCTTGAAAAGCTATATGTCAAATGGGGTATGAAAGTGTTGTGCTATCTCCAGATGCTCCGTCATAATTTACCCCAGGATAATTTTGCAAGAGCAACAGCTCCTTTCATGACCAAGAGGCTCAGTTATTGTAATTCTTTCTGCTCCAAGTCTTTCTAGGGTTGCTCCATCACTTACAGCTTGTTCAGAGTACAGGAGCATATTTGTTCTCTGGCTTGAGCTACTGAAATCTTATTATGCCCATCCAACATTCTTTACATTAGCTGCCTGTAAACAGGAACACTGACTCAGAAATTGCACTATAGGTATTTAAAGTCATTACTAGTGACAGTTGTGCTACATTTTAGACCTGCTCCTTAAGCTTGGTACTGACTGACATCTGTGTTCACATACCACCTGCTATTTAAAGATGCCACCATTGCATATGACATTTTCAGTTGATAACCCGTTTGCTGTGGTGAGCCAAAAAAGTGAGGCACTCTCTTCCCACTGAAGTCTTTCTCTTTTTTGTTCCTTCCCACTTGTTAAAACACCTTAAGGTTGGTTTGTTTGTCTTAAAGTTGCTGCTAAAATGGCCATGGTAGGCCCTGGATTTATTGCCTTTCCTTCCACTTCCTCTCTTTCCCATTTTAAAATTGTAACCCCTCATTTGTATTTGTGATTATATTTTAGGAGACCGTATTCGCTCTAATTCTGTAGTACAGAACCCCACACTTGCCTGAAAAAGGAATGAGTGTAAGGACCACTGGGTTTGGCCCAATAGTTTTGTATACTGCCCCCAGCAAAAGACCTTGGGGAGCTGTACAGCAGAACAAAAGTAAACACAGTATAAATAAATGCCATTCTCTTAAAATACTAGCATACAAATGATATAACTTGTCCTACATCCCTGCGTAGAAATTGTATTATTTTTTCCAGCCTGCCCTCAATATAGCTTCTTAGCTTTGTACTCTCAACTGCAGTGAAAGCAATATCTATCAGCTTCCATGAGTAAGGACTCTGTAAAAACTGAGTAAGGACCTCTGGATTTGGTCCTTTATAATTATAAATAGTAGCAATAATTGATAAATAAAAGCAAAATTTGGCTGATTTACTCCAGACTATACATTTATGCTCATTCACCTAATCACATTTTGCCTTCAGAAGTCTTTGGGAGCCATGAGCTTATATCTAGGAGCAAATTTAAATTATTCCAATCAAAAGACATATAGACAGCATAATGCGGTAAAATGATGGGCCAGATCCTCAGCTTGTGTAAATAAACATAACTCAAAAGACTTGAGTTTACACCAGGTGAGGATCTGACCCCATCTGTGAAAAAATAATGCCTACTTCCAATATGTAATTTCGGATAGTTTTTTTTTTAAGAGAAGAAATGTTTTAGCACACAATTGCTGTCATCTTGCAGACAGAAGAGATGATGCCAGGTATTACTCAAGTTTGTTGAGTGGTAGAGGGTGAACTGGCACACCACACTATCTTCAATGTTACATCGCATTTAAAACAACGAAATTATCCCTCATTGCTTACAGTATTCTGACATGACTGCGTGCCGTAGGCATTATCTCACATCTGCGGTACAACATGCACTTATCCCGCTGGTTATATGTGGTAACAAGAGTCTTACAGAGAATACATTACTTGTTTGCTGAGATTATATATCTCGGAGTGCAGAACGCTAGGTTGCACCAAGCCTGTGAGGAGGCTTGGAGTTATACCCGTGATTTACGCAGACTGCAGCCTACACACACCTACAGCTCACCCATACTTACAGAGATCACAGAAACCTAAGTAGATAGCGTGGTAACCTAAATATGCAACACCTGGGGTTTTTGCAAGTTTTCTCAAGCCTTTTTTAACCATGCTGCTATACTTTTTTTTTCTTCACTTGACAGGTTGGCTGACCAACATATACATAAAACTGCTAGACATATGCTTATCATTTGCATCAGGGGCAATACCTCCTACACGCACCTACATAACCAGCAATGACCTACATAAATCCCCACACATGTTGCTTTGAATAATCTGCATCAGTCTGCAGGTGCTTGTGCACTAGTCAATAAATACTGGGTTCTTGACAAAACTCATTGTGTTTTTCCTTTTAATTTACAAGGCTTGATGAAAAACAGCTTTTTCTGTATGATCTTGCAGGTACTGAGATCCACTTTTACTAGGTGGTGTGGAGAATGTGCACAATTCTGGTCATTTATGGGACTCACTAACTAATTCTGAAACAAAATTAGGGCAGGTCTTTGCTACCAGGAGTGATCCGCTACTAGAGCTTTTCACTAAGGTTGATAGTAGAAAGCTAAGAAGCCATATGCTGGGGTTGTTGAAAAAAATATACAATTTCTAGGCAGAGATAGATTACAGGATAGATGTTTTTCTTAAAAACAAAACAAAACCTATTATACAGTTTTCTTAAAATGCTAAGAAGTTCTTGCGTATTGAGGATTTTACAGCAATTTGAAAACAAATTCTTGTTGTCTAAACTACTGTTTCACAAAAACATAGGGAGGTATTCACACTGGGCCTGATCTGTGTCTGGTGTGAACAGGCATAGCTCCACTGATTGATTGTCAATGGAGTTGTGCCATTTAAACCAAAGATCGGACCCAAACAAGTCACAAAATTTCTTTCAGTGGAAAGAAGAAACATAACAATCAGTGAACTTTTGCAGCTGTTATAACTGCAGCAATATATGGTTATATGATCTAAATGCTCTCTCTCTCTCTCTGTTTAACCATACTGATTCATCCATCCCTGCTTCTCTAACCAGGATCACTACTAGTGTAGGTCAGATATTATTACTCTGTCACTTCAGGGCCTGTGCTTAGAAGGGGGCCCAGACAGTTTCCACCACTGTCAGCAGATCCCTCAGTACTAATGGAGCTTAGTTTTCAGAGCTGCTGATCGTCCAAAGCTCCACTGACTTCAACTGGAGTTACAGATGAAAAGCACCTTTGAAAATCAGGTCTTATACAAATACTTCATTGCTCCATGCAGAGGAGAACCAACAGGGGATGAATTGCTACATGGTTGCAATAGGGCTATAGTGTGGCTAGTGGGGAGTGCTGAAGCCAGCAACAGTGAGAGTGGTGCCTGCTGTTTCTTTCAGCAGCAGCCTTTGGAGTTGGTGAAGGGAAATCATGGAGAAGTGAGGTGCACAGACAAAATGAAGAAACATCTTTCTTATAGTGAAAATGTCTTCTTTCAGGCAAGAAATTGTACTCACTCTGGCTATACTAGCAGATTAGACATCCTCTGCGTGTTTTATTATTTGAACTTGTCTCAGAGGCTAAATGAAAAAAGAATAAAAAACAATTGTCCAACAGGAGCAAAATTTTCACATCTGCAGAGCTTCATACATAGAAAAAGTGTCAATGACCAAAATATCCCACTACCCATTGGCTGGGCTGAAAATGTTCCAGCCAACATTCTTTCAGGTGTGCTAGTTAAAAGTGAAAATACAGCATACTTCATTGCTGTTCCCTGAGGCTGATCTTGAATATCAATGAATTCATGTGCTGTAGTCAGGTTCACTTTATAAAAAAGATTTTTATGATGGGCTCTAGTGGAGTTGAGAGACAGAATACAGTTGCCTGGTGCCAGATAATGAGCAAGGAGCTTAAAAATGAAAATATATATTATTTCAAAAAGAACATTGTCAGGCACAAATTCTTAGCTTCCTGTCCAACAAAAATACAAACCCCCCTGACAGCTAGGGCCAAATCCTGCTCCAATTAAAGTCAATGGGAGTTCGGACCCTATTCTGAATTTCAGCTGTCATATTGCATTTCATATTGTGTAAGAGATATGGTAAAGTAATCTCTGAGTAACTGCTAGTAAAATGGAATTATTTTTCTTGTGCACTGAATATTCCCTTATTTAAAATATTTGCTCCATTTTTGTGGTTTAAGATGTAACCCCCTTCTTTGTTTCTGTATCAAGCTGTATACACTCAGAGAGCCTTTATCTGATGGGCTATGTGCATTACAGGGAACATAAAACAATGTATCACTCGGCTGTAAATTTGCACATTTTCAGTGACCACTCTCCTTTCTCTACAAATATACTGCATTTTCCCTTACAATAAAGATGTTTTATAATGGCAATATGGTGCTGTAACTCAAGAAGGTGGTGTTGCTCAGCTTCTCTTTGTCATGCAACTCCCACTGTATTCTAACGGCATATGTTACCTCTCTGTCATAAATTATTGTTTGAGTATGGCACATTTGTGTCTATATTTAGAAAACAACCCTCTTCTTTTGCAAAGACCCAAGAGCCATGCTAGAATGACCACATTGGATAACGGTTTCTGTATTGTAAAACAGTTCCTTATGGTGCTTCATACTTGGGTTTTGCTTCCTAAATTCTTAATTACCAATCCTTAACTTATATTGGTGTCTGAGGAATAGTGCCTCATTGTGTTGAAATAACTCTTCAAGCTGTTTCAGTCCATGAGGAAAATATTTTAGGTTGAAAATATATAATTCCAGAAAAAGGAATATTCAATTCCCCAAACCCCACAAATGGGGAACAGGTGTATGTAAGAATAGGGGACTGTGTACATTTTTATATTGGTTTTATACAAATCCAATAAAAATATTAAACAAGAGGGAGTGAAATAATATACTTGGGACAAGGGAACCCTCAATTTTTTTAACTTAGTTATGTGTTGAATATACTTCTGAAACTCTGACACCTTTTTCTGTGTTACACACTTTTAAAGAACTCTGCTAGTATGCAAAGACAGCAGCCATTTTCTTTTCAGAGTTGCTATAGCCTGTGCCAAGGAAACAAATGCACTGTGCGCTCTCTCATGGAGACTTTTATTTTTGTTCTTTCCTCATCTAAACTGAGATTGGAAGTAGGTAATTGCTCTTTCTTTATGGGAAAAAACATAACTTATAGCCTAAATCTTGAACGACGTCAATGCTACAGCTTTATCTAGACTCAAAAAGTTTATAGTAATACCGTGTCACCCTTTCAGCAGGACTCTTACCCTTTCCCTACGTTAGGTTGACCAGTGCATATTTTCAGGTTGAAAGCTCTTCTGTGCATTGACTGCATCTTTACTTTTGTGTGTGAATAGTTCTAAGCACTTTGATGTTAAGCAAATAATAATTTGAGGTCTCCATAGGCTGGGCTCCCTTAGCCAGCTGCTTGCTGTCTTCAAATATAATAAATTATGGAGCTTCCCTGGACTCTAGGATAGTGGCATATATTCTGGAGCATCTCTGATATGGAAGATGTAGAACTCATGAGAACTGAAGAAATCATGTTCTCAGAACCTAGCAGAGTGAATGAGAGACCAGAGACCCTTCCCAGTGCAATTTTACCAAAAATAAGAGTGCCTATTGGCAAAAAGAGATCAAGAGTCAGTTTGGACACAGGGAGGTCTGGGACATGTTGGGGTTTGTGAAGATTGAATTGGATTGGAAGATTAGATCAGGGAAGAGCAAAAATATCCAGCTGGGTTGGAGGGATTCTGGGGGGAAAGGGAACTTTTATAAGACCCAGACTTTATAGGATGTATCAGAACTGAACCTTTTTGAGGTTCAACATTCACTGAGGATTAAATTATTTTTAAATCATTCTGAAGTTGAATGAGTTAATCACTCATAGCAATTAAAACCTAAGAATGCAAAAGACCTTGGGCAATAATAATTAATTTCTGAGATACATGGCTAGTGAAAAGATTTTATAACTGGCAAGAAAAAAAATGGTTCCCATTTTAAGTATGGAAATCAGCGATAAATGCTGAGTACTAATGAAACTCATCAATGTGTTCAAAGAAAAGGACACACAATACCCAGGTCAATTAAAGGCTGCCTTTGATAACAAAACAGAAATATTTACAGATTCAAAGATGCTGGAGAGGTTTATTAAGACTGTGGATAAAATCAGAATAAGCAGTGAAAAAATCTACTAACAGATGAAATCAGGGAATTATGAAAATTAGCTGAAATAACTGCTTTTACACAATGTTGAAAGAATGTTGAAGAATCCGATTGGCTGAATTTGGACTTTGGCTCAATGGTTGGAAATAAGAAAGTAGAACTAAAATTCAGATGCTTTAAGTGCACCGATTATCATAAATTTGGATGGTATGAAAGATCTAAAGGGAGCAAGTCTTTATTGTGTACATGGAATTCCAGGAACTTTGAGGTACATGCGAAAGGAATGTTCACTCTCATTCTTTTAAGTGATGGGTGAGGAGCAGGTGTTGGGTGAAGAGAAGGTCATTTTGCTTCGTGAGCAATACAATAAGGCTTTTTGAAACATCAGTCTTTGTATACACAGATAACAGTGATACAAAAAAACCACAGAGACATTGGGTTATGTTTTCAGATATAATATAGTGCAGTGTGTACAATACATGTGAAAAAGATGGCTAAACATTGATATTTGTTGTTCGGAAGCCCTATACTGAATTATTTCTTTCTTTATGGGCTTTTCCATTGCACTCATCATGGCATCATCTGAGTGCTTCAGAACACTAATGAATTTATCCTCCCAAAACCCCTGTGAGCTAAAGTGGTACTATTATTCCCATTTTAACAGATGGGAGACTGAGGCACAGAGAAGTTAACATCCAAAGTGAACACTAATTTTGAGTTCCCAATTTGAGATGTCTATAGTCTGGTTTTTTTTTCAAGAGAACTCAACATTTTATTGCATTTTATTTGTTCAGAGCACAGCTCCTGTTGACTTCAGTTGCAGCTGTGAGTGCTTAACACTTTTTTAAATCAGACTCCAGGTATGTTACCTAGCAGCTCTGTGTTCTTGGGGAGCCAGGGCCCAGTACCCAGCCTGTCTGAGTCACGAAAGACCTTCCTCCTCTCCCCCACCCCCAGCCTCTGTTTGAACCAAAGCCGATCAGAAGAAAGACTTAGAAAAAACAATGAAAAGGCAGTGGGGGAGACACCTAAACCCCTGGGATAAGGGTGACAGGATTAAGGAAACTCCCATAGCCTCATTTGCATCGAAGATGGGACAAGGAGGCATCTCCATTAGCATTCAAAATGGAGAACAGAGATTCCAAGGCAAGAACCACACGGAACTCTGGGACCAGAAAAACAGGGAAGCACTGCATCCTGGGGGATCTCTGCTCCAGATGTAAATGAACCCATGCCTGCACACACCCAATTCAGTAGTTATCAGACCAATTCTAGTAATAAAGCCTTTATTGGTATCCAAAATAGTGAAGCTCCCTAATTGCATTGTGAGCTCCCTCCAAGGAACACCGCCCATAGCCAGGAATGATCAGCTCCTATTGTCTAGCCTGAACAAAACAACTTTGGTATACTCCCTTGAGCCTTCAGTTTACACATAAACAAATCTAATGTTCTCCCTTGAACCATTGTTATTTCTCTACAAAACCCCCTACCCATGCTCAAGTAAGTGTTCTGATGCCTGGATCCAAAATCTGTATCAGTTCCATTGGGACTTCATTTTCCCCTGACTGATCGTGCTGGGGGCTCTGCCTTTCTGCAGCACACTAGATGCTCAGCTACCACCACCACCTGGGATCACTGATCGATTAAAGCTTCACAGCTCTCTCTCTGTCTCTCGGTATAGCCTTCTGACCCTGACTTGTGTGATCAGTTATAGTTTTCTAAACCTGACTTTTATAATCAAATTTAAGTTAGATTTAATATTATAACTGTTTTGTTTGGCTCCCCTATGGTTATTACCTGGCAATAAATAACTTCCATGGTTAAGCTGGTTGCTTCTCTCTCTCTCCCTCCACCCCTTGGGGGTGTTTTTTGGTTTCCTCATTCGCTCTGCAGCAATGCTCCTCGTACCTAAGCTAAAAGATCCCTGCAGTGCCCAAAATCCTGTGGGGTTTGCTCATCAAGTGGGTTACTACCAAAACAATTGTAACATGAAAGTGGGGATAGGTGTGCTGAACCTGGGACATATGAGAGTGTCAGCTTGGATGCACTGCTCGACCCAGCCTACTGAGTCCAGGGACATATAAGGGGTCAGCTTGGGAGTGCTGAACCCAGCCCTGGGGAACCTAGGTCCTGCAGGATAGCTCCTTTGGAAGGAAACTTGCAGCAAGGAGAAGTAGAGCTCTGTATGAGAACACAAGTGACACAAGCGGTACATTGATAGAATTACAGAACCCCCGCCCCCAGAAGAGTAACCCTAATAAATGAGCATACCCCAAAGTAACGGGCAAATTTGGTGACAGGTATTTCAAGTTGGGTACCCAGAATCACCACATAGGAATGCTGACAGAGGCAGGGGTAGAATCTAGTTCTTCAGGGCAGCATTCAATTACCTTAACCATGAAACTATCCTTTCTCTTCCTGCAATCCTGTGTGTTATTCACTACATACCTTCCAGCTTCTGCCACAAATGCTCCATTAGCTCCGATGCAGCCCCTGAGTATAGTCCATTCTATGCCCAGAATGAGGCATGGGTTCTGTGGAAGGAATAGTATATGATTATGAATTCAAGACTGTATCAGAATGCATATGCACAAAGGCAATCTTAATTCTGAACTCAAAGGTTTTGAGTGCTTGCCTTTGCAATCTTAATATTCTTTTAATGTAGTAATTTGTAATTTCCTAGTTTTTTTAAAAAATCAAATTCAAAAACAAACACACACGCAATTTTCATATTGACTCACAGGGTTCCTCAGCAGGTTTGGAGCCTTTAGGTTCATTGTACAAACCTCTATCACCTGATCTAACAGAATAACTGATAGGAGTAATAGGTTATCACCCTCTATGTGGAAAAGCCACTAGAAGGATACAAGACAAGCATTTTGCCAGTGGGTTTCCACAGCTATTTTCTGACAGCAGAAGGATGTTGAGACTCGGGAATCCAAGGGTCTATTCTAGGTTCTATGGGATGGTTGCTCTAGTGGTAACAGACACTTCTGCCCCTGCCCCAGCTTGTCCTCGTCCCAGTCCCAGTCGCTCCTTTCCCCACTCCTCTCCCAGTCCTCTAAAACCACCCCCATTGTCCATAACATACCTATAACATTTTAAGTACATTGGTACATTGTGGCACCCATGTGGTCTTGAATGAGCTTATGGAACTACTATGCTTTGGGCTGGTCTTCACTGTGGGGAGATCGATGCTGCTGCAATTGATGCACCAGGGATCGATTTAGCGGGTCTGGTGAAGACCCGCCAAATCAAAAGCAAAGCACACTCCAGTCGACCCTTACTCCACCTCTCCGAGAAGAGTAAGGGAAGTCAACCGAAGAGCATCTCCTGTCGACACAGCGTAGTGAAGACACCGGGGTAAGTTGACCTAAGCTACGTTGACTCCAGCTACATTATTGACGTAACTTAGGTCGATTTACCCCCATAGTGAAGACTATCTCCAAGATTCAAGCCCTTAAAATATGTCATCTTTAGAAGATAAATAGCAGTAAGATGAGAAAAGACTTTTTTAATATTACATTTACTATTTAGATGGTTTTGGCAGATGACTACTTCATGACAGTCAAATATAGTTTTAATTTTGTTTAGTAACAATGTAACCTTGAGTAAATCATTACAGTGATACTGTTTACAATATAACCATTTTACAGGGTGTCATTATTAGCTGACAGAACTCCACCTTTTGCAGTGGCCATACCTGCCTTTGGCAAGTTTCTTAGGAAAAATCTGATATGAGAAAACTGATGACCACAGATAACCCTCATTTCTCCACAGTGGAGTCCTCAGAAGTCTTAATATCTATATATAGGGCCTGAACGTCTGTGGGGCACTTGTAAATTTGTAAGCTTTTATATAAAAGTATTTGAGGTCCTTTTGGTGACCTTTGGTAGAGCGGTCACATTTCTAAATTGAGACATTTTTGTACTCAGCAATCCATAGTGAATGAGTATTTTTAGCTATTTCAGAACCATTAAATGTAGTTTAAAGTGCTGTAGTCTTTGTGTGAACATTTACTTCTAATTAACAAAGCACAGTTGTGTGCTACCAGAAGTTATAGTCTAACCTAGCAGAAACAGGTAACAATAGTTATTCTTATATTCCTAGTTAAATTTCCAAGACACATGGTAACTTTATACCCTGATGCAGAGACAAATTTATTTTATTTGGTTTGAAATGATAAAAGCTCATAAATTTATGTAAAGTGTAATAAAAAGGAAAAGTTGTTGCCATTATCATTAAAAGTAGATTTAACAGATTGAGATGAACTGATTGCTTTTGACAGCCCAGAAGATATTTATATTTTCACTGAACTTTTTATGTCAATTTTTCATCAGTAAACTATTTACTCTCTGTGGTTCAGCTAGATTTTGACTCCCTTGATTGTTCATATGGGAAGCAGATGATGACGTTCTATTTAATTTTCACTACTCCTGTGTGTGTGATATATATTTTTCAGATGCTTGCCAAGATGTATTCTGCTCATATCATATTATTTTAATTCTCTCTTATCCTTAAGTCTGTATTTATTTATTTTTATTAAAAGTAAGAAGCCTTCCCTGAAATACTAAGAACATGGCAAAAGAAATTCCTTTAAAAACACACACACACATCTTATGAAACAAAGACCTGGATAGGAGAAGATTGTCTTTCCTGCTCTGCTTAGTGATTTTTAAGGCTTGATCCAGGACTCAAAACTCCCACTGACTTCTGTGGAGTTCCATATGCACACTGAAGCTCAGACTAAGGAATGTCAAATTGCATACACCTGCCAGATAGACCTGGGAGAATACTGCAGTACATTTTTAGCAAATGTTTGAATTTTTAAATTAATCTGTTTCAGACATCCTTGTGTCTCTTTTCTGTTTGTTTTCTACAAAAATTAAAGAAATTGAGTTTTACCAGCACTAATATTTATAGAATGAAAATTTCAAAATGGCGTGACTGCATATTTGCAGAAATCAAATTTTAAAATTGTGCACACAAGTATTTGTGCTAGAAGGGCTTTCATATTCATCCAGACAGGGAATTCAAACAAAGCCACATGATTTTACATGACCAGTCACAACTAAGTTGGTGGAACACAGGGAGCCTAATGGAACCACAGAGGTATCAGAAGGCTCTGCAAGAGAGTACTGGGTCTTCCAGCTGACCCCACTATTAGCGGTCGGCTGGGATGTGTTGAGGATGCTTTGTCCATAACTATTGTTATAGTGGCTCCTAAATACACTCTTCATCAGCATTGCAATCCCAGGTTACTATGATTTACTGATGACTTGCATGAAATGAAATGGAAGACAACCTAAAACAGCAGAGGTAGAAATCCTGATCTGAGTCCAATCAATTGTGATATAATTCTTAATAGTCTTGTTGAATGTGTGGCCATCAGAGCATCTGAAAGTCAAGCATGGCAGAAATGTTCTAGGTAGCATGTATCTTAGATACTTTGAGCTGCCTCCACTTGGAGACGGAGACTAGTTTTCTTACTGTGTGTGATTTGGGGGGAGGGGTGGTTACTTTGCAGATAAAATCATTGTCAGACAGAGTTTGAGTCTGTTGGTTCAGCTATATTCAAAAAATCTGAATAATCAGAAGCATTATTTGTAATAAAAAGGGTTTTTCTGCTTGCCGTTTGGCCTGTGTTGTTTGCTGAGGATCTGGAAGTGTTTTGGACACTTCCAGAATTGGAACTGTGTACATCGTAGCTGAGACTAGCAGAGACCAAGTGAGCCCTTTATTGGGAGAGATTGACTGCACACCTTTAAGCAGGGGGAAATTTGGCTGGCTGACAGAATGAAGGGAACAGTGCTTGCTGGGAACAGGGAAAACTGCTGCAAAAGGGGAAGAGGGATCAGTGTGGCAGTACTGACTCATTCCCTGGGAACTGGAAGGGCAGAAGGGTTTAAAAGGGGCAATCCCATGCGGCGAAGCCACCTTTTACACGAAGCAAGAATGAACTAATCGATAGAAATGGTCAGGAATTTTTCAACTGATTGTTTTTTCACTGAAAAATGCTGACTCACTGAAACCAAAACTGTTTGCAGTAAAAGGTCAGCTTGGACAAATTTCCTAACTCAAAAGAAGAAAAAAAAAAGGTTAGAAAAAAGTTTCAAAATTGTCAAAAGGGAAAATTTCAACATTTTCAAAACAAAAATTTTTGTTTTTCAGTTTGAAAAGACTTTTTATTTCAAAACACCTTAATTTAACTTAATTTATACAAAGAAGTTGGGTTTTTTTTAAATGAAATGTTTCAAGACTATTGAAACAAAATGTTTTGATGGACCTGAACCAATTTTTTTTCTGGTTATTTAGATTTTGACTTTTTGTCCTGAGTTAGAATGGGGAAAATTTTCCAAATCTCAAAAATTATCATGACAGGAAAACCATTTCCTGCCCAGCCTGAAAGACCAGCAGTCATCGTGACTCTATTGGGGATGGGGCAAAGGTGGTGCATAGTGTCCTTGGGAAATGCAAGAGAACATGGCCACATATGAAGGTGACATTAAATCATCTCCTCTCTGCACCTGGCTAGCTACATTGACTGTTTCAGAAGGGATGCAGAGCCATAGTCTTACCCTCTTACCAACTACTGTAGAGATAGCAGTCTTGTGTAGGCCACAGGGGTGTTCCTTTCTCTTCACTCCTCTGCACATTCATGCTGGGCCAGGCAGTCTTACCCACCCTGAGCAGAGATGTGCTGAATTACGCTATTGAAAATAATGGGCCAGATTTTGATCTCAGGTATACCAGCTTCAATGGAGTTACTACAGGTTTACACTGGTAGAAGTGGTACCAGTATCTGGCTCAATGGTGTTTTACGATAGCTAAGTATGTCTGAAGCAATAGGGATGCATCAACCGTTGACAAAGGAGTGGTTTATTCACCCTGGATTTTCTTTAGACCATATCCCCTGTTTCTGTTTAAAGAAAGCAAAGTCTAAACTTATGTCATGCAGAAAGCTTCCAGATTCATGAGAAGAATGACATTTAGATATGTTTGTATTTGCTAGTGTTTTAGTGTATAAATGCTGTTTTAGTTCATTTATTTTTCTGCTTGTGAATTTTAACAAAAAATCTGGTGATAGTTTTCAAGTCCGTGTTACCTATAGAAATTGGGCACAGGTGATCATAGTATTAGAGTTTAGTATTTGATTCCAGCTTCTCCCTCCAAAAAACCCTGTGAAATTGGCTTAAAAATCAGTTATGATTTTTGAAAAAAAAATTATAAATGTTGATACCTTTTTATTTGCTTATGGGTTTTGAGCCTTTAGGTTGCAAAGGGATAGAAACATATTTTTATTTTAAAGAATTTTAAAGCTGAGATTTACAAACAATATCATTATTCCAACATCTGGGGCTTTAAGGAAAACACTGGAAGTCATGAGACATGCAGCAAAATCACTAGAGTTGTCAGCATTGGTCTCCCTAAACAAAGTCCACTGCACTTCTGGAGCCTGCTGCAGGGCGCAATGTCACTATAAAAACAGACCTGGGCCATTACAGGCCTACTCTGTCTTGGCCCCTTTAAA
Organism: Terrapene triunguis; assembly: GCF_002925995.2. Taxonomy (NCBI): domain Eukaryota; kingdom Metazoa; phylum Chordata; order Testudines; family Emydidae; genus Terrapene; species Terrapene triunguis. Next base: position 10,472,716 of record NW_020664435.1, on the reverse strand, counting down.
ACCTGACTGAGGGAGGTTATGTGATGAAAGGACAATAAAAGAGTTGCCCTGTGCCTCAGTTTCTGGGAGAGACTCTCAGAAATGTCTTGATCTTCCTGAGTCTCTCCTTGGTGGTCCACAGAAAATGTGTGGGAAGAGGCTTAGAAGGACAACTGAAAAGCAGGAGAGAGTACCTCATGGAAGTAGTGGTGTTTGGCCTAAAAAGACAGCAAGAGTGTGTGGAAGAAACCCAAGATAAAAGATTATTTGAGTCTTTAGGGCAAAGAGGAGTGAGCTCCATGTCAAGAGGTCAATGGTTGTTATTTCAGGTAAAGATTTAAGGCTGTGGGGAACAGGAGGAGGACTGTTTGGCCTAGGACAGGTAGAGTGGTGTTTAGTACCACTTCTCAACGTTGCCAACTTTTGTAATTTTAATGAAAGTCATGTGATATCTTGCTTAAAGGTTCAACTCCTGTAGACAAGTATTTGTGTGAAAAGCTCATCTTTCTTAATTTTTTTTCTTTTTTCTTTCTTTCTTTTTTTTTTTTTTTTTTAGTTATTTTCTAACCCTCATAATTGCAGGAAAAAAGCTTAAAAATGTGACTGGAGTGTAACCTAAAAATTCAAAAACCAGAAGGCAAATAAAAAATTCCCAAAGTTGTTATTTTTAAGACAATATCTTGATTTTTCAAATTTTATTTAAGGTTCCAGGCTAGAAATTCTTGAAAAGTTGGGAAGCAGCCACCTTTGTCTCCCTGTGTCAATGAGGGAGATGAGGTCAGACCAAGGAAGAAAGACAATATTGTCTGGGAAGGCAATGAATCCAGTACCCATGGGGATGTGTAGGGTTGAAGCAAGTAACCCTTTATAATAGGGAGTAGCCCCAGAGTTGCTTGCCTTTGAAAGCTAATGGAGAATGCAAGGTCCAATAACTGTGGAGATAAGCTTGGGTTGGCTAAGGTCCATAGACTGGATCTGTGGAATGAGGCACTGGGTTATTAAGGTCAAACTTTTTCCTGACTGGTCCCAGTCAGCTGGCATCAGCAGAAGGGGTGAATATGCAGAAATGAGGCTAAATGTCCTCCATTTCTTTACAAAAGAAAAAACTGGTAACACAGAATAAAGTAAAATCCTCTTTACTTAATGTGAATCTCTGTCTCTGGTGAGCAAGTCCTCTGTGTCCAAAGATAATTAGCACTTTATAATGCTAATTATTATAATTATGTCTGCGAAAAAAATCATTAGGGGGTAGGTCTGTTCAATGATTTTCAATTGCCCCCACTACTCAGAAATAAGGTCACTTTTCGATTAACTTGCTCTAGGAGCTCAAAGATGAAAACATACAGAAAATCCTTTGATTGTTTATTCCCTCATTTATAACATCCTGCAAATTATCTAAAAAGCCAAATAAAGAAAAATAAAATATTAGTGTGAGAAAATTACATGAAAACTTTCAGGTTCCAGGCACTGAGATTAAAGAAATCAGTGCCTCCTTTGCCATTTTTGTGCCATTAACGTGTGCACTTTATGCCAAAATAGTATTAGAAAGCTCCCTTCTAGATTCTCTTGTGTCTTGTTTTTATTCATATTCCCACAACCAATTGGGAGGGGAAGGTTGAGATAAATTTACAAGCAACTGTAGAAAATATAAATGTGGACCAGTAATAAAAAATTACAAATGGTGTCACCATGGTGACTGGAAATTATCAGTTGTATAGTAATTTCCTATTTCCTCCAAATCACTAACATGTCTATGGAGGCTGGTTTAGCAGTCCAAATCCTTTCCACATTGGCTTGAAAGTGTTTTGCAAATTATATTGTGATCAGTTTACAGGTTCTTATACTCTCACATTTGAAATAACCCAGTTTTCACCTGGTCAAATCTTGTGAATTCAGGCTTTAGGGAAACTGAGACGAGAATCCAGTATGAGGAACCAGGGAAGTGAGGGTAGGGGTGTTGCCCCAGGGGTAGAGTTGAGAGGCCATTAGGTGAGAAAGTGGGGGAGATTAGAATAGGGGAGCTGGGCTATAGGAGAAGTGGAGGAGAAACTTACTTTGGGAACCAAAGTTTGATAATTTTGGCCTAAATGACCTGCACAAGGCCACACAAGAAGTTAGAGACATAGCCAGGAGTTCCTCAATGCTCAGTCAGACAAAGTTGTCTCTCCAAAATAGACACTTTTTTTAAACTATCTGGAGATTTTATTGAAGCCTATATTATGTTACTGCTTACAGTCAGATAGACACATAGGGGTTAGAAGAAAATAGGTTTTTTCCTGACTTTATAAGCTAGATCAGAGAATTCAACTAAAACACAACTAAATTAATATTTCTTTCTGAGCTCAGCTGACTGTCATGGTCAGATGAGATAGGCTCAGCCAGTCAAGGACACAAGAAAAATTCCATGTGACTTCTGCAATATGACTTAACCCTTGTTTCATAGTCTCATGAACCAGGCTTGACATAAAATATACCACAAACAATAGCCTAACAAATAAACACACAGTAAAAAAGATCACAGAAAGTTTTTGTTGACAGTTCTCAAGCATGCACAAAATTTGAGCAAACAAGTACAGGTTTGGAGAAGCAGTTTGAATTTGAACTAAGGCTGATTTTGAGTACTCTTGCAGCCTGATTCAAAAAGTTCCTACAGCTCAAGAAGCTGGCACAAATAAAGAAAAGTTATTGGAGAAGAAAACATTGCCCTCCCAAGGTTGTGAAGAAGAAAGATCCTCAATGATAAGGTCTCCATATGGAAATTAGCCCTTCACATGTAATTTGACATCTTAAAAGGAAAAGCTTCCCAGGAGAAAGCAAGATCTCTCTTACATAGTTTGAGCTCTTTGAAAGGGAAAGACTCTAGTGAATTTTGAGAAGATGGCCATTTCTGTGAATTTTCAAAAGATTATATTTCATTCTCAGAAAGTGTCAATCAAAAATCTTAATGAAATATCTTTGAAGGCCCTCCTTCCAAGCATGTACACCACTGTTTGGTAAGATGTTGTAGTAAAATACATTGAATCCCAAATATTTATGCTGAAGGGAAAAAAAGTCAGAAGAATGCCAGTCTAGCAGCCAGTTCAGAAAACATAGGTCAGACATAGGATTAACATTACTATACTTCCTTCCTTGTGAATTGGTGGAGGTGGACTGATTTAATTTTGTATTGAGGCCTGTAATAGATTGGGCCTATCTTATAGCACCCTCCTCCTGTCAGACCAAGCTTCATTATGCCAGTCCGCTCATTCCCTGAGGCAACCCTCATCTGTATTTCTCAAGGAATCAGGGAAACTATCTTCAGCTGGGGCAGTTTCTTTAATTGCATCTTCTTAACAAACACAATCCTACCTCCTGCAGACTCTTACTTCAAAGTCTGTGCAAGCGTATCAGTCCCTTCCCCAAGTCAGTCTCTCACACCAGTAATTCCCATAACAAGATTTCTTGGCTCAGAGCCTAAGTCCCCAAGAAGAACAGGAGTACTTGTGGCACCGTGGAGACTAACCAATTTATTTGAGCATAAGCTTTCGTGGACTACAGCCCACTTCTTCGGATGCATAGAATGGAACATATATTGAGGAGATATATATACACATACAGAGAGCATGAAAAGGAGGGAGTTGTCTTACCAACTCTGAGGGTATGTCTACACTACGAGAGTAGTTCGATTTTAGTTAAATCGAATATGTGCAATCGATATTAGAAAGTCGAACGTATGTGTCTACACTAAGGAGAGTAATTCGACTTTGTCAGTCCACACTACCAGGGAAAGCGTCGACATTGGAAGCAGTGCACTGTGGGCAGCTATCCCACAGTTCCCGCAGTCCCCGCTGCCCAGTGGAATTCTGGGTCGAGCCCCCAATGGCTTCTGGGTAAAAAATTGTGGCGAGGGTGCTTTTGGGTAACTGTCGTCATCCGTCAGTCACTACCGCCCTCCCTCCCTCCCTGAAAGCGCCGGCGGGAAATCAGTTCGCGCACTTTTTGATCAGTGACAGCGCGGACGCCACAGCACTGCGATCATGGATCCCGCTGCGACCATCGCTGCAGTTGTGGCCGTTCTCAACGCCTCGCACCTTATCATACACCTTTCCCAGAGGCAGATGCAGAGAAATCAGGCGAGGAGGCTACGGCACCGCCGTGAGGGCCTGAAGTCGGAGAGTAGCACAGAGCTGTCAGAAACCACGAGCCCCAGCGCCCAGGACATCACGGTGGCAATGGGGCATGTGGATTTTGTTGAACGGCGATTCTGGGCCCGGGAAACAAGCACGGACTGGTGGGACCGCATAGTGCTTCAGGTCTGGGATGAATCCCAGTGGCTGCGAAACTTTCGCATGCGGAAGGGGACTTTCCTCGAACTTTGTGAGTTGCTGTCCCCTGCCCTGAAGCTCAAGGACACCCGCATGTGAGCAGCCCTGACTGTCCAGAAGCGAATGGCCATAGCCCTCTGGAAGCTTGCAACGCCGGACAGCTACCGGTCAGTCGCGAACCACTTTGGTGTGGGCAAATCTACCGTGGGGGTTGTTGTCCTGCAAGTAGCCAAGGCAATCGTCAAGGTACTGCTGTCAAAGGTAGTGACCCTGGGAAACGCGCAGGCCATCATAGATGGCTTCGCTGCGATGGGATTCCCAAACTGCGGTGGGGCTATAGATGGGACTCACATCCCTATCCTGGGACCGGGCCACCAGGCCAGCCAGTACATCAATAGAAAGGGCTACTTTTCAATGGTGCTGCAAGCACTGGTGGACCATCGGGGACGTTTTACAAACATCAACGTCGGATGGCCGGGCAAGGTTCATGACGCTCGCGTGTTCAGGAACTCTGGTCTGTTTAGACGGCTGCAGGAAGGCATTTACTTCCCGGACCACAAGATAACTGTTGGGGATGTGGAGATGCCTACAGTGATCCTCGGGGACCCAGCCTACCCGCTAATGCCCTGGCTCATGAAGCCCTATATTGGGGCCCTGGACACTGCACAAGAACTCTTCAACTACCGGCTGAGCAAGTGCAGAATGGTGGTGGAGTGTGCTTTTGGCCGTCTCAAGGGGAGATGGAGAAGCTTACTGACTCGCTGTGATCTCAGCGAAACCAATATCCCCATCGTTACTGCAGCTTGCTGTGTGCTCCACAATCTCTGTGAGAGCAAGGGGGAGACCTTTATGGCGGGGTGGGAGGTTGAGGCAAATAGCCTGGCTGCTGATTACGCCCAGCCAGACAGCAGGGCGATTAGAAGAGCCCAGCAGGACGCGCTGTGCATCCGGGAGGCTTTGAAAGCCAGTTTCAAGGCTGAGCAGGGTACCCAGTGACTTTTAAGTTTGTGGACACAGAAGCTGAACTTGCCCCCTTTTCTTTACCCAGTTGCCGTCGACTATCCTCTCCAGTTACATACCCCCTTCACCCCCTTCCCAAAAAATAAAATCTGTTCTGTTTTGTTAATGGACACCGTTGTCTTTATTACTGTTTTCGCGGGAATGTTTTAAACCTGGGACGCAGACTGTGGCGGGGGGCGGGTTTAGTGTTGTGATGCAAATGATGCTTCTAAACTCCAGGAATGACAGGCTCCGCGGTGGTAGACTGGTTGTTTCAACGGAGCCTGCCAGCCCTCCTGGCTGGGACTGCGTGTATGTGTCGGCTATGTGACTGTCTTGCAGGGGGAGGAGGGTTACAGATCCCCTGCTGCGCGGCTCTGTGATCCAGGGTAAGGACCGCTGCATAAGATCTGTAACTGCCCTCCCCCGCCACCAAGTCACAGAGCAACACCACCGCCCCCACCACACAAAACATGAAAACCACCTCCCAGACTGACCAGGATAACTAGTCACTGCACTGTATATGTGCCCTGCTGCTGCACCTGCCCCCTGCTAAAGGTGACTGTCCTGTCCAATGACCAAGCCCCTTCCCCCCCTTCAGACAGACTCCCCTCCAAAAGAAGAGGATGGAAACAGAAATGAACAGAAACGTATTCTTTATTAACAACCGCACATGGAACGGGGGCGTGAAACTTGGACGGGGTCTTGTGTGAGGCGGGTAGGAAAGGACTTTTCAAATTTTGGGGAATGAGAGCCTTCTAGTGGTAGAGCAGTTCGCAGCGGTGGAGTGAAATTTTTCACGGCCCCTTCCGCCCCTCCGTGTTTGGACTTTGGGTGAGGGGGGTATGGGACTTGGTGGCGGGGCAGGGCAGTTAGAGAGAGACTGCAGCGGGGCTCTCTCCTCCTGCCTCCGGTCCTGCAGAACATCCACAAGGCGGCGGAGCGTGTCCGTTTGCTCCCTCATTAGTCCAAGCAGCGTTTGAGTCACCTGCTGGTCCTCCTGTCGCCACCTCTCCTCCCGTTCCATGTTTGCCCGGTGCATTTGGGACAAGTTCTCCCTCCACTGTGTCTGCTGGGCTGCCTGTGCTCGGGAGCATCCCATTAGTTCAGCAAACATGTCTTCCCGTGTCCTCTTCTTCCTCCTCCTAATGTGCGCTAGCCTCTGGGCTGTGGGAATTGGAAAAAGGGAGTGAATTCCTGAGACAGATCAATGTATCTGTGAACAGAGAACATAGTCTTTCAACAAGACCATGCAGAGCACCTATCACACGCGCACTGAGGACAAGGTCGAATTTTCGGCCCTCGCCTACAGTGCCTGCGGTCTTGCTGTGGCGAGCTGAGGAGCAGGGCAGGACACCGGACTTTGTCTAGATGGCAAACATGGTAAGCCGTAGACTTGTGGCTGCTTAAAACTTTAAGAGTGGCACTGGCCTCCTTTCACATAGAAAGCAATGCGAGTCTCTGCTGGCAGCAATCCTGCAAGCATGAACTCTGGCCCTGTCCCACCCCCTCGCGGCTGTAAACCGCGTGGCTGTAAACCGGCGGTTGCAGTTCTGTAAAGGGACGGGCAAGCAGTCCCAATACTAACTTTCCCCTACCTAATTCACAGCAGGGAGTCATGCCAGACATCACCCTCCTGAAGGTCTCGGAGAGCCAGAAGGAGCGGATGCTTCGGGACAGCCTGCAGAAACCGGGGCCATTTGCTGCAATGCTCTGCAAGGCCATGATCCCCGAGTACCTGCTGGCGTTGTGGCAGGGAAACGTCTCATACCACGGGGGGCCTAATAAGCTCTCCCTGCCCAGGAACCTGCTCATGAGGCTTGAAAAACACCTGCAGGAGACCTATGAGGAGTTCTCCCCGGAGGATGTCGCCTCTATCCCCGGATACATTGACCAGTTTTTGGCTTAGGTGCCTTTGGAGGGACAAAAGAGTGCAGAGTTTGGGGCAGTATAATCATGAAGCGGACATTGTGAAATTTTTTGAAAATAGACTATATATTGAAGCGCCCAAAGACAGACTAATCATGATACACTTTGCACAGATTCCCGTTTTGTTGGACTTTCCTGTTTACATGTTTTGAAGCACTTTACCCACTGTTAATATTTTAAATCTTCCTGTCCTGTTATAAATAAATGTTTACATGTTTGAAAGCACTTTAGCTATTGTTAATATTTTAAATATGCCAGTTATGTTATAAATAAATGTTTAGATATTTAAAACACTTACTGCTTGATCCTTCCCCTGAATCTGTGTCTGGGATAACGGCTGGGGAGGGTTGGTAGGGGATCTCTGTGAGGGTGATGAAGAGCTCCTGGCTGTCGGGCAAATCAGCGTTGTAAGCGCTGTCGACTGCCTCGTCCTCCTCATCTCCTTCCTCCTCTTCCCCGTCCGCTGAGGAACCGGCCGCGGACAATATCCCATCCTCAGAGTCCACGGTCAGGGGTGGGGTAGTGGTGGCGGCCGCACCTAGGATGGAATGCAGTGCCTCGTAGAAATGGGATGTGTGGGGCTGGGATCCGGAGCGTCCGTTTGCCTCTTTGGTCTTCTGGTAGCCTTGTCTCAGCTCCTTGATTTTCACGCGGCACTGCGTTGCATCCTGGCTGTATCCTCTCTCTGCCATGGCTTTAGAGATCTTCTCATAGGTCTTTGCATTCCGTCTTTTGGAGCGCAGCTCGGAAAGCACGGACTCATCTCCCCACACAGCGATGAGATCCAAGACTTCCCGATCCGTCCATGCTGGGGCCCTCTTTCTATTAGATTGCACGGCCATCTCTGCTGGAGAGCTCTGCATCGTTGCCACTGCTGCTGAGCTCGCCACGGTGTCAAAACAGAAACTGCGATTCAAACTGCCCAGACAGGAAAAGGAATTCAAATTTTCCCGGGGTGTGGCTGGTCAGAGCATCCGAGCTCAGACTGCTGTCCAGAGCGTCAACAGAGTGGTGCACTGTGGGATAGCTCCCGGAGCTATTAGCGTCGATTTCCATCCACACCTACCCTAATTCGACATGGCCATGTCGAATTTAGCGCTACTCCCCTCGTTGGGGAGGATTACAGAAATCGATTTAAAGAGAGCTCTATGTCGAACTAAATAGCTTCGTGGTGTGGACGGGTGCAGGGTTAATTCGATATAACGGCGCTAAATTCGACATAAAAGCCTAGTGTAGACCAGGCCTGAGAGGCCAATTAAGTAAGAGAAAAAACTTTTTAAGTGATAATCAAGATAGCTCAGTACAGACAGTTTGATACATGCTCCCAAACAGTCTCCCCTCATGTATGTTTGGTTTTCTCGAGCAGTTCTTTTCAGCAGTAACTCCAGTGGCAGTTCCTTGGGAGCACCACCCAGGCACTTATACTTCCTGGAGGAAGTTGTAGTCCCCTCCTGCTTATTCCTGGTGCTGTCTTTTATAAGGTTCAGCTAATTAAGTTCCAACTCTTTCCTCAGGTTCCATTGCAATAAAGCACATTAGTATGTGCTTAATTTTAAACAACATTGATGGCAATGGAATTACTCGTCTGCTTAAAGTTAAGCATATATTTAAGTGCTTTGTTGGATCAGAAGCCATTCATCTAGGGCAAGTTAAATGAGACTCTCCTGCAGTACAAATTAGCTGCAATTCCTCACACTATTATCCTGTCGAGATTGAGGTCAGAAAGTGATGTAAGTGCATCAGGCAGGCAGCCATTTAAAATTGCCTTGAGCAACCTTGCAATCCAGTTCTGCCTTATTTTTAAACAGCAGAAGGAAGCAAAAGTAAGAGGGCTGCTTTTCTGCTTTTTTTAAAAAAATGTCTTTTGTACCTTTGACTAGAGTGAAGTAGCCTGGCTAAGCTAGTCTCTCAGTACAGTGGAGTTCCTGAACATGAAAGTCATTTGTGTTGTCAATCACAAACATAAATTTGTTAAACAAGGTATCACATTTAAGCCATGGAAAGGAGTGTGTGATTAAAAGAGTATTATCCCTTTAAAGGACAAGCTGGAGCCTGCATTCTGGGGATAATCAAGGCAGCCTTGTCCTGCTCTACCCTGGGGGCTGAGCTATATAAACAAGATCAGAAGTGGAGCAGGAGAGAGAAGTAAAAGTCAGGTGGGCTGCAGTGGGTGGCAGTTGCTCTCCCGGGGACCTGCAGCTTCAAACAATCTGAGTCTAAAATAGGGAAAGAACAAGTAAAAAATTACTTAGACAAGTTAGATGTCTTCAAATCACCAGAGCCTGATGAAATGCGTCCTAGAATACTCAAGGAGCTGACTGAGGAGATATCTGAGCCATTAGCAATTATCTTTGAAAAGTCATGGAAGATGGGAGACATTCCACAAGACTGGAAAAGGGCAAATATAATGCCCATCTATAAAAAGGGAAATAAGGACAACCCGGGGAATTACAGACCAGTCAGCTTAACTTCTATATCCGGAAAGATAATGGAGCAAATAATTAAAAAATCAATTTGCAAACATCTAGAATATAATAAGGTGATATGTAACAGTCAGCATGGATTTGTCAAGAACAAATCATGTCAAACCAACATGATAGCTCTCTTTGACAGGGTAACAAGCTTTGTGGATGGGGGGGATCAGTAGACAGAGTATATCTTGACTTTAGTAAAGCTTTTGATACTGTCTCGCATGACCTTATCATAAACAAACTAGGGAAATGTAACCTAGATGGAGCTACTATAAGGTGGGTGCAAAACTGGTTGGAACATCATTCCCAGAGAGTAGTTATCAGTGGTTCACAGTCATGCTGGAAGGGCATAACGAGTGGGGTCCTGCAGGGATCAGGTCTGGGCCCGGTTCTGTTCAATATCTTCATCAGTGATTTAGATAATGGTATAGAGAGTACACTTAGAAAGTTTGCAGACGATACCAAGCTGGGAGGGGTTGCAAGTGCTTTGGAGGATAGGATTAAAATTCAAAATGATCTGGACAAACTGGAGAAATGGTCTGAAGTAAATAGGATGATATTCAATAAAGACAAATGCAAAGTACTCCATTTAGGAAGGAACAATCAGTTGCACACATACAAAATGGGAAATGGCTGCCTAGGAAGGAATACTGCGGAAAGGGATCTGGGGGTCATAGCAGACCATCAGCTAAATATGAGTCAACAGTGTAACAGTTTTCAAGTACATAAACAGTTGTTACAAGGAGGAGGGAGAAAAGTTGTTCTTATTAATCTTTCAGGATAGGACAAGAAGCAATGGGCTTAAATTTCAGCAAGGGAGTTTTAGGTTGGACATTAGGAAAAACTTCCTAACTGTCAGGGTGGTTAAACACTGGAATAAATTGCCTAGGGAGGTTGTGGAATCTCCATCATTGGAGATTTTTAAGAGCAGGTTAGACAAAAACCTGTCAGGAATGGTCTAGATAATTAGCTCTGCCATGAGTGCAGGAGACTGGACTCAAGGTCCCTTCCGGTCCTATGATTCTATGATTATTTTGCCTAGATCTGTGCATTTTCTATGCTATCTAAGTAAAGAGTAATCCTGTGCAAAGTCTATATGTGTGTCTGCTTTCACTACGGCATATCCCCGAAGAGTTAAACTATAAATACTGAGCACCTATATGTCTGGGGATCTGGGAAAGGGTGTACTTAACTTATAATGGAGTCAGCATTAATCCCAGGGGCTAGGCAGTTGGACCATGGAGTCTCAGCTCTCGGAAGGGGGTCCAAGACACAGGAGCTGCACCTTGAGAGTGTGACTAGAGATCTCAGCCAGGGGAAGAGCCTGGACTCTGTTAAGACTCAAGAGACTTAAAGCACATCATGTCCAGTGAGGTGGCCCCAACCACTATAGCCTTGGGAGTGTCCAGCCAGGGGGAGCTCTACTACGGCTGTGTGTGTGTAACCCCATCATTTCAGATATAGACAAAGCATTAGAAAACATACAGTTGATTCAGAACAATCTTCCCTTATAAGGAGTGTGAACTAGATGACATGATAGGTCATTTTCATTTCTAACAGATATGGAGGAGCATGAGGTTTGGACAGAAACATCCCACAGGAGAAGAACTATTAACTGGGATTCTCTATATCTAGTAAAGAGGAAAGGATAGAAGTTGATAAAGTACAGGTAGGAACTGAAGAGAAACAGTCAAATGAAAAAGAGTCCCATTCAATTACATCACATGAAGGCAGATAACTAAAAAGTGTCAAATTTTATAAGTACTTGTCTACAAATGCTAGAAGTCTACATACTATGATGGGTGAACTTGAGTGCCTGTTATTAAATGAGGATATTGATATAATAGGCATCACAGAAACTTGGTTGAATGATGACAAACAATTGGACACTGTAATACCATGGTACAAAATATATAGGAATGACAGATAGGTCGTGCTTGTGTGGGAGTGGCACTATGTGTGAAAGAAAGCATAGAGTCAAACAGAGTAAAAATCTTAAATTAATCAAACTGTACCATAGAATTGCTATGGATAGAAATTCTATGCTTGAACAATAATAGTATAGCAATAGGACTGTTCTACCGACCACCTGGTGATCAGTGATGGTGATTGTGAAATGCTCAGGGAGATCAGAGAAACTATAAAAACAGAAAATTCAATAATAATGGGGGATTTCAAGTATCCCCATGTTAACTGGGTTCATGTCACCTCAGGTTGGGATGCAGAAATAAAGTTTCTATTCACCATTAGTGACTGCTTTTTTGAATAGCTAGTCCTGGAACCCGCAAGGGGAGAGGCAATTCTTGCTTTAGTCCTAAAGAAAGCACAGGATCTGGCCCAAGAGGTGAATATAGCTGAACTACTCGGTAATAGTGACCATACTGTAATTAAATTTAACATCCTTCTGGGGGAGGGAAATTCCAAAGAAACCCACCACAGTAGCATTTAACTTCAGAAAGGGGAACTACACAAAAATGAGGAAGCTAGTTAAACGGAAATTAAAAGAAACAGTCACAAGAGTGAAACACCTGCAAGCTGCATGGAAAGTTTTTGAAAAGCACCATATTAGAGGCTCAAATGAAATATATATCCCAAATTAAAAAGAATAGTAAGAGGACCAAAATAATGCTACCGTGGCTAAACAGAATAAAAGAAGTGGTTAGAGGCAAAAAGGCCTCATTTAAAAATTGGAAGTCAAATACTACTAAGAAAAATAGAAAGTAGCATAAACTCTGGCAAGCCAAGTGTAAAAGTATAATTAGGCAGGCCAAAAAAAACTTGATAAAAGGGAAGGTCCTCTTGTAGATCTGTAACTGGTTAAAAGGCAGGAAAAAAAGGGTAGGAATAAATGGTCAGTTTTCAGAATGGAGAGGGGTAAATAGCTGTGACGCCCAGAGGTCTGTATAAGGACCAGTGCTGTTCAATGTATTCATAAATGATCTGGAAAAAGGAGTAAACAGTGAGGCAGCAAAGTTTTCAGATGATACAAAATTACTCAAGATATTTAAGTCCAAAGCTGGATTTTGAAGAGTTATAAAGGGATCTCATAAAACTGTGTGACTGGGTAACAAAATGGCAAATGAAATTCAACGTTGATAGATGCATGCATATTGGAAAGCATAATCTCAACTACACATATAAAATAATGGGGTCTAAATTAGCTATTACCACTCAAGAAAGTCATTTTGGAATAATTGTGGTTAGGTCTCTGAAAATATCCTCTCAACCCACAGCAGCAGTCAGAAAAGCTAACAGACTGTTAGAAACCATTAGGAAAGATTAGATAATAAGAGTAAATATCATAATTCCACTATTTAAATCCATGCTATGCCCACACCTTGAATACTTTGTGCAGATCTGGTCACCCCATCTCAAAAAAGATCAATTAGAAATGGAAAAGGTACAGAGAATGTCAACAAAAATGATTAAGGATACAGAACATCTTCCCTATGAGGAGAGATTAAAAAGATTTGGACTGTTCAGCTTGGAAAAGAGACAACCAAGAGGGAGGTATAATAGAGGTCTATAAAATCATGACTGATGTGGAGAAAGTAAATAAGGAAGTGTTATTTACCCCTTCACATAACACAAGAACCAGGGGTCACCCAATGAAATTAATAGGCAGCAGCTTTAAAACAAACAAAAGGAAGTACTTCTTTACACAACACAGTCAACCCGTGAAACTCATTGATGGGATGTTGTGAAGGCAAAAAACTATAAGTGGCTATTAGCCAAGATGGTCAGGAACGCAGTCCTGTGCTCTGGGTGTCCCTAATGTTTTGACTGCCAGATGCTGGGACTGGATGACAGGGAATAGATCACTTAATGATTGCCTGATTCTGTTGATTCCCTTTGAAACATTGGCTTTGACATTGGCCACTGTCTACTGGGCTAGATGGACCATTGGTCTGACCCAGTATGGCCATTCTTATGTTCTTATGTTTTTAACTTTGGTTGGCCAAATCCTGGTAGATGTTGAGCACTCACAGTTCCCATTGACATCAAAGAGATCTGTAGTGCTTAGCATCACTTAGCAGTTGGCCCTTAGGTTATGAGTATGTGGTTCTAAAAGTTATGGCTCTGACGTGACACGAACAGATATGACACAAGACTATGAGCTGTCTTGTGGTAAGCCTTATATTGGTGCACAATTTAAGAGATGGGGGGAGGGATAGCTCAGTGGTTTGAGCATTGGCCTGCTAAACCCAGGGTTATGAGTTCAATCCTTGAGGGGGCCACTTAGGGATCTGGGGCAAAATCAGTAGTTGGTCCTGCTAGTGAAGGCAGGGGACTGGACTTGACTCAACTCAACTCAACTAACGACCTTTCAAGGTCCCTTCCAGTTCTAGGAGATAGGATATCTCCATTAATTTATTTACAAGGAGCAGTGGTCATCCAAAGTCTCAGTTCTTGTAGTCACTTCATGCAAGTAGTGAGAACATTTAGTGACTGTAGCAACCCAAGAGGGGTTGGTTAAGTGTGGGATAGGAACAGGTCCCCACCCTTATTCCACACTCACCAGAATTGCTGAGCCAGCATTGGGGAAGGCGATAGCAAGTAAGGAAGCATATACGGCCCCAGTTACTGCAACTCCCTCTGTGTGCCCCCCTTCCACTTTGAACAATATACATGCATCAGGTACCACGCCTTTGGGAGCAGATGCTGGGAAAACACAAGCACCTTTGTGCCTTCCACCACAGCATGTGGATAGTGTATCAAAGTAAAGTTGCTCTAAATGAAGAGGTAAAATTCTAGTGAACGCAGATGGTAGCCAATCTAAAGAAAGAATTGCCTTTTCTATTCTCATTTGCTTCATTCAGTGATTCTGCTGGTTCAATCTGGGTGCCCGTAGTTCAGGGAATGGACTCACTGCACATGAGAATAATGAGATATTTGTTTTGTTTATAGTTTCCTTAAAATGGAAGGAAAGTTGAAATGAGGCAATAATGCTCTTGTTGTTGCTCTAACTTTTTAAAACTTCCTTGTACTAATCTGTTAGTTTAGAGAGATTAGTTAAATTAATCTCTTGGTTCCAGTGGGTGTAGAACCCCAGATGCAAGCTGTGAGATTTCTAGCCCAAGGAATTAATAAATCTGCTAACTGTGTCATGTCTGTGATTTAGACTGGAATATATTTTGCAATTTGTTTAATAAACTTGTGTGCCTAAATACCATGTGTTTGTGGGATGGTCCCCTGAGATTCATCTTGAAGGTTGCCCAAATGTATCTCCTCTTCCACAGTGACCTACGTAGGAAGTGACATGAGACGTGTGGTGGTTTAATTAGAAAAATGTTGGCATCAGATTAATAATGTAGAATACCCTTTTCTTCAGCTTCTGTTTCATATAAATA
Organism: Terrapene triunguis; assembly: GCF_002925995.2. Lineage (NCBI taxonomy): Eukaryota > Metazoa > Chordata > Testudines > Emydidae > Terrapene > Terrapene triunguis. Next base: position 10,457,683 of record NW_020664435.1, on the reverse strand, counting down.
TCCCTCTTCAGAGCTCCAGTTCCATATGGCAATTAGAAATACTTGTTCACATGCTGAACCAGTTCTGTAGCTTTGTGAACAGTGAAAACGGTTTTTCTATGAGCCTGTAAAAACTAGCGATGGACAAACTTCTTCAGATAAAATACTACTTGCCCTACCCACCCAAGAATGTTTGTTTATTTTTAGACCCAAACTGAGATCAGAACTTTTTTGAAGTTCTGACATTTTTGTATAGCTTTTTATTTTTAATTCCAGTTTTTGTGTGCCTGTAAACATCTGGATGCATGCCGGGAATGGAAGTGGCAATGGCCTGAAAAATCTCGCAGGGTGTGCAGCCAACTTTGGCAAATTCAGTAAATCTAGATAATTTGAATGATAGTATTTAAAAGAATAGCAAATGATTTACAGTAAATTATTTATTCAACAAAATAATCTCTTTTGTCTGCTGTTGGAACATCCACAACCAAATAGTGATTTCCTTGAATTTTCTTATTGCTCAGAGAATTTTTGAGTGAGTTTTTGTTACTCTATAGATTGACTGCAAACAATGCATAGTATTTGATACTCTGTATTCAAAATGTTAGCTATATTGATTGGTCATGATTGGTCACATAAATCACACTGAGAACATGATAGTTAATATATTGGTGGCTTTTACTTGAGCACTAAGTGTTGCTATGTAAGGCTGGTGAACCTGCGAGGGTGGAAACTTTTTAATTCCACATCAGGATTGCCTACATTGTTTGCATGGAGCATCTTTACAGAATCTTCCTGCTTTGCCAAAAACAAGTTATTCAGCCTATTTAAGTGGAAAAACATATGGATGTCACCTCCCTATACACCAACATCCCTCACAATGATGGCATAGTTGCCTACCTTTCATATTTACAAGACAATGGAAAATCCTCAAATATCCACCCCAAATACATAGCCAAACTCATCCATTTCATCCTCACCCATAACAATTTCACATTCAGCAAGAAACACTGTCCAAATCATGGGAACAGCCAGGGATAATAGGATGGCTTCCCAATACTCCAACCTCTTCAAGGTGGCCAATGAAGAATAATTTCTGGATAAATGCACCATGAAACCAATGATATACCTGAGATACATTGATGATATTTTATCCTCTGGACAGATAACTTATACTCCCTATCATGGATCCACAGGGCCAGTGTTCTTGACAGCTCTTGAACAGTCCAGTGTGTCAGCTCCCTTAAGGTCACACTCTCTCAGTGGGGTGAGCCCCTTGGCTTCACAACCTCCTGGGACCAAACCTCGGCACCTTCAGCACCCCTGCTTCACACCATGAGCTCCCTTCAGCAAGTCCATCTGAATTGGACACCTGCAAGACTTACACACCCAAAAGAAGCAATGCACCACCACATATTCACAGAGGCCACAGCATCTTTTCCATTATCTTGGCAGTTGTTATACTAGGCACTTCTAAGATTCCTTTAGCACTCTTGCTAATCTATCACATGTACAGTTTACAGTACACAGTTCAGAGCAGTTTCACACCCTCCCTTAGATCTGGTCTGTTTGATTAAACTAGTGGGGTGCACATGAGGAGCTCAAGTGTGTCTCCCATACCCTTTTTCCACCCCCAAAATCTTTGGGTTTGTGTAGCGGGGTGGACACCTGCTCCTGCCCTGAGGGGTTTGAAACAGCCCTGGGAGAAGGCTGTTGCAGGGAGAAGCAGCTACTGGACTGATTGGGGAAGTAGCTGCAGCTGGGCCACACCCTAATCAGAGCCCAGATGGCCTGTATAAAGAGGCTGGGAGCCAGGAGTTCAAGAGTATCTCTCTGCCTCTAGAGAGAGAAGGGCCTGGCTGCAGGGAGCTAGACACAGAGTACCTGGGTGGAGCAGGGCTGGGGAAAGGCTGGGGAGCTCCAGCCTGGAAAGCCCCAGGCTGCAGCCTAGGAGAAGGCTAAGGGGTACTGGGGGTTGCAGAGGGCAGCCCAGGACTAGGCCAAGGCAGCAGGTCCAAACCCAACCTGGCCGATGATGAGTGGCCTATACTGCAGTCTGCCCCAGAGAGTAGGGGCTAGTTGGTGACTGGCAGTGGCTTTATCCTGAGGTGAGGTGGGGTTAGTGGGTGGGGGTTCCCCTGGGAGGGGAGACCAGCGTGTGTGGGTATTGCCAGGGGGCAGCACCCAGAGCAAGGGGCAGCGGGGTCCTGGGAGGGACACGGGGCCAGTGCAGAGGACAGGGCGGATCACCGGCCTGCAGAGGGCGCTCCAGAGGCTGGTGAGCTAATTCCCTGGATGACCAGCAGGAGGTGCTGCAGGGGTGAGTCCAACTTCTCACAGTTTGAAACTGAGATGGAGTCCTACTACTAACTCCTCATCATCATCTTCCAGGGAGTGAGGAGGGCAGTGAGCTCATATTCCTCCATGTGTCAACTGTCTTAACTGCAATCTGGGGTTGTGATTTGGACTCTCTTGGTTAAAAAACCCACCATGGTGAGCTCACTGCTTTGGTCACAGCATCAGAGCCAGTGTGACTCACATCTCACATATGGAGATGGGCGGGGACCATCCCTCTGTCCCACTCAGCTACAGGGATCTGATTATAGATAGGCAAATAACTTGAGCTCCACAGCTCTTCCTTTGTGTTACTAGCCAGGGGGGAAATCCCTGCCTCCCTGCTAGCCAGGCTATTGCCTGTTCTTTGACACCTGCATTCTCAGCCTTCTGGCTCCCTGGATTCAAATCTTTGGCCATTACAGAAGCAGGACTGGATCCTGTCTTAAAGATATATGGTCATTTCCCAAAAGGGCATCAAAGCTGATATCCTGGAGAACCCTAACTACCAGCCACCCCGATCCCTCCTGTTTCTGCACAGGGATCTGAGTTGTTGGCTTCACCATCTCCTGGGACTGAACATTGGAGCCCTCAGCACCCCTCCTTCATGCCATGAGCTCCCCTCAACGAGTCCACTTGAATTGGACACCTGGGGAAGACTTACACACCCAGAGTTACACACTCCTAACTCTGGAGTGACTCTCAGCCAGCATTGTAAAAAGAGAAGGGTTTATTAGATGTCTAGCACACAGTGTAGAAAGTCCTTAGTTAACATAGAGAAATAGAAAGTTACAGCAAAATCCATTTGGGTCGGCCCCGAGCCCAGGCTGTGACACCAGTCCAGTAGCGTCTCCTCTTCCAGCAGCCCACACTAACAACTACAAGGGGTCCCTTCTTAGTCTTTTGTTCTTGTTCCCAGGAAATATGTTCACCTGGCCATCTTCCTTTAGGGTGACTAGATGTCCCGATTTTATAGGGACAGTCCCGATATTTGGGGCTTTGTCTTATATAGGTGCCCATTACCCCCGACACTCTGTCCTGATTTTTCACATTTGCTGTCTGGTCGCCCTATCTTCCTTAGTCCTTTTGTTCGCCAGCTGGTTACAGTCAGCTGGCTTCCTGCAGAGAGTCGGCTCCTTGGTGGTTAGTTGCTAGGTACCCAATGTCCAGGCAGTTATCTGGGCCCAGGCCCCAGACATCTAGGCGTCAATCATGCCTGGACCTCTGGGTCTCTGCAAAGAATAAACAACCTTTTCCCACCAGCTAGTTAACCATGCACCACAGAGAGGAAACTGAGGCACAAACAATATTCACCCAAAATATTATGAAAAATTCCCACTTTGTCTCACTCCCTCATAGGTTTCCACCACAACTTCACCAACTACCACCCACCCATTAAACTCTCTGGAACACTTTCACACCAGCATCAGATTCCTGGACACCACAATCAGCTTCAATGATGGAACCCTGCAGACAACTATATACAAGAATTTTCAACATCAGTAATCCTGATTATCTATCAGAACTTCTTTAGTTTGAGAGTTTCCCTTCAATTTTTTTTTGTAAAAGAGGTTAAATGTCTCTTGTAGCATTCCACATATGGTTCACCTGCCATTTTGAAATCTGTAACTATTGCCTGTAATGAAGCTGGTTCACCCTGCAGGGAGCTGGTCTGAAGAGGGGGAGGAAGATGGCAGCCTGCTGTCTGTGTTTATCAGTATGCACAATTTAGAGAGAGTACCCCACACAGGATTTGATGTACGGGTAGGTTGTTTGGGCATCTGTAAACACCTTGTAGTATTTGCAGCATCTGAAAAGTTTTTGCAACATGATCAGTTCTCATTCTAAAGTTTAAAAAAAAAAAATCCACTCTAACAGCAACAGAGCTGCAGGAATAGATCTTGCAGAAAACAGTCATGTAGCTGATTCATAATTGAGTCCATCAATGGACATTTAAAATATTGTGTACATTTAATATGGAGCATAGTAAAGGGCCACTAGCTCCATATTAATATCGACAAGCCCGGGGCAGGTTTCCACATGACAGGTTCTGCCCATGCACCTTAATCCTGACCTGCTGCATCTTTGTTAAACCAATGTTGGGCCTCTTGAACAGAGGCTGTCACACACCCTGAACTGTATGTATCAAATGGCATCAAACCAATGTTATAATATGGAAAGAAGAGAACACTAAGAAAGTAGGAAAGTCATTTTGTGTGACCATAAATCCACAATCAAACCCATCTTTCAGGAGCTGAAAGGTTAGCAACTTGATCCTTTTTAATCAGATTTGCATGAGCAGATCTTTGTGCCCAAACTGAGTTCTGTTGACATCGATGGGGCTGGCTGTGCACAAGCATGAAGATGTACCACTATAAATCTGATAGCCGGATCAGGGCCTGGGATATTCATGCGTTTATCCCTATAGTTCCTCTCCTTGTGTTGAAAATGACAACTGAAAGTACCTTTTCTGCTTTATCCCAGCGACTAGTCTCAAAATCCTGGTACCTTTTTAAAATAAAGAGAGAGAAAACAGGGATCCATTCTAACCCAGCTTTATGACTGAATGAATGGGAACTCAACTAATGTATAATCTTCTTTTTGGAAAGTGAGAAATATTTACAGTATATAATGAGATTTCATGTCAAAATGATGGTATTGTGTTTTAATAAAGGCAGATTTGAAAGTATTAGTTTTATTAAACAAAAAACAACACATTGTTAAAAATATTTCCATTTTCATATTTGCTTTTTCTATGGAGACCTTATATGAAAAGGCAGATTTCAAGCTAACTGTATTACTATGGAAATCAGTTCCAGCAGAGTGGAAATAGTACAAAATAATGAAAACATAATACATCTTTACACATTGTATTATTCATCTATCAATTACTTTCCTTCTTGTGGTGTTCACCATCCCAAGCTCACTTGTTATAATAGTCATAAGGTTCCCCTCCCCCATCTTTACTCACTATTTCTTTCCTTAAGCTGAATCCCCCAGAATTAGGAATAAAAAAGCATTTAAAAGGTTGTGTCCTGCTTTCCAGAACAAATCTGGAGGTTAACGGTTTTGCTACTGACCTTTGTAATGTATGTATAAATGTTGCATAGAGTACTATGGTTCTCATCTGAGAAACTTTCTTTATAAATAAGTCTCATTGTCTAGAAAAAGTCTGTTCTCCATTTTCGGTGTTCCATTGAGTCTTCAGTAGCTTCCAAACTGACTGACATAACTCCCATTATGGAATCAGCTAAGACTATGGAAGTCATCTTTCTTAGTGCCTTAAGAGAGATTTTACTCAGGGTCTCAATATGAAAATGTTAAGTGCTGGAAAACATCTAAGTGGTTCATTCTATTTGTATCAAACATTTGACCACTTAATGCCTTCATTAGAAAAGGATGTGGGCAGTCAGAGTTGCTTTTAAAGAGGCTGGAAACTCTAGGTGGACTCCAAACAATCCCAATATTTAGCTTCCCCAGGTTTTTGTGACTCTCAGAACCTTTCTGGTTAGCTATTTCATCCCTTGTTAGGCAGCGTTACTCAGGATGCTGATGAACAGTTTTAAATTTTTAAATTAATTAAAAACAAACAAAAAATCTGTCAAAAGAAAAAAAAGGAAAGAGTGATCTATGAAGTCAGTCCACCTGACACTCACAAAGTAATAAATAGGTGGTGTGCATGTATATACTATTTTCTTTAGATCAATGTTTTTTTGCTGCAGGCAGACAGATAGAAAGCGCTTATAGGACCCCTTTCATTGGCATGAAGCCAAACTTGTTCATTTTCTGCAGCTGGCATGAAAATAAACTCATTTTTTCAGAAGTGACCCCCATTATTTCAATTTTGTTAGCTCCCAACTAGTTGATGAGCTATAATACAAAGCAATGCAATTAATTTTTATATGGCATCTTTGTTAGATGGGTAGTGGTGATCAGTGGTTGGGGAGGAGGAGTCAGTCATAAGCGAATGATGAAATAAAGATTTTCCAGAGAGTAAATGGGGAAAGGGAATGGCTTCTGCTAGAAGGTATGTACCGTGCAGTAGGCTACAGGAAAGAAAGAATGGCCCTAAACTGTGGAGAGTCATAGGCCAAAATTGGAAGAGCAAAGTGAGTAAGAAAAGGAAGAGGTGTCTATGAGGTAGTGTAGCTCAAGCCAGTGGAGAGTATGGAAAAGGGAGAGTTCTTTTGAATGAGATGCAGAAGGTGGTGAAGGGGATGGGTGTGAAAGGGTGCCATTTCTGGAGTGAGAAGGTAAGAAACTTTACTGTAGTATGCTGAATCCCCTGAAGCTTAGCACAGGGATTGGGGAAGAAATGATTTAAGGAGACCATTAAAGAGGAATTTGTAGTAGTCAAGATGAGATGATTAAGGCCTGCATGCTCCTCTCCACTAATGCAAAGAGTAGAAGCTGGCAGAACTAGATTGTGATTTTGGAAAATGGTTCCCTGGTTCAGTGGAAACCCATTTGCCTTAAGTCCATGGTTTGGGGTTACCCAGAGGGCATGTGCAGAAGGTGTAGAGCCAGGGGAAGTAGTGATTTTTTCGTTACATATTCCTCATCTAATATCACAGTTCAAACACCTATCTGCATTGGAGTTAACCCTGCCTCAAACAGAACTAACTTCCACTCTGTACTCCTGTGCAGAAGGATTTGTGTAGGGGTGGAGAGAAGGTCTACTTCACGGTGATGACTTAGAGATCTATGAGTGCTAAGCACTTCTGAAACTCAGGCCATTTATTGAGTGCCTAATTTTAGGTGTCCAAGTTTGGAAATGTTGGCTTTATTATTTTTATGAAAATTAACTTAAAATCTGCAAAATTAGGGTTTTTTAAAATAGAAAATGATCTTTCTGCGTCTGCTGATACTTGTGAAAGTTGACAAATTGACAGACCTAGTAAATAACGTCCTTTTGTTATCTGCAGAACAGGTAGCAATACAAACTTCCCACGCTGCCCCACAAATATATCTCCAACTTGATCCAGAGAGACCAGCTGTAGGAAGGAAGGGCGGTAGTTTGGTCGCTGGGCACATTCAAACAGTGGCCTCTCTGAGACTGGTGATTAACAGATATGGTGGCGTGTGCTGTGTTTTGGTCTCTTGTCCTCTAGATGCTAGTTCATACTTGCTTCACATACTATAGGCCACAAGCCTACTGGCAGATGGTAGCGACTTTTAACTCACTATCAGTTTGGATGGGTTTGCACTGGCTTCCTAAAAGTGAAAGGTTCTCTATTCTGCTATCAGTTCCCCATGTACTGATGTATGTAACTTGCAGTGCTGCAGAAACAGAAATGATCGAAGCAAGGAGAATTCCAATAACAACACCCAAACTTATGACGATGAACCATATAAGCATCAAGCAAGTGATCTCCACTCCCTCTTGGGTCCTTATCATAAAATAGGAACAAACACTGGTTTGAACTACAGACACAGACAAAAAGACTGACTGGTGATAGAAACAATCAGTCAATCAATCATTCATTCTTCCCTGATGTCATAGAGTGCAGTAGGGAATGACCTCCAAACAGAATGGAGAGAAGAGAAGCAATAGTACTGAAAGCAACAACTATTAGTGTCCAGTATCGGAGGGGTAGCCGTGTTAGTCTGGATCTGTAAAAAGCAACAGAGTCCTATGGCACCTTTAAGACTAACAGATGTATTGGAGCATAAGCTTTTTTGGGTGAATACCCACTTTGTCAGACGCATGTAATGGAAATTTCCATTACATGCATCTGACGTGAGTATTCACCCACGAAAGCTTATGCTCCAATACATCTGTTAGTCTTAAAGGTGCCACAAGACTCTCTGTCACTATTAGTGTGAAGACCCATAACAGATGGAGAAGTGGACTGGGTGCCTGGCCCCTTGATGTGATTCCTCTAGAAATTTTGGCCATGTCCTTCAACTTGAAGGGAGAAAGGAGAAGAACCCCACTTTAGCATGGTGTATAAACTCTTAAGAAAAAGAGCACTCATTAGAGTCATTCCATTTTATACTAATATAGCATGATAGAGGTGTATGACATTTCACAAAGTTAGTAAAGACAGAGTTCCTGCCTCAGGGACTTACAATTTAAGGCCCTGATCCTGCAAATATTTATTCAGAAGAGTAACTTCATGCATATGAGTAGTCCCAATGAAATCCTTCACAAGAGTGAAGTTAGCTGCATGCTTAAGTGTTTGCAGGCCAGGATCTAAGTTAGAAAAGCACAACACGAGGATATGACAACACAGGGATAAATATTGGAGAGGGAGAATGAGGATAAAGGTGGTATGAAATAGGGTTGCCAACCTCTAAGATTGTCCTGGAGTCTCCAGGAATTAAAGATTAATCTTTAATTAAAGATGATGTCATGTGATGAAACCTCCAGGATTATGTCCAACCAAAACTGGCAACCCTAGTATGAAAATGTGTTCACTTAAGAGTTATGTATGCATCTTGAGAGCTACTCTATGTTATATAGGATAAATTAATATCTACTGATCCTTGTGACATCCTGATTGTCACAATCCTAAAAGAAGACCACATTTTAAAGAGCCAACACAGACAAAAACAGCCTAAATCATTTTTCTTAACCTCTCCAAAATATTCCCACGATAGATTTTCTGTAACTTATATGGCAAATGTATAATGGCATTCATAGGGTGATGTAAAGGCTTATTGATACTTGTTTGTATATGTTACTTTGCTACTCATAAATAATAAATCCATCCCAAACTCAAGTGGAAAAGTTATGAGTGAGTCATGGAAGCACCCCAAAGTGTAAAACCTTTACATTACCAATGAGGTAGCTGGCCTAGCCTCCCATATTATTACAGTGAGTTTCATTTACGATGTTATTAGCACAAGGTTTGCCACCAGATTAAATCATTGATCCACCAAGTATCTAATCTTTTACCTGTGGGAATAGCTAATACCTGATATATCAGACATTAAAACCAAACTTACCAAACAAAAATCCATAATGCATTTAGTAATGCTGTAGGTGGTGATTCTGTCCTGACCTCTCCTGCTCATCTTATCTTAGTATGGATAGCTACATAGTTTAGGCCTGATTTTGATCTCACATTGGTGTAAATCATGAGTAAATTCCATTCAAGTCCCTGGAATTACACTGGTGTAAAATTAGTGTGAGTGAGAACAAAATAAGAGGCTAGATAGATATAGATCTAGAACAAAAGTCTCAGCTGGTGTAGATAACTATTCATCAGAATCAAACCCCTAAGACAGGAAAGGAGGCAGAAAGTGATGAAAAGAGGGAGGCCAAAATTATGCAGGGCAGAAATGCACAAAAATCCCCTTCCCCTATCACTGATTACAAATTATTATACAAGCTGAGTCCCATATTGTATACTTCATTTACAATAATTGTACAACAGCTGTGTAATAGGTGTAGTTTAGGTATGAGTGTTGCTCAGAGTGTAGCTTAAATGTCCACAGTGAGATGTTAATATGAATATGAATAGTCCTGACTGCATGGTAATTGGTAGTATTACCAGAGTGAATGGGAAAGCTACATATGGATGAATGGGTGGGGCGAGGAAAGGGTGCAGCACAAGAGACTAATGGTAGATTTTATTTTCTTATATAGATGCCTTTTCCTTTAAATAATTAGCCAGCGGCAGTAAAAGCAAATGGAAAAGAGGAAAGAGGAAGACCAGTTTCACACAATGAAGCTGTATACTCATTGTATTAAATCATTGCAATTTCCCTCTATCCACCGCTCCATCTATCGATTCACCCCTATTATATTTATAACATGAACAATAAAAAGTTCCTATCAGAGTTAAAAATAAGGCTGAAGGAATATGGTAAAAATAAAGCATGATTATACAAAATGCTTTATCAGTCAGAGCTATCCAGATTTGTTCTTCTTTTGCATTAATGTTTCCAGTATGTGTGTTTGCAGTTAGGGTGTAACAAAATAGGAGGTGACAGCTCCCAGGAGGAAATAATTTGTTAGGACTCCAGGATCAGAACAATTGCATCTTAAACCTTCTCTGTTTTATTCTTCAGTTACAATGATATATGAAAATTTCTTTTCTGTCCCTTATTTATCTGACTTTTATATATGCTCCCATGCACAATAATCTGTCCATTCTGTAAAATTGGATGTATAGTAGTTAGAAAAAATATGGGATCTAGATTACTTGTGTGCTTTGTATAATCTGTAAGTGAAAAAGCATGAATCAAACTTTCGAGAAGCAAAATGACTTAAAAAGCATTGAGAATAAATTGTAGAATGTTGTACTCAAACAATTACATTGACATTTCATACAGACTAAGAGCCCGATCATGTAAATTCTTGCGCTTGTGAATAACTTTACTTCAGTGGAATTACTCAGATGAGTAAAGGTACTAACATCCATCAGTGTTTGTAAGGTCAGGCCCTAAGTCATGACATTCACCTGATGTTGCTTTACTTGTGCAGTTTACTGATCTGCACTAGAAAGTGGCAAAAGATAAAACTGACCACATACAACGTTTAAACAATTATATTTGGTGTGAGTGACTTGGATGTACCTTATTTTATGTGTATCAAAATCTTTGTGTATCATGTTCATTGTCATTTCTTGTTTTACCAGAGATAATTTTCTATAGTACACACTTAATAATAAGCAGAATATACCAACATCATGTACCTATTTATAAATTCTAGGGAATAAATGCAGCAAAATCAATTAAAGTTATTCATGTTCATGAAAATGGCAGTATATGACAAGTAAAAGAGGTCACTCCTCAGTCACTCTCCTTTTCTAAGACAATCTTTGTTTACCTAGTCCCCAAGTCTTAAGAGATTGTATGGTACATTTGCATAGGATAACTAACATATACCACACCATTTTCACGTCTGCAAGTACACGTGAGTAACCGTAATTACACGTGACACCAATTACTCTATTACTTTGTATTAAATTATAATGGAAAATTCCACTAGAGAATTGAAGCCTAATTGCATCTTAATTTGCATAATTTTGCATATTAATTACATCTCAGATGAATAATAAATTTCAGCAGATTTTTAATTTATGCATAGACACAAAAACAAGTGAAGAAATAATTTAGAAAAAAAATACCAGCAACTATTACTTAGGGCATTCAACTAATTTTGCTTAGTTTAGCAAAACAAAACTTGGTTTGTTTAATATAGCATCTTTAGGCTGATTGCTGTTTATTGCACAATATGTCAGTCTTAAAGCATAGAGAGAAGCCAAGCCTTTTCTTAATAATAATGAAAAAAAGTGTTAATTCACAGCATTTTAAGTTTAGGGATTTTAAATTTTGAACAAAATGTTTCAAGGACAATACTACTTGGCTAATATGAGAATGTGTTTGAGAATTGTGGTAGATTTTTTTTTTTTTTTTTACTTACTAAGCATCTTATTTCAGTTGCAGTTTTAAAATATGAAGGAATAAAAACAATATTAAAGAAAAATCTTGATGAGGAGGTTCCTCTGTTAATCAAATGCAAAATGTTTTCTTATTTAGAGACAGGGGTTAAGCAACTGCAATTTTTGTGACTATTAATTTGAGACAAAGGGCACAATTAAGGCCAGGAAATGTGTGGGTTTTTAAAACAACATATATTTAAATAATTGTAGAGGCATTGTGTAGATTCTAGAACAGTTTTATTTGCTAGACAAATATCTACATAATCATGCCTGCAAAACACATGCAAACTATACCCTAATCCTGGAAAAAATATTACATTCAGTGGGACTACTCATTTGTCAAATTAAGCATATGAGTAAGTGTTTGCGGAGTCAGTGACTATATGCCCCATTTTTTGGCTATCCGTGTCCACGCCCACATTAGCTTCCCCCCCGCCCCAAAAAAAGAATAAATTGATTTTAAAAATTGTACCGTAGCAGTATAGGTGAAAAAGCCTATATATTTGGTTTACTTAATAAAACCATTTCAGTCAATGGATATTTCACATTGACAAAATTGCTCCCGTGAACTGAAGTCATAATTATCAGTCCACTTATTGTTCTTCAACCTAGTCTGTGAAACTAAAGTCCCATTCCATTGTTAATTCACCTAAAACCGTAATCTGGTATTATTCCTTTTATACCTGCTGCCACAGTCAATCTGAAACTGCCTGCACCAAGGATAATTCTATTGAACACTTGCCAAATTATACAAAAGGAGTGGATATCAACACTCTAATAAATCAGGAGAGTGTCAAGATCAATAAATGTATTCCGCATCTCTATTGCTTAAAAGGGGGGGGGGAGGGAGAGAGAGAGAGAGACTACAAGAAGCATATATTTACCAACTCATTTTATAGTTCTGTCCGTGAAACTGCTGGACAGAATCCAGAAGGAAGCTGTGTAATCTCCAAGAGGCCATTCTATATATCTTTTATCACATTAGTCTGGATTTTGCCAATTGTAATGGTCCAGGAGATTGTAAACAAGAACACTTCATAGCATATGTTTCTGCTGCTCTTGTTACAGATCATCATTTTTACTTGCTAGGAAACAATTTGATCTGATGACTACTGGGCTGTTTTTATTTTACAGTAAAATGTTTTAAATTAATGTCTCTCTGGAAAGTTCTCCTTCTCTTTAGAAAGTACTAAACACAGTGAATGCTTTCTTTTATGATGTCCACTGCTATCGTGTCTGGTTCTGGTATCAGGCTTCTGTCACTTGGCTCCATCCATACATCACACTAAATCCCATTAGTAGCACCGTCTTTAGTACCCTTCTTGTTAAAAGTTGAAACAGTTTAGCTTTCAAAAATAGCATTCTAATGAGGTTTGAGACTGTCCTTTTACTTTCTGAACATCCCATTTGGCAGGGTTCAGATAAGCAGGGGGAAATTGCATTGAATGAACTGAATTGTGGAACCAAATCCTCAACTGTTAAACAATGATTCCCTCTCATGGCCATTGCTAGCTACTGCAATTTGGGGAATTAATCCAACAGTTTTGAGATATTTTAAAAGAAAAATCGTTCATCATTCTTCATACCAAGCAATATATAAATATATGCTGTGTAATTCCAACTGAAATTTTCCCAAATCCCTTTATTTAATCATACAGTTTTCAGAGCATTATGTGTTGATTAAAATACTCACCTTAACTTCAAGATGCATATTCCAACTGAAATTCCTAATATTTTATTAGTTTGAGGGATATGTTAAGATAAGTAAATTGAGCAAATAAGATTGACAAGGTTCTCCTTTCCTTTGTAGCCTTACTCATTCCTGGCCTTAGGGTTCTACTGATTGTGTTTGATACTGCAAGATGGAAAAGGCCAACTTAAATTTCTGGGATTTGAAGTGGAAATTAGGCTGCACCCACAGTCCTGATTTACAAAGGTAACATTCCTCCTCCTCCCCATGTCCTTCATCCACCATTGCTGGGAAGGGACATATACACTTTCACCCTGCTCCCAGGATCATCAAATGAGTGTTGTCTGGTCATTACCCTTATTGCCTCTGCTGGCCCTGCTGCTTTCTTCACCTCTCCTCAGTTCAGTAGAATAGCAGATCCTCACGCACATTGGGGAGCAGAGAATATCATGGTATATTTTCTACAGGTAGGACCACCTATTTGAACTACAAATCCCCAAATTATTTTACGAGTCTACATCAGCTGTTATCCTGAACTTTCTGCCATTTTGACTGGGAGATTGGATCAAAGCTGGATCTGTTAGAAGGATTTCAATCAAAATTCAGTCTTGAAATTTGATCTCTAGTGGAATCTGCTTGTGGAAGCAAATACTGCCAGGTTAGCCATTCTCTGCGCAAAAGACTTGGGACCCACTGATGTCCGCTGGTGTTTTTCCGGGGTATAGGTTTCAGGATTTGACCTTACATGAGAACATTTGGATGCCACCATTCTGCAATCTCCAAATTTTCCTAGATACAAAGTCGCCTTCTAGGCATTTCAATAGGAAATATTCTTGAGTTCAGATTGGTAAAGGTTAGGATGGAATATTTAGGATCAGGTTTAATATTTTAAAATATTTTCAGCTGAGTTTAGGGGATTTGTATTGATATTTAATGAAGATTGATATTATCGGCAGTATAGAAATATTAATGAGTAATAAATATGTAAACTTTTAACAATTTCAATTAATTTAAATAAATGAAAACCTCCATATTTGTCAAGCAGTTTTCAAGCTGCTAAAAATCCAGTCCAATAACTACTGCTGATCAGAAAATGTGGAGGGAAAAGTCTATTAAAATTATTGCAGCATGTTTTTTTTTTAATTGTCTGACCATCTGGTCAAAAAATATACACAAAAATAGAACAAAGAGAAAAAAGTCTGTGAAAGATTTCATGAATTTTTTTAGGAATTTTTAATGAAAATTTTAAAATGATCCACCCTGCTCTACCAATAAGATTATGGGTAAAATTTTCTTTAAAAAAATGTTTTAAGTGAAAATGTTTTGCATATGGAAAATGTGAAATTAACATTCCAAGACCCCAGTCCTGCAAATCACCTCACTACTGCTCTACACATGTGTGAGGGTTGCGTGCAACAATTTACAGACTCAGAGACCTAGAGAATATTTTCTACAGTTTGTCCATAGTACACAACAGCAGGTGTAAGTGCTTTTCAGACTGCCCTAGCAGTGTGCCTTATCCTTGTTCTGGGTACCACGAGGGGCGAGACAGCAGTTAATTCTTGGTCCCTGTGCAAAGAGTGACATTATAGGTATCGATTCCTATCAATACTGAGGGTGCTTTTGTGATGAAGATGCCTAGCTACCCAGAAATGGGCTGGACTGCCAACTCGTTTCACATAAGAAAATCATGCTTAGTAGTGGATTATAATTTCCCTCTCTTTATATTGTAGTTCATTGACTCTATTTCATTGTAATTATATCACAAACTATACAAAACAGTCAGTCTCCTATATTGCAGTAATGATTTTTTTTTACCATATTTAAACCCTACTGAGACCATCATGTCTATTGCCTCCTAGCGACATAGCATGAAAAAGCCCCAAGATTAATCAAAAACTTGGGTCAGTTATGCTTCAGTTGGGACATGATTTTTCTGCCACAAATTTACTTCAATTAGACTTTTAGTTGGGGATTTGTCTGTTTTGTTTAAGTTTTAAGCTGTTACTTTGCTCTTCTCCTCAATGCCATTAGACTCCAGAAACAGGGTTAGTCAGTGAGATTTGCTATGCATGTCATAACTTCCCTTGAAAGGTAGTATTTAAATGTATTATTTAAAGCACTATATAGTGTTTACAACATAGTGTTTCATAAATGCTAGAGAAGCACAGTGTGAGGGAAAGAGACAAGGAGTTAGATGCCCTAGAAAAGAGTAAACAATAGGGTAACTACAGGTTTGGGAAATGAAAGCCCTGACCTGACATTCAAAAGATGATACTTGGCAGTCTGAAGAAGAGAAGTTAGAGTTTCTTATGTGGTGCTTGTAGAGTTTAGCTGTGCTGTAGTCTTTTTCTGACTTATGTAAAACCATTTTTGCTTCCCTTGTTTTAACCATTGCACAGGAAATCTTGGAAATAAAAATGGGCAGAAGAAGAGATGTTGACTAAAAATGTATTTGTTTGTTTTTTCTTACCAGGCCACTGACCTTTTTCTCCAGGTTGCAGATTTGGAGAACCTAATCTTAGACTTGAGACAATTAGCAAAGTCACCATATATTTTTCCTTTACTCTGTTTCACTTATTTTGACATTACAACCCTTACCAAGCCTAAGCAGGGAGAGAGGCACATAACATTTAGTTCTGCCACATTTTTTTTATAAAATGGAAAGGACATACCATATATCAGTAGGATCACGTGCATATCTCTTAGCTGGGTGGATGTTTCTGTATATCTCCAGAGACCCTATAGGGTTAAGTTAACATAGTGGGACAAATTGGTCCACTGCTCTTATTTAAAGCAGCCCATGATTACTAATTCATGAGTGTGCTATTTTCCATGCCTGTTTCTGCTTTCAAATCTCTGCTTTGGATTGGCAAGATTTGCTGAGTAAGTCAACTGAACTGAAATGAATAGGTATTCACATTTTTCTTCTACTTTCTGTTTAATATATAGCAACCCTGAATGTCAATCAAGAAGGTAAAGTATTGGGGGGAAACCCTGGCCTTCATGAGACCAGCAAAGAAGCATTAGCCATAGAGAAGTGAGAAAACCACAAGCTGATTCATAACTGGCAAAAATATTGTCTGGGATACTAAGCTGCTTACTAGACTCTTTGTCTCCCATCTTGTAGATAAAGAGAGTTTAAAATCTGTGCTAAATTTTCAAAAACACCTTTAAAAGATTCCATTACTTAAAGTGATTTGGATAATTGTGTTCAATGTTAGCCATTATTTAAAAATATAATTAGTTGCTGAACTCAGAGAAGGAGGGAAATTTCTGCAGGTGTTTCTCATTATTTGCTATGCATACAAAATATCTGCATAAATTACCATTATTATTCCAATGTATACTAAGAGACAATAAAGCATTAGCAAGCAACGAAAAATGTTGTTGACCCACAATCTGTGATAGCAGCATGGATGTACAGTAATAGAGTTTTGGCCTTCAGTGCTTTTGATGCACATGTGCAACTGCATTCAAGATTAAAATTATAGTTTTGCACCTGTAACAATATTAAGCATGTAACAAAAGGTGCATCTGAAAGATACTGAAAAGGCAGAAGACACTGTGAGAAAGATATCAGTATCTGACTGAAAATGTTTTATGTGCCTGTATGCATAAATAGTAATGGTAGGCAGAATGTTCCTTTTTCGTGTGTGTTTTATCCAAAGTAAGCTTCCTCCTCCTTCCCGCCCCCCCCCCCCCGGCCTTTTACCGTAATGGAAATTTCCAAGTTTCTCCCTTTTAATATCCCCCTGATGTAAGGGAAAGGTCTAGGCACTACTTACGAGCATCAGACTCAGAGCCTGGAGTTCCTGAGGTCTGTTCTGGTTTAGAGAATGAATTGCTCTGGAGCCTTGGGCAATTTTCTATTTCTAAGTCTGTACATGGGGATAATAGTAATAATCAGAGGTGAGCAAACAGAGGTAAACTCCAATTATCGATATGTTTTTCAAACATTCAGATCATCCATTTCAGATAAATGAATTTTGGTTCCACCATGAATATCAAATAGGAGGTTCAGAAACTATTTTCAGACAACCTGAAATTTTCATGAAAATTCAACCAAATAAAAAACTCTGAGGTTGTTCATTGCATTTTAAATTTCTTTGCCCATAAACACTCATACAAATGATCATTTGTTTGCTTGAATATTTGTGGAAAGAGAACTCATAAGAATTCAGCGTATATATTGTGTAATGAGAAATATGTGCATTTCTAGTATGAATCTCTTTGGTTTCCCTCCTCCTGTTTGCAAAAGTTTATCCAGTCAGAGGAGTGAAACAATAGCATGTGACTAATGTACTGAACAATGAAAAATAAATAGTCAAAGAACAGTTGAACACTAGGCCAGGTGGAAATATGTCTGTGTAGGGTGTTCGGACAATTTTAACTAATGGACAAATTATTAAATATCCAAGTTTTTGTGATTAATTTGTGAACAGAAAAGGGGCAGCATTTTGCAAATTTACTTGTAAATACATGATTTATTTATACAAGCATCTCACCCCTCTCTATTCATACTTACTTGCTTACCAAGTTCACAGGGTGAGGATTAATAAATGTTTGTAAATCAGTTCAAAGTTGCCAAATATTGAATTAAAAAAGACAAAAGTAGTTGTGTTTATATAAGGGCCAAGAATCAAGACTTTAAAAATTGGAGACTAAAGCTAGGTTCCTAAATCCATATGTAGATACCTAAATAATAATAGTTATCATCATCATCTCTTTTCATCTTTAGACCTGAATGTGCTTCACAAGGGAGGTCAGTATCATTATTCCCATTTTACTGATGGGGAAACTGAGGCATAGGGCAAGGAAGTGACTTGCCAAAAGTCAGCCATCAGCCCAGTGGTGAGCTGGGAATTGAACCCAGGTGTCCTCAATCCCAGTCCACTGCTCCATGCACTAGGTTATACTGCATCCATGGGTGCTTGGCGTTGTGGTCCGTTGTGGCCACCGAGGGGGCAGACCTCCTCGCAGAGCCCCTGCTACACAACTCCCATCTTCATGTGCAGGTGGCGGAGTCCCCCTCAGTGCGCCGGAGGCTGGTTCTGGTAGAAAGCACCAGAATCGGACACCTCCTGCACTATGACAGGGGGTACAGGGTGGATCCCCAATCGCTCAGCCGGCCCATGGGGCTCTCCACCCTTCAGACCCCCCTGCACGTACTCCAGGAGGTGGGGGGAGCCTTGTTGCCCACCTCTCGGATTTTTCTTGAGCGGGTCCTGTGAGGGGGTGCTCCTCACCCACCCCTCACCCCAGACCCCCTCCCTTCCACAACCTGAGCCGGTTGTGTGCCCTGCAGCCGGTTTGCTTCCGAACTGCATCAAGGGAACAACTGTACATGTTCATGCTCCACATATTTTATTTCTTCACCCTCATGTCCTGCCCTGATACCAAGTGGCAGGACTATCTACCACCAGCAGAGGATGAGGCACCCTGGTGGGCCTGCCTCTATTCCACCCTGGTCCCATGGCCCGCCAGGGATATTGGTTGGCAGCTCCTTCATGGAGCCATGAGCATGGGCGTGTACCTGGCATGGTTCACCCCCATTCCTGACACCTGCCCCTTTTGCGGCGTGAGAGAGACGCTGGTGCACACCTATCTCGAATGCGCCAGGTTGCAGCCCCTATTCCGGCTCCTCCTATTGAGGGTCTGGCTGCACTTTTCCCCACACCTGTTTATATGCTCACACCCCGTCCGTGGCCTCACGAAGTCACGAGACCTCCTCATTAACCTCCTCCTGGCACTGGCCAAAGTATCCATCTACAACACCAGGAGAAGAATGCTGGACGAGTGGGTGCTCTGTGACAGTGGGGCCTATTTCCTTTCCTCCCATGTCTCACGCATCTGGGCAGAGTTCCTCTGAGCGGTGTCCACTAGCTCCCTAGACAGCTTTGAGGAGCAGTGGGTGCTGTCCGGGGTTCTCTGCTCGGTGTCCCCCTCCGGATCCCTAGTTTTGAACCTGTGACCTCCACTCCCGTCCCTGTTATTTCTTAGTTGTCCATTGTGTTTAGTTGGATCCCAGGTCCAGTGGTCCCTCCTGCAAGGCTGCGGGAGAGGCCTTTAGCCGGGGCGGGCTTGTGCCTGCCTCCTGGACATTCAATAAGGCCCTGGACATTCACTCCTGGACATTCAATAAGGCCCTGGGTGCTTGGCACTTCTGAAATCAAATCACTTATTTAGGCACCTATAAAGATGAAGACACCCCTAACTTTTGTCCTACATTTTTGAAAATCCTCGCCAAGATTTAAAAAAAACAACAACCCGCTATACTTAGATTAAGTGGACTGTTTTTTTAAAGTGTTAAGCATCCAACAGCCTTCATTAACGTAGGCAGGAGGGTACATGTTAGGACAAAGGACTGAGCAAATCTACACCTAGATTATCGGTTTCAAGTTTGTTCATCTTAAGAGGTTTACAATAATGTTGTGCTTGGCATTCAAACAATACCATACACTTGATGTTTGTATATTGGGCCAAATTATAGTTGTTGGTCAATAACTTCTGTCACAAGCACATGAAAATCACAGAGCTCACAAAAGAGCTAAACCTTTCATTCACTGTTCACTGACATCTCCTCTGGCCATTGTGTCCCTCTCTCTTGACTTTACCCTGATAGAAGGGAATGAATAATTATTTCTTGAAAGCAAGCAGTTACTCAAAACAAAGAGTTACTCCTGTGTGTTTACTTCTTATGTTACATTCCTATTCAGTGCATTGTTTCTTACACACACCCACTCACCTGAATGCACAGCCTATGATATAGGAACAACCCCCTTCCAAATAAATGGGAGCTCTTTTAGGTTTCAAAATTCAAAATATGAAAAACAATTAATTAAATACTGGAATTTATCCTGATTTGACAGTGGAAGAGAGCTGCATAGATAGGACAACAGAATTTTAAAATTAGGTATATTTTTGTTTTGTTTTCCAGTTTTTAGCTTTCATGTGTCTGAGACTACTGTGTCTAGTAATTGATCCCAAAATACCTAACTCTACTGTTACCTTGACCTCCCTTTTCCCTGCCCCATTTGCCTGTTTATTCACATGGGTCTTGATCCAAATCCAACTGAAGTAAATGAAAAGACTCCCATTGACTTCAGTATTATATGTGCTATATAATCAAAAGCTGCCTCTTTTTGTAGTGAGTTCAGTCAAAGGTGCTAAATTAGCAGTTCTGGTGACTGAAGTCCTTTATCCACAGAATAGGAATGGCACAGACAAAGGCATACAGTCTTCTTCGTGCTGTAATGTGGTTTAGCCTGGAGATAGAAAGACTGCCTATGGGGCTGGGAAATTAGTTCATTCTCCAAGACCATCCCATTTGCTTTGTTACAGTGGCTTTTCACTACTTTACATATGTTCATTGGGAACTGGCCTGAGACCAAGAATTCCTTTCATTCAGGTCAGTCATATACTTATCAGATGTAAACATTTTTTATGATTGCTAGTATAAGTCAAATTCAGATCAGTGATCTAAAAGAGAGAGGGTCCATATCAATTTACCAGTATCTGGGGCTATCCAAACAAGGCACTTATGGTCTCCAAGGTTGCTAATTTCCTACAGTTTCCTATTAGAAGAGTACAAAAATCTAGTCACTGTCTTATAGCCAGTATTAAAATAAAAGTAAACATCATCATGAATCTTTATCATAGCATAGGAACACAGGAATTGCTATACTGGATCAGAATTAAGATCCACCTAGTTCATCATCCTGCCTCCAACAGTGGCCAGTACCAGATACTTCAGAGGAGGGTGTAAGAACTAGAACTGGGCAAAATGGTTTGACCAAAAATTTTTCAATGAAACATGCCAATTTACACTGATTGAAACATTTTTCAAATCTGTGTCAAAATGTTTTGACTTTTTCATTCAAAATGATTTTTCATTTAAAATTTTTCTTTAATTTAATTTTCTTTAAAAAAACTTTTTAAAAGCTTCAAGTCTACATGAAACATTTAGTTTCAGATCAAACCAAACATTTTGTTCAACCTGAAAATATATACACCAATAATTTCTAAAAATTTTGTTTTCAGGTTGACCTGAAATTATCCCACCCTCCCTCCACTCCGGAATTGCTAGCAATCCAAAAATCCATTATTTATATAGACAAATGTGGGATAATCTGCTGCCCACATTAGATCTTCAGTCATCTCTAATAGTTACAGATTGGTTTAAGCCCTGAAGCATGAGGTTTAATATCTCTTCCAAAATTTTTATAATTAAGTATAACAGCTCTGGATATTCTTGTTATCCATATAAATGAGAAGAGTCAAGAAAGCAAGGAGAAAAGAGTTGATTCAAACTCCAGGAGCAAAAATATATCTTCACCTAAATATCTTCCTCCAATGTTTTTCCGAGTTCATTTATTTCTGTCTCTGCATTTAAGGTAGACATTTGTCTTTCAGGAGTCTCTGACATCACTCTGGTTATCCATTAAACATAATTTACTCCATTCAGAACCAGGCAAACTTTAGCTGAACACAGCACTCCTGCTTCTACTCCCAAGTGGGCAAATTTCTTAAAGCATTTAATTTGCATATTTGGGCTTTATGGCCTGAGATCCATCCAGAAACGTTATAAACTACTTTTCAAATGGAAAATCTGTATTTCATTTTTCATGTCTAGAAAGACGGGATTCCAATTCTGGACTGAGGAAAATGATACCATAATGAGCTCTCTGATCTGCATTCAGAGGAGTCAGTTCATTTTTTAATTTGTCATGTGCATTTAGTTTGTTTAAAGTTTTTAATTGACAGTCCTAGAGTCCTGGTACAGCAAAGGCACTGAAAACATCAGCACATTACCCATCTCTGGTGGTGAGGGAATAGGTTTGCCTCCTTGGCCTTTCAGTCCTTGGTCTCTTTGCTAACAAGGAGTCCAATTAGGGTATGTCTACACTGCAATTAAAAACCCACGGCTGGCCTGTGTTAGCTGATTCAGACTCGTGGGGCTCGGGCTTCAGGGCTGTTTCATTGCAGTGTAGACTTCCAGGCTGGAGCTGCAGCCTGAGCTCTGAGACCCTTCCACCTTGTCGGGTCCTAGAGCCGGGGTTGCAGCCACATAGCTTTATGGAGGTTTAATAGAATGTTAAGTAAGTATAATAGAATGTTGAGATACGGTATTCATCTTTCATTTTGTGACCTGAACTGTAGCATAGGGATAGGGGGAGCTATCATATGATTATATGTAGGAACTTAGAATACTCTAATCTCAGGAAGTGCTTGATGAGAGAGAACAGTATGTGTGGAGGAAGGAATAAAGCCTGAATGTTGCACTGTCTTGGCTCTCTCTTTTTATGTTCTTCCACAGAACAAATGGGACAGCCAGGCAGGGCTACTGTCCCATAAAACCTGAGAATATTCTCAGGGAACCAGCAAGTGGCCTGATCTTCCCCCAGGGATGCTGGGCAGGGGAAAAAAATCCCTTCTCTCTTTTGCAACAGCTCCTTATTAAATCACAAGGTCAGGAAGTGCCCCCAGATACATGGCATAGAAGCTAGAGGTCCCTAGATAGGGGATGCTTAGAGGAGAAGGGTAAGAGCCAAACTTGGTCCCTCCAAGAGAGCAGCGATGTGGGTCTATTGTAATCTGGTCCTGAGGGTTCAGTCTGAGACCATTACTGTAAACCTAATCCTGCAAGGTTCATACTATATTAATCACAAGGTGCCATGATATAGCTTGTCTGGGGACTCCATGTTGCACCCCAGTGACTCAGCGAGAGGGGAGACCCTGTGGGCTGGTAGTTGGTATGCAGATATAAAACATCCCTACACGCTGCCAGTAGGTGCTGGAGAAAAGAGGGTCAGTTTAGAAATGGAGAGGAAGAGAAGTGTCAGGGAGAGAGCAAAATAAGCTAAACAAAATCCAAATCTCACTCTAGTACTGAACAATCTTTATCCAACACCACACAAGCCCCTGGCAGAAATGTGGCAGGTCTGCACTTTTGCCATTCCTATCCTTGCTGACAGAACGAGAAGCAGTCATCAGAATCCTCTTTGCCCACAGAACTCCTGAGGCGCTGCTTTATTGTGCTAGAGCATGTGAAGCAACATGCCAAAAAAGCCTGATCCAGTGCCAGTGGAGTCAATGGAAATCTTTCCATTGACATTAATGAGCTCTTCTTCAGACCCAAGGTGCACAGCTACACAAGTCCGCAACACTCTTATACATTTTTAAATATATGGAATTCATTTAAAAGGAAATGAGAGAGGGTGACATTTTTTATATTAGTTGAGTAGTGACACTATTACATTTGATGTGAAAATATTCTGGATGCAGCAGGTTTATGAATCGTACAATTTTCCTACACTTCTAGATCTACTTATGATGTTTAGAATGTAATACTACCAAAGAAGCACGAATGTAATTGCTATATTTTCCCTCTTACTTATTGGTAGACTACGTCAGACCAGTACATGGTATTTGGTATAGGTGACATTTATTTTGAGGGCTTCACTGGGATTTAAGTGATGCATCAATCTTCTGCTGGCTGCCTGCAGAGGAGTAAATTTCACCCCAAGGCCAAATTCATCCATGTGCTACTTGCGCAGGGACTGAGGGGATGTGACTTGTACCTCTCCAGTTCCGGGTTTGCCAGGGGGCAGTACAAAGTGGCCTCAGCAGCGTGAATTATTGGAGCTGGTACAAAACCTATTGAAGGTGGCAGAAAGATTCCCTTTGACTTTAATGGGCTTTGTATCTGGTCCAAAAGGAATAATGTAAAACCTACTGGGCCAATATTCCAATGTCATGTGATCCAATGCATTTTGCTTATAAAAATCTGTGTTAGAAAAAGAACCATTAAGCTATATGAAACTGAGTTAAAAGAATCAGTCATAGCAGAAAATAAGAAGTCATTTAAATGGCCACCTTTAAATAATTTGGGCCAGATCCTCAGCAGGTGTAAATGAACATAGCTCCATTGACTTCTGTGTCCCCTGGAACTACTCTGATTTACATCAACTGAGGATCTGGCCCCATGTTTTTTTTTCTAACCTGCCTTTATTAAATGTAAAATATTTTCAGTTAGGGTTTTGGAGGGTTGAGTTGTCCCCCTACACACACACAGAAAGAGAGAGAGAGAGAGAAAAAAAACTTTAAGAAGTTACCTATAATCAAGTAAACTATATGCATTTTTTAAAAAGTACAATCTTAGTAGGATTTAAATATGGAGGGCCAGATCTTCAGTGGGGGGGTTGAGCTACTTTGGCAAAGCCAAGCAGCCATAATGCTGGCTTAACCAGCTGGTGGAATAATCTTCCTGTATGGGAGAATCCCAGATGGTATATAGCTGCCGTAGCCAAGGGTGCACATGGGAGGGACGGTGGGCATAACTCTGTTGCATGGTCCCTCCGTGTTAGTGATAGAATGCACATTGTGATCTCCAAACTAGTTGTCTAGAAAAGGACTTTGTTTAAAGTATTGTGGTTAACAAAAGAAATATTTGTCCTCTTCAAAAGAAAAAAATCCTATCGTTTAAATTTGTATGTGGTATTTTAATCCTTGAGTAGTTCAAGCATCATAGCTTGATGGCAGCACTGAAATCTATAAAGAAATTGTGATCTTCTGAGTATTTTAGTGGCATATCAGAGAACATAGAAGAACTGATGTATTTATTCTTTCTTCTGAGATTAAATGTAATTGGTTTAAAAAGATAATCATTCTTTTGTTTGAGTTTTATGCATTTCTTATGAAGAGCTAACACATTTTCCTGTAGGCTGACAAAGTGTACAGTCTTTTATCCTTATTTCCCAGTGGATAAATACTTTGTTAATTAATAAAGTATTATACTAGCACTTATTGTCTGCATTTAACTGTAGAAGGATTTTATTCAGATTATGTTAATAGATTGTCAGCTTTATTTTTTGCATTAATTACAAACTTTTCTGTGATGTTGTCATATGAGAATTGTTGCTATGAGTACAGGGCCTTTTTGGGATTATTTTTTGTTTGACTGTTCTGAAATAATGTTGGCAACATATTGTTACATACTATATATTAGACCTGTACTGAATTATTTACTGAGAATTATATTAGTTACAAATTCAGCCATTTTTCCTGCTTCCTAATTGTTTGCAAACTAAACCTAATATATATGAATCTACTTATTATTTATAAATACTCACTACATAGTGCAAAACAGTAATCAAATAATTTCTTGTGAACTGTTCTGAGCTGCTATTCGCTACTCATTACTTGTAATTTTTAATTGGTCACCTATGCCACAGAGTATTGTTATTGTTCCTGGACAAGATGACTGACTTTTTTAAACAGAAGGTTGACAAATGGAGAAATAACTGTACATTAATTATGCAAGTCAGATTGCAGGAAATTGCATATGTGAATTAAATAATGAGATTTAGCTATACAGTTATGGGTCAATAACTGTACAGCATTACTGAATTATTATCGGCTGAGACAACTCTATTTCAGTGTAACTTCTAGTGAAGTGAGGATTTTTGTTATATATTGTCTGGGGGAGAAGACAATGCTCATTATATTGCTGCGGATCCCCCATACGTAGTATCTGGAGAGGTGTAATCAAGGTGTTTAATTTTTGGCCAAAGTTCCTTTGTAACAGGAAATAACTGACCTTGCCACTTCCTGACATTCTATTCATTATTATTTTTGTGTACAGATAGAGATAGTGAATAGTCAGGTACTAATAGAGACACCAGTCCTTCATGCAGAATCTCATTGGCTTCTATGGGACTCTGGTTATATCACTCTGTACAGATCAGGATCCAGGATTAGCGCTAAAATAATAATGGAATTGCATTTTAAAACAAAATTTGTATATTGCAACATTTTACTTTCAGGTTCAATTGGTATCCACATCCCAATTATTCCCCATGTCTTTCTGTTATAAAACCATAGCAGAAATGTAAATATTGGAACTGAAGAAACAGTTGGGTTTTTTAGACTAACATTCAGAATCCAACATCTTGTGTATTTTCAACTACAAATGCTATCTAAAAGCACAAGTTTTTTTAACTTATCAAGAGCAGTGGCAGTTATCATATACCTCATAAAATAGATGTTTGCTTGGCTCAACATATATTAGTAGGCTGTTAAAATAAATCTTTCTTACATATCTCAGGAGGCAGAAAATTATTGAAGGGATATCGTTATACCAACCATGGGCTGCTATCCTTCCAAATGCCTCTCTGTGGCTTCTTTTTTTTTATTGCTTCAATTTCCATTGTGCCTGAATTATAAACATGCTAACATGCACTTCAGTGCTGTCAATCTATACAGAATGGGCTGATAATGGAGCATTGCTCTTAGTAGCCCTAATTTAGTCACATAATGAAAACATCATAGACCAGTTGGCAATTTCTGATGAAGAGATGTCCAATGCTGGGATAGCTGAGGTATTGGATGTCAGAATTGAGGTGTACAGGCACAGCTGTCTGGAAAAGCTTGTATAGCACTTGCCCACAGTATGCCTGGCTCTCGTTGGTGCTATCTGTTTCTCCTTTTTCTATGCATTCATCAAATGCACACAGAAAAATATGGTGAAAATGGGAAAAATATGGATACACTGGCAACCATATACAGTATATAAACCAAAGTATTCCAGCTAAAGTATATTCAAATATAATGGGCTAAATCCGGAAGTCTTCCGGTTTTTTGTGTCCTCATTCAGGCAAAACTCCCATTGAATTCAGTGGATGTTGTTCCTCAGTAAAGCCAGTATCAATTAAATCTCAGAATGTCCTCTCTTGTGTGTATGTAAGTGATATCTCTCTTTCCCTGTGTGTATGGAGGTGATCTCTCTCTCTGTATGGGTGGATTTCACTCAGCCCATGTGCCAATGTGGAAGACAGAGGAAATTATTATATCACTATGTATACAACCATTTTGTATCCTGTTGAATCCTGATACAGTTTGTGTCACCTAAAAAATTCAATTTAAAAAGAATCTTCCAGTGAGAACAAACCAAGGGATCCACAAACTCTAAGCATTTCACTGGTAAGGACACCACCAGTCCAGCCAAATCTTTGTCTATCCCTCTAAATGGAAGGTCAAGATTACAAAATAATCACTTGAGGACCAGGGGCGGCTCTATGTATTTTGCCGCCCCAAGCATGGCAGTCAGGCGGCTTTCGGCGGCGCGCCTGCGGGAGGTCCGCTGGTAATGCGGATTCGGCAGCATGCCTGTGGGAGGTCCGCCGGTCCCGCGCCTTCGGCGTACCCACCGCCGAATTGCCTCTGAAACCGCGGGACGGGCGGACCTGCCAAAGGCAGCCTGACTGCTGACCTCACGGCGAACGGCAGGCCGCCCCCCACGGCTTGCCGCCCCAGGCATGCGCTTGGTGCGCTGGTGCCTGGAGCCGCCCCTGTTGAGGACAATGAATCCTTCTTCCTCCTGGAGATTAGTGGGCCTTAAGGGAATGGAATATATGATGGATCCCTTGGACCCCAGGAGATGCAGTTTGGCATGTAAGACCACTCATTCTCTCCCAGAAGTTATCACTTTAGAGAGTGGTGGAAAGAGATGTGCCAAGTCACCAACTGAAAACACCATGTGGGAGAAAGTGGGATTGGCCCTACCAGACTATTCTCTGAAGAAACTAGAGGCAGGGCCTTACTAGCCCAGAAGATGATGCAGCCTGGGCCTAGGGCAAAGTGATTGTGAAAATGCATTTTTTAAAGCAAAAATACCTGGGATATTCAAAAGCACTCATCATTGGCTTAACTCTGCTTTCATTGTAAGTCATTGGGAGTTTTACAGTTGACTTCAACGGAAGGAAAGTTAAGGCAACATTCAGCACTTTTGCAAATTGCACCCAGAAAAGAGTAATTGTGATTAACTTCTTCATTCCTACTTTTTTTAATGAGTGGAGAGGAAGAGATAAGTATTAGTTGGATGCAGTGGTGACGACGCAGGAAAGGAAACAGAACGCCAGGTTTGTTGGTAGCCAGAGGGCTTTACAAGCCTCCTGCAAAAAGCCTCAAGCCAAAAGCCTCCCAGGAAAACTTTTCCTGGGGTTTTTATTTCTCTCCTTACTTTGTTTACAACTCTTCTTAGTGGTTACATCTTTGCCCATTCAGAAGGCAGGCAGGATACACGCAGTGTGCAATTATACAAGATAGCAAACTCATCTATTAAGCGCGTGAACAGCCAGCTGCAAAGGTACTATCAGGCTAGCCAATATGTTTTCCAAACATAGGCACTAGAACAAGGTCACTCCCGCCTCAATTCCGAGGGAACAGTTTGCCGTTCTTCAAGGCTTATGATTAGGGAGCAACACATTCCTACAGTTGGACCTTGTTGAAGTTAAGGGTTAGGTGGATACTTTGGTGAGCAGAAGTGTAGGGCAGAACAGGAAATGCAGGCAAGAGAGGATAGGCACTTACAAGAACAGATGTCAAACTCAAGAAACAACTGATCAGAGTTCTTCTACAGGAGGTAATTAGTGTATGAAAGGGGTGAGTAATGGCAACACTTTTCTCACGTATATGTTTTATAAAAGAGATTTGTGTTTAAAGGAAAAATACTAACACTAAAAAGGAGGAAAGAACCTAGATGAGGATGCCTGATGGATTTTGGTTTTGTTCTATGAGGTGTTTGTTGTTTTTCTTTTTAAAATTGTTTGTCTGGGTTTTTGTTTGTTCATTTCACATTCTGAAATTTTAGAGTAAGTAATAGACCAAGATTAGCATCTGAGCTCCTTCTAAATAACCGGGAACCTTTGTCACTCAACATATCTAACATTTAGTCCAGGCAATCATACCTTCAATAGGGAAGATTTGACTGTATAAGCCTCTTAGTATTGTAACAGCACTCTGTTGTCATTTATTTAAAGAACAGTGATGTAATGTGACTGGACTTTCTGAGCAAAGTTGCAGATACTATTATTATCTATGTATAACCTTTTTTAAAAATAAATTTGGAGGCATTCCAGTTCATGCTGTCAGTATAGACATAAGATGGGCAGTACCAGTTGACTGTTTTTGATAATGCAGTTTAATAGTTTGTTTGGAAGGCCCTCGGCAATTTGATTAGTGCTGTTTGATGCTCCAATGACATCAGCATGAAGTGGAACAGTTCTGCTTGTAAGTGTCTGGCAGGAGATCCGAGTTTCTGTGCATCACACGGGCATAAGCATCAAATAGCATGCTATTGTACATTCCAGTTTAGATTTTTTTTATAGCTTAAGAAAATTAATAATGCATGAGCATCCAATAGGCTTCCATAAGACTCTGCCTTCAAAATAAAAATGCAAAATACAATTTGTAGTACTTTAAAAGTCTCTTCTGCATATTTCCGGGCATTTTTTCTGTTTCTTGAGGTGATAAGAGCCTGGGATGTAATCCTGGCCCTATTGAAGACAGAATTCCACTTGACTTCTCTAGGGCCCCCATTTCACTTATGCTTAGTAGGATGAAAGGTTGTAATGATGTTGCTATTCTGGATGTTTCATAAGGTGCTGCTGGTAGATGGCATAGATTGTTGGGGTAACAGGAAGTTATTTCTCTCCCTCAGGTTTTCTTCTGTTCAGAACATTAGGGATACAGTTCAGGTGGCTGTGGATTTATGAGACTTCAGTGTCAGGTACACTGTTTATCATAATTAAAGACCTCTGTTATTCCATGGTCAGATATTATTATTACACTTATTTGTTGCTTCTGAAGAACAAGCTGATTGCATGCGTAAGCAGGATCTGAATGAGCTCTCCTCGGACACCTAGTGATGAGCTAGGGAAGAGGACATCAGGAATTGACCTTGTTAGCATGGGCACACCCACCCTGCCTAGGTGCTCAGCATGATGGGACTACTCTGCCCAAATGATCACTTTTGGCTAGTGTTTGTGAGAGGGGAAGTATTGCCTCTTAGAGGTGCCCAGAGGGTGGTATGTAATTGTCCCAGGTTACTGGGTGGGGGCTCGAGCTAGTCTTGTGATGTATTGTTGAAAAAGAAAAAAACTAGATATTGAACCATGAACCTCTTCACATTTTCACCTTGCAATTACCATGCTGTGGCTGATCTGGGGGCAGTGCCACAAACCTAACCCTATGAGTGACCAATTTTAAGTTGGGAGTGAGGAAGAAGAAATGGTTCCTTCTCATGGATGATCCCAGAGCTTTGTTTGGCTATAGAGAGTGAACCTAAAGACTGTGGCTTGGAAAACATACAATAATAGATTCATAGATTTTTAAGGCCAGCAGGGGCCATTATGATAATCTAATCTGATCTCCTTCTTAACACAGGCCATAGCATTTCACCAAGTGTATCCTGCATCATGCCCAAAATGTGTTGCTGAGTGACAGTTTATATTTTAGAAAGATGTACAGGCTTGATTTAAAGACTTCAAGTGATGGAGAATCTAGAATCCCTTTGTAAGTTGTAATGTTTAATTACCCTCAATGTTAAAAATCCACACCCTATTTCTGGGCTGAATTTGTCTAGCTTCCACTTCCAGAGATTGGATAATATTGAATGCAGTAATGGTCCTCCTGGAAGTTTGGACTTCAGAATGGTCCTGCCAGGGGAGGATCGCTCAGGGTAGAGATCATCTTCATATAAGGAGCTGTGTAGGTGGACTTCTTAAGCCTTCTTAGTAGAGACTGACATAATTGCAACAGTGGGTAAGTGGAACCAAGACTGTGATAGAGTGAGGGTAGTAGAGCTAGGTTTACATTGTCCCATATAATCAAATTCAGATAAAATATTGCATTCGTTTTTATGGAAACAGATTCAGCCTATGTGGTTGCACAACCAAGGAAATGAGGGGAGATTGTTTTCTAGTGAGTTAGAGCCCTTCATAAGTAATACACTCGTTACCATCTGTGACATACCAGGGTACAGTCCACACTAATGAGGAGCTGTGTCATCCCTGCCCTTTAACCTGGTGTGCCCTTTACACTGTGTTGCTGCTGTAGCCTCCAGCCTGAACTGCTCACAAAAAGCCTCCAGTTCTGTCTGTGTGTGTGCATCAGCCAGCCAGCCAGATCTTGGTTCTTACCAGTCTCCGTTATACTGAAGGGTAACCCCAACACCCTCCCAGTCTTAGATTCTCCCCCAGAAATGGGTATCCTGTACTGCCCAGAAGTCTCCTGGACAATACAAGTTTCATATAAAGTCCATTATGTCTTTAATAGAAATAATATGCACACAACATGCCATCTTAAATGTAGTTTCCCAAACACTTCAATTTAAACACACTGGATTAGATAAAACAATGAAAGAAATCTATTAACTACACAGAGATAGATTATAAGAGAGTACAAGTAATGAGGCATAAAAGTCTTAAATGTCTACAAGAAAGATAAAGATAAAATGTAACTGGTGCCTAACTTAACAACCTACATTAAATTCAAAGCAAAGTTTTCTCACCACGTGCTTTCAGAAGTCTTACTGACCAAACTCCTTGGGTCAAGACGCCTTCCCCCAAAATCCAACTTGTTGTGTTAAGTGCCATGAGAGACAGAGAGAGAGAGAGAGTGGGGGTGTCTTGGAGTGTTTGTCCTTCATTTTTATTGTTTCAGTGCCCCTCTGGAAAAACACTTCTAGCTGGGTACCAAGAGACAAAAAGTCTATGGGGAAAGATGTTCCCTGGTGCTTTTTTCTCACCTATTTGAGCTTCCTTTGTTTCCCTTCCTGCTTGATGACTCTGTTTACTGCTTAAATGCAAATTTCAGCAGAGCACATCTTGCTGTTTGAGATAGACCCATTTGCCAACCTCAGTTTGGAACATGTGTTAATAACACCATACAGTGGAATCTTATAACTTCACATATGAGGTTGCCACATGTTTTATCAGGACAATACTAACCAGGAAATTATGAGTTTTCAAATGATACTTTATAAGTCATACTTCGTACAAAGATTATTCGTGTGTGGGGTGTGGACACAAGGGTACATTCTGTCATACCAGCATATTCTGGGCAGGGAGCTGGCTAGCACAAGCAGGAAGGGGAGAAATGGAGGATCAGAATAAAACAGTGAGTGGAAAATGTGAGTAATATATTTACTGGGGAAAGAAGCTGAAAATTTATGTGACTGATAAGGTAGATAATTCCTAGCTTTTAGGTTTATTAGTATCAATACTAATACAAATAATTATTTTTAATATTAAACATAGTAATTTTATTGCCCTTTTGGATTGTTTTAAAAAATACAGACAGGGCACCAGAGTAATTGGAATTTATGAATCTTTAAATAAAACCTGTAGATCTAACCTGGAAGTATTCAGCCAGCAGTTATTCCTCTTCTTTGGCATGTTCCAGTGTAATAGTGAGGAGGAGTTAATAAAGTGATCACTTTGTCCATTACTTTTTACATTTTTACATTTTTACATAACATATGTCCATAAATTGTAATGTCAGTTTGTGGATTGGGTAAAAGTGTTATGTTGTTCCAGTGGATAATTTCATGTCATGTAATTTGTCGAGATAAGTAACTGTAGAAGCAGTTTTGAGTTGATATGTAGATCTGCCAGGGTTTCATGGATTTAGATTACTTAAAAAATTAACCCCAAGCAAGATTAAAAATATCAGGGACAATACAGAGCAGAGTGTCTTACAAAAAGGATGCCTTTATAGCTCATCAGTGAAAATTTCTTGTCAAAAAGCTCCCTGAGCTAAGTAAAGGTTACTTATTCATATGAACACCTGACTTATAAAATCAATCAAGCCCTGATATCAAAGATGTCTGGTTTTTGCATCTATTCAGGTTGATGCTTCCATTAACTGAACTTCATATCCTAAAAAGGTATTTCATTTTTAAATCTGCTATGCATAACTCATTAACATCATAGCCCCTCACACTAATTGCCTGAAACTGAGTAAAGAAAATCGAGAAAGATGAAGAGCTGAATTAGCACTTAATGAAAGGAAAAAAGTCAGACTATTTAATTGGCTGCCTGTCTGCCATGCAGCAGCTATTCCCTGCTTTATGGAAAATGTACGTTAAAAGTGTTTCTAGTTTCTAGGTGGTATTTACAGTTTGTAGAGAAGCTTTTATAGTGGGATGTCAAAAAGTGAAAAGCAGTGTTAAACATTTGTTTTAAACTGCAGTGTGCAGTAGGCTTCAAGTGTAAAGAAAATTATCCAAGAAATACACATGTTGGCAATCATCTAATATCACACAAGAAATTTTTAAAAGTTTTCAAATATTTCTAGAGGCAGAACCTAATGCT
Source organism: Terrapene triunguis (assembly GCF_002925995.2). NCBI lineage: Eukaryota > Metazoa > Chordata > Testudines > Emydidae > Terrapene > Terrapene triunguis. The sequence goes on along the minus strand of NW_020664435.1, from coordinate 10,424,132 downwards.
TCTTCAGCTGATGTACTTTCTGTTACAGTAGCTCTGGGTAACTATTATTAACTATAGAGTTAACCTCCCAATTTTCTGAAGGTTCGAGATACCAAAAGACTTCTGAAGGTTTCCTGGAAGCAGAAAATCAATGCGTAGCTTACGTTGCCTGACTGGCCTTCAGTTAATGAGGAGTTTCAATTAGTTCAAGGTTGGAATAATTAAGGTAATATTATATTAACCTCTGTTCTTACATTTTTCTGGATTTCACCTACAGTATGAGGGTGGGACCAGATCCTCAGCTGATGTAAGTCAGTGTAGCTTCACTGAAAGTAACGGAGCTTTGGAGATTTACACCAGGTGAGGATCTGGTCTGGTGTGTTCAAAGAGATCATTTGGGAAACAGATTAATAAAAGCTAAAATATGGGAAAAGTGAAGGTGAGGAAAAGTTTTCTTCAGTATTACAAGCTATCATGATAAATGGGCCACTCCGCAGGCATGGCTAAGCAAGAGGGTGCCCACTGGGAGCTAGTGGAAACTGTATGTGAAAGGCTTTATCAAAAACATTAGGACATGTATGAGATACAGCTACATCAGGATCATAAAGCTGGAGCCACTAAAATTACAAGACAGGATTCTTAGAAAATATGGTGAAGTTGCCACTGAAAAAAATGACATGAAATAAATGGAGCAAACATGAAATCCTGTAAAACAAAGAGGATGGGCTACCAATAATTTAAAGGTGATTGAAAACTTAAAAATAAAGGGGGGGGGCAGTCTTATATCTGGGGAGCTGGGTTTGTTTTTTGTCATGTATAATAAAGCCCTGAAAGGTTTTTTAATACTTATAAGTTCAGGGCTTGTCTACGCAGGAAGACTCCATGATCACTGGAGATCTAGGCTGAGATCCTCATCTTTGCTCCAACTCCTGTACAGCCACATAATAGGCCCAAGTGGCATGAAGGGGCCCTCCTTTTAGAGCCCCCTTTATGCCACTTGGGTAAAGGCACTGTGGAACGCAGACCATAAGCACCCTGGAGCAAAACAGGACCAGAAGGGTGCAAAGGTGACTTAAAACCACTATAGCGTTCCTTCCCGGGGTAGAGACACATCTTAGAATCTCATCATTCGTCAAATATGATGTCACACTATCAAATCACACTAACAATGGTGATGTCACACTAAAACATTTTGGAAAATTGGAGTAATTCTGAGAGACTGAAGGACTACCAAGATAGTTCCAATATTTAAAAAGCATGACTCAGGGAGCTAGAGCCAGGTTAGCCCGACATCAGTCCTGGTAAAATAATGGAATGGTTAATTTGATATCCACCAAAAAAAATTTTTAGGCTAAAAATATAATTAATGCCAGTCAAAATATCCTATCTCTTGTTTTAGAGTCTAGTTAATATAGTATACTTGGATTTCTCCAAAGCGTGTGACTTAGAACCGTATGACATCTAGATTAATAAATTTACGTAAAATGGAATTAACAGGACACACATTAGATAGATTAAAAACTACGTTACTTACACATAGCTCTCAAAATGTACTTGGCAATGGGGAGATACCAACGGCTGTTTTGAGCAGTATCCCTCATGGATGTTGGTCCAAAGATATTCAATATTTTTATCAAGTTAGATGATGATATAAAATCTTTGCTGATACAGTTTGTAGATTGGTGGGGTAGTAAATAATGAGGAGGACAGGATACAGATACAGACTAATCTGAATCAGCTGGTTAAATGATCACAATCCAACAAAAAGCTTTTTTAAGATAGCCAAATGCAAGGGAGTACATGTTATACCTACAGCATGAGAGAGACTGTCTTGGAAAGCAGTGAATCAGAAAAGGATTTAGAGGTCACTGCAGATAACCACTTCAACATAAACACTCAGCGCAATACTGTGGCTAAAGGAGCTAATGTGATTCTAGGATGTACAAAAAGGGGAGTGTCACATAGAAGTAGGGAAGTGATCTTGCCTCTGTACACAGCATTGGTAAGACTGCTACTAGAATATTGTGAACAGCTGTGGTGTCCACACTTCAAGAAGAATGCAGAAATAATGGAGATAGTTCAAAGGAGAGCCACAAAAATGATCCAGCGGCTGGAAATGATGTGATGCTGAGGGAACTCAGTCTATTCTGCTTATTGAAGAGAAGGATGAGAGGTGACTTGATCACTGTGTATAGGTACTTACACATGGAAAAGATGCCAGAGGTCCTCAAAGAAAGCCAGGAAAGAACAAACTTGACACTCCTGATATTTCTAGGTTAGAAAAAAACAAGCAAAAAATGTTTATTTAAAAATGCTTTCAGACTTCTTTATAATCATAAAGAAGCAAAAATGCGCACAAGCTCAATTTTTTAAAAATCCTGTACAGGTCACCTTTAAAGCAGCTGCCATTAAAATCTTTGTAGTGAGAGAGAGAGAATTTGAAATACTGCCAAACAGCTAAACAAAAAATATGAGGTTCCTGAACATACGTGCATATGAGCAAACCCTATCCCAATTATTTCTCACAAAAAGAGAAAAAATAGCCCTGATTCTGATCTTACTTTATCAATGAATTTCCATTTATTTCAGTGGAATTACTTCTGATTTACATGAGTGTGAAATCCTTTATGTTGTGAATGGTTTAAAAATATAATTATATTATTTTCAAGCCAGGTGGGTTTGCTACATTTCTTATTTACTTAGATTGTAGTCTTGCTCTGGAAACTAATGTACTGATTTAATAAATGGTGTAGATTTGCCAAGATCTGCTTAAAAACAAATATAATATAGACCATTGCATAGTCCAGGTAGGTATAATATCTAAATATTTAAATGTATATGTATGTAAATTATTAATGAAGTCTGTATAGAAGAAAGCTGCTGCAGAAATAACAAAGTGAGCAAACATTCATGTGTGTCCTGCAGCTGTAGTTTGGCTTAGGTACAGTGAATTAACAGTATTGGGTTTATTTTAAAATACTCAGAGTTAATTGTGAGCCAGAGAGACTCTGACAAATGCTATTTGATCACAAATGTGCCTTATTACTAGCAATCAGCAGTCCCATGGCTGAAATGTTTAAAGAGCTTCTCTTCTCCCTGAATCTTTTGCAGGCTCCCATCCAATGCTTCCAACGGATATTTCAGATAACCCTTGATAACTCTTCAGACTTTTTTGGATTTCTCTGAAGTAAACTGAACTTTGAGCTTTGGCCATCACTGTCACTGACCAGAGCTGTGAAATGCTCCTGGAAAAATCAGCAACATAAACTGTTTTTTAAAAATTTGTGGTGAAAGATGCCTTCACAACTTAGCAATGAACCATGAGGCCTAGGTATTCTTCTGTTCCAGGGGTCCCCAACGTGGTGCCTGCGGGCGCCATGGCGCCCGCTGGGGTGTCTAAGTGAGCCTGCATACTGGCTGGCGGACGAGCATCCGCCGAAATACCGCCGACAAGCAGCGTCATCCAGAGGCATCGCCGCCGAAATGGCACCGAAAATTGGCAATATTTCGGCGGCGACGCCTCTGGATGACGCTGCTTGTCGGCGGCATTTCAGCAGCGACACCTATTGACATTGCCGCTTGTCGGCAGCATTTCAGCGGATGCTCGTCCGCTGCCACGGTCCTCCGTGGCTCGTCGTATGGCGCCCGCCAGACGAAAAAGGTTGGGGACACTGTTCTGTTCTATTCTGTACCCATCACTGTGGTACCTGAGTGCCTTCCGATAGCAAAATAAGTATCGTGACTAATATCTGTTGCATGTGGTTCTCTCACTCTTATTCTCTCCAGGGCAAATACTGCATGTGCATATTTTTTTCTTTAAAAATATATGTATGCTAACAATATACAATGTGCTTTCATAAGGGAAGGCAAAATCAATGAAGTTCACCTTGCACTTGAAATGGAATGTTGGCAAGGCTTTTGTGGTTCTTTGATCCTGCAGTTCATTCCACAGTTCTAAATCAGCCCCTGAAAGTGCTCCATCTCCTGCATAGACATGTTTTACCCTTGTCACAGCCAGTTCCATTGCACACAAGAGCAGTTTTTGGTCACAATCTTCATCCTGGAGCTTCAGGAAATCTTCTAGGCAATCCTGGACCCAGATAATTAAGTATCTTGAATATAACTGAGGTCTTGAAGTTGTCACCTTCTGCGAGGAGCCAGTGTAGTGAGCAAAGGATAGGTTGGGGTGTGCGTGTGCTAACCCATGCTGCTGTGTCTTGGAGTAGTTTCAGTTTTGAGAGCCTATGGTTTCATGACTGGGTAGATTGCATTGCTGTAGTTCATTCAGGAGGCAGGTCAGGCCAGGTCATCCCAAGATGGGATGCAGTTTCCTAGCCAGACAAAGATGGTAAAATGTGATGCTTGTGGATGCTGGTATATGAAAGCTCAGTGACATCAAGGAATCCAAGTACACTCCTAAACTATGTTCTGACTTGACTAGTTTTGAGTATGCATCTTCAACCAGTAAAGATTACACCATGGCTGAGACCTCATCAGAAGTTTGTCCTCTGCCAACCAGCATAACCTCCATCTTACTCAGGTTTAGCTTTAACTGGCTGTTCTTCAGCTATGAACTGATCTCAGACGAGCATTGGGCTAGCTTGGTGAGGTAGGCTGTGAAAGATAAATAGCGCTGTTTGTCTTCTGCATATTTTTGGCAATTCATTCGATGATGTCTGACCAGCTCTCTCAGAGGTTGCATGTAAATGTTAAATATACTAGAGCGAATTGATCATTGTATGATTCCAACGGTGAGGAAGTCACATTTTCCCCATCACTAATCATTGGGTGAGTCCCTCCAGGAAAGACTCAAGACATTTTACTTCATCTGCTGGACTCCTGACAGCTTCCTCAGACAGCACAGCAATATTTTTTATCAACTATCTTGAATGCTGTAGAGAGGTTCAAGAATGTAAGGATGGATGTCTGTCCTCCGTCCAACAGCACGACTCATGCTGTTTCTGTTCCTTGTCCTGGCCAGTCTCCAGATTGTCCAGAGCCTAGAAAATTGGCTTTGGCTAGTTGAACATGAAGAAGGCTTTTTGATAGTGTCCCAGTGAGCTTGCTCAGGAATGGAAGGCTTGATATTGAGTGTCAGTTAGCTAGGTCTGATACACCCAGGATGGGTTTTGTCAGTGTTGGTCTCTCTATGTGTTTTCGAAGAAGCAAGAAAAGATTACTTTCCTGAGTAAGGCATTTCTTGTCCTGTGGACCTTTTGGGACCCAAGCCCAGAGAAATTACATAAAAATTCCTTAGATTATATTTTGTTCTTCCTTCCTGGACGGTTTTGGCTTTTCTGAAATTCCCAGTTCTCTTGTTGTCCCACTTGTCTTCTCAGCCAGTGATCTGCCAAGATGGAGTTGTAGCATGACTCATAGCAGCCATTGAAACCAATTATGCCAATTTTTCAAAGGCAGATTCTTAAATTATACCCATACAATGAATACTTTGGTCTGTAAATACCCATTTTCAGTTCAGTGAGTAAATTTGTGTCTAAAAATGTTGAGGATGCAACTTTGAGGATGCTTGCTCTGAAAATATGTCCCTTTAATTTTTGTTAAGACACAATGGATTTCTTCATGGAGACTAAGAAAAGCCCAAACTGAGTGTAACTGAACAAACTAAGCATTTTTTTTGGAGTGGATAAAATATTGCCAAATAATTTAAAAAAATGTGGTGCTGTGATTCCTTGAATCCCATATGAATCTCCATTAATACTAAATAAAGTTGTGGTCCACAAATTTAAGTTGTGGCTACCGTTTAGAGGGTCCCTGGGTTGGAACCCAGAATAGTGGGTGGGACTGGATTCCCCCACTGGCAAAGTGGCCTAATCCCCGAGAAGAGGACAAGGCTCCTTTAGAAGCGTGAGCAAAAGGCTAGATGTAAAGGGCCCTGGGATGGGGCTGAAGACTCTGAGGGCAGACAGTTTGTTGAACTCTTTGCTACCCTGGAAGGGGTTCATTTTTCTCTGTGTGACTTGCTGGAGGGCTGAGCCATTGAAGACCTGCCTAATGAGGTTGGCAACCTACAGGGGGTGCCAGGAGTGGGGGAAATAATTGCAGTGCCAGACTCAGCTGCGAGGAGGCACTCAGGAGGTGAGTGCCCCATTGCACTACCTCAAAGAGCTTACAGTTGATGTGTAAGGCGAGACCACAGGCTGATACAGCAGGCCGAGCTTAAGACTAGGTAATGATGAGACAATGTGGTCAGCAATGGTCACAGCCAGGGCCAGCTCCAGGCACCAGCGAAGGAAGCAGGTGCCTGGGGCGGCCAGTAGAAAGGGGTAGCAGTCCGTCCGTTGCTGGGGTGGCACGTCCGGGTCTTCGGTGGCAATTTGGCGGCGGGTCCTTCACTCCCTCTCTTCACTCATCGGCGGCACTTCGGCGGCTCAATCAGCTTTTTTTTTTTCTTCACCGCTTGGGGCGGCAAAAAAGCTGGAGCCGGCCCTGGTCACAGCACACTAGCTGCCTAACCACTGAATTTTCTGTAGGCCTCACATCAGAGGGAGAGGCTTGAAGGGGATAAAAAGCCTATCCCTAGGCTTGGTGGATATTTTTGAGACCTCCTCCCCTGCATAAGGGTAGAGTGGAAGGAAGCAGTGTCCCAGAGAGGGCCGTTGCAGATGAGTATCAATTAGAACAAGCTGTGGGTCTGCTTTATCTTACATCAGAGACTTCTCTGTTCCCTAGCCACCTGCAGATCCTGCAACAGCCTTTGCCCAACACTTCCTGGCTCCTATGTTGAGCTCGGCTCATTTGGCACTGAGAATTGGGGCAGTGGTTTTCAGTTTTGCCCATTTTAAGTTGAGAGCAAGATATTAAGGAGGAGATGTCAGAGATAGGCTGAAATATAGGCTTGAAAGGCCCCAGACCAATCAAGATGGGAAAAGCTGACATACAAATCAGCATAAAGATGTTAATTGAAGCCATATACGAGGTCTGTGTCAAAATTACGCTGCTTTCTCCTGTGTCCTGAACTTGATAAAGCAGAGTCAGGAGATTAAAATAGCTTTCCTTTCCATGTGTAATCTTTGTTGTCCTCTTTGTAATGATGCCATATGTATATGTGGTGAGATATCAGCACATCTTAGATGTATATTGAGGCATGAAAGGTTTTATGGAGAACTGGCTCCTTAACTCAGTCTGATTACCAAACTGAGATTCATTACTCTGAGTGATCCTGAAAGAAGGACTACTTCAAATATTGTATCATGAAGCTTGCAGGCATTCTGAGTTTCTATTGGCATTCATCAAATACTAGTATCTTGTTATGCATTTGGCTTTCACAGTCCAAGTGTTCATACAGTGTATTATTCATTTATGTGTGGATGAATCCAGTCCAGAATAGCAGACCTTTGGCAGCAGACAGGTGCAGTTTTACTGTACTCGATGGGGCTGAATGCAGATAATCATTTATGAAATGTGCAGGGAGTGAGAAAGGGCAAAGCTCAGAGAGTCTTGGGATGGGTCTAGAAGACAGGATTGACTACTGTTTGAATCCCACCATCCTTCCTCCCTGAAGGAGGCCACATTAGGATTATTTACTGTCACACATCGGCCCAGGTACAGAGGCTGGACATGGGTATTAACTTTTTCCCATATTGAAGAAATAAGGAAAAGTTCTCTTCATTACTATACATCTAGATATCTCTTCCTGGTGGGTGAAATTCATATCCCCCATGAAAAGCCCAACTAACTGGGCTTAGAGTGGGGGTCCTTTGCATGTGATTGGAAGATGGATTCCTCTTCCTTACTTGCCCCAACCTTGAGGAAGGGCACAGGGCACTGCAGTGCTGCAGCTACCACCACGCTTAGGGTAACCATATGTCCCTTTTGGCTGTTTTGGCCGTTTAAGCCCTGTCCTGACCATCCTGACTTTTTTGGCAAAAGTGAGCATTTGTTCCATTTGCTTTTATCAACTTGATCAGTTGGCAAGAGCAAACGGGACAAATGCCCACTTTTAAAAAGTGGGGTGCACAGGAATGTGTAGGGGCGGTGAGCGGCGTGGGCCAACCCTATGTGGGGGAGTGGGAGGCTCGGGCAAGCAGCTTGGGCCAGCCCGGCGGGAGAGGAGGGCTCAGGCTAGCCCCATGTGGTGTCCCGTTTTCCCTTTGAAAAATATGGTCACCCTACCCATACTGTAAAAAGAATGTCTATGTATTCATTCTATTTTCTACAAATAGCATTCTCCAGTCATTGACTCATAGACATTAAAGCCAGAAGGGACCATCATGATCATCTAGTCTGACCTCCTGCACATTGCAGGCCACAAAACCTCACCCCACCCACTTTTGTAGTATGGCTCCAGGACTGGGGAAATGGTAGCAGTATGAAGAGAAAAAAGATCCCAAGTTTCCTCTTGTATTATAGTGAGAGTAGTTGTTGCTTACTGTTAAAGTTGCAAAATAGATATCATTATAACGTTTTTTTTTTCAAATGGTCATAATTTTCTAAACAATAGCATTGGTTGGGGTTGGGGTTTTTTTTTTGTTTTTTTGTTTTTTTTTGAAGAAACTGGTCTCAGCCCAAAGTTGAAATTTTTAGAAAAAAATTGAGGAAATTTCTTTCATCTGTTTAAGCTTAGTGATCATCAGTAGACACATCTCCTGTTTATAAAATGTCTCACCTTTTGGTCATGGCTACAGCAAAAATAACTGAAGTTTGAAATTTGCCATGTAGACAGTCTTTAATGAGGAGTAGTGATATTGCTAGTTTTTGTTTTGTTCGGGAGGAGAGGGGAGGGGAGAGGAGAGGAAGGGAGAGAAACTTAGAAAAAAAAAGTTATAAGCAATTGAAAAAGTCTCTTCTGAATATGTTCACTAGTTAAGATTTTTAACAGAGCATTATGAAGGCTCCTTGCTCCTCCCCCAGTGATATAACCAGAGAAACATGCTCCCAGCCTTATAAGCATCATGGATTTTTGCTAGGACATCTTCCATGAGAGAGAATGGAAATGTCTCATTACCCTCAGCAGAATCTTACAAAAACACTAATTTCAGTCAAAAGAGATTACTGCAATGCAAAATAAATAAATAAAGAGAGAGAGAGAGAGCAGATTTTATGATGTAAGTACATCTCAACTTTTGTTGCTTCATTCTGCAATATATATTGAATTCCAAACCTGCATTAAAAACAAACAAGAAAACTTTCTACCTTTGCCCACTGTGAACACACACTATGGCGATGTAAATTGATGTGTTGCAGGTATCAAGTTTTGAGGAATGTTCTCTCCAACCAAACCATAGCAACATATGCACTGCTGTGGCTTCACTGTAGGGTGCTATCTACACCGAAGGGAGGGGTTCTCCCACTGATGTAGGTAATCCACCTCCCTAAGAGGCAGTAGCCAGGTTGGCAGAAGAATTCTTTCGTCAACCTAGGGCGGTCTACTCCGGGGATTAGTATGGCTTAACTATATTGCTCAGAGGTGTGACTTTTTCACAACCTTGAGTGATGTAGCTGGGTCAACCTTACTTTTTTTTAGTGTAGACTAGGCCTTAGTTTCTCTTTGTGTCTGCTTTCTCTATCTTTCTGGAGATTGTGAACACAGAACTGCTGGAGTTCTGAAAATGTTGTGCTACAACTGTGAGTTACAAGCTGCCATATTTTTATCCCTGTTCACCTGCTTGAAAATATAAGATACAGCATGCAGTGAATATGGTGGTTTACTTGGTGCAGACATAGCAGCAAAATGAGGACAGACTTATGTATAAAATTAAGAAGCAGGCTGCAACTTTAATTAAACTTTAACACAGGGGAGAGGTGATACCCACCCATTGCCAGTGCACTCCTGTTCCAGGCATTTAATTGGTTCCAGTGGAGGGTTACAGGCTCCTACCATATAACCCATAACTTGGGGTAGGCTCTCCTCAGCCTAGCCCCCCCCCAGGATTCAGCTCACTCTGAGTCTTAGCACCCTTCCCTCCACCATGAGGGGAACAGAGGGTGCAGAAGGATGGGGACCTCAGTCTGTGAGGGCCACAGGATCTCTCCCTATCCCATTAGCTTAAGGTCCATCACCAAATCCCAGGTCCTTTACCTCTGGGAACTTTTCATTTTATCCTTTTAACCACACCGGAAACAGGCCACAAGTTGTGACAAATTAACAACTCAACCCAAGTACCACAGTTTGGTTCTAAGTGCCTTCCTACTTAACCCACTGTGGCTTGAAGGAGCTGTGATCAAGGCAAAAAGCTCCCTGATCTTCTGCCAATTAGCCCATTGGAGAAAAATTGTCTCCTGACCTCCAACTGGCAATCAGCTAAACTTGCAGTATCAGTCAGGCCAGACTCCCATTCATAGTTTGGGGTGGGTAGGGTGGGGCTGCTGGAATGGAGCCACACATGGCCCCCTCTCCAGATCACATCTTGGGAGCTGATGAATGCTGTAACCTTCCTGCTGAGCTGGCCAATGGGTGCCAGAGATTCCCCGGGTAGGAGGAGCTGCCTGGTGGCTCTCATTGAGTGTTTCTCTCCCTCGCTGCTTGGACTGTCCTCCTTGACCACCAGCCCATCAATTTCCCCCCATCCATTGAGGCAGGTGGGTGGCATTTCTGTCCCCATATGGAAATAATTCACTCTTGCACCTGATTACACCATGAATCAAGTTCCTGACATAATATTTGGCCCCTGGAGTCCAAAGTTTCCTCACTGAGCTTTGAAGAAGATTGTAGTGGCAGAAAATGGAACTATCATTTGATCTTGAACATTTTCTGCCAATTGACTTGCAGCTCTTCTGTCACAGGAGTGCAACAAGCCTTTGTTCTTGAAGCCCCACTTTCAAAAGCAGAAAAAAATGCATTTCTCAGTTGTGCTTATGTTTGAATCAGGGCCGGCTCTGGCTTTTTTGCCGCCCGAGGCAAAAAAGCCTCCGGCCGGCCGGAGCCGGGGGGGGGGCGGCCCGAGCCCCGGTGGGGGGTCGGCTCTCCCCCCGGCGGGGGCTCAGCTCTCCCCCCCGGCAGCCAGAGCGCCGGGGGCAGGGCGGCGAGCCCCGGCTGTGGCCCCGCTCTCCCCGGCGGCCGGAGCGCCGCCCCCCTCCAGGTGCCGCCCCAAGCACCAGCTTGGGTGCCTGGTGCCTGGAGCCGGCCCTGGTTTGAATACAAGGTTGCTTTTTCACAGCAGATATGGAATACAGTTGAGCAAAGTCAATGTAACGTACAGTGAAGTTAAACATTTTCAATGACTTCAGTTTGTTTAATATAAGCATACAACAATTTATAACTTACTGAGGATAAGCCACATTTCATTATCTCATAAATTATAACTGTCAGCAGACATATAGAAAATGATAGGCATTTGATTATGGATGTACATATTTTTTTTTGCCCAAGCAAACATTTTTGAAAGCAAAATAGAAACTGGAAGAAGAGATTAAGCTTACCTCTTCTTTCTGTATTTTTTGGACTGTATAAGGCAGAAATCATTGTCCCAAATAAATAAATTGAGTGTACTGCTCTGATTAGTGTGTTTCTATTTCTTCTAATTAGGTTGTTTATGCAGGTTTTTCAGTCAAATTTTTGGTGTTGGGGAATACAGGCAGAACATGTGGCTAGATCTGCCTGTATTCAGACAACAATTGCTCCTTTGAAACAATACCATACAGACCTTCCTATTTCATTATGGGTCCATTTGAACTATGACATTTCAGCTTTTTTTAAATTTTCATGAGGCTAAAGCTTGCCCCATCCCTACAGCTGTCAAACACATATGACCAATTCTCTTCCACTGTTTGTGTTGAGTATGGATGGGTTTTGGGAAGCCATACAGGGAGGAAGGGCAGTTCTACACAGTTTGTGCATTAAGGAGCACCGCTTCAAGGGGCTGCTGCTTCTATGTGCCAGCATAGCAAGAATCTGGGGGTAAGGTATAGTAGGGTCCAGTAGGGGTAAGAATATAATTAAGGGATTTGAGGGTCCACTGCCATTCTTTTTGGAATGGAGGAGTAACAGCGATTTGAGCAACTGCAGCCTCAGAACTTCAGTAGAAGATATAAAGCATTTCCCTAGTACATGGGCGTACACATATCACGAAGTGATCACTCCATATCAGATTTCTCAGTTCTTGTCCTCAAAGGAAACCTGCCCGACACCTTCAAAAGACAAGCCTGGGAATTTAAATTAATAACTCTTCTAGACACAAAAAATCATAGGCTCAACAGAGATATTGTTTATGGCTTATTACAACAATCTGTAACCTACTAACACTTATCTGTCCTATGACTGCAGGAGTGTTAATTGCCCACTTCATTTTTAACTGGACTCCTGCAACATGTGTTAACTCTTTTATGCTTAACCCTCTGTCCCACCTTGTATTTAGTTGTATAACTCTGATTTCCTTTTCCAGACCTGAAGAAGAGCTCTGTGTAGCTCAAAATCTTGTCTCTTTCAGTTCATCCAATAGAAGATATTACCTCTCTTATATATGTGTATGGGATTTAGCAAGGGGATCACACATGCTTCAGTTTTTTCCTAGGCTTCACATAGGCCATGTCTGTACTAGAGAGCTTACAGTAGCACAGCTCTATGGATGCAGCTGTAAGATCTCCCATGTAGCTGCTCTATGCTGAGGGGAGAGAGCTCTCTCATCAACATAATTAAACCACCCCCAAAGAGTGGCGGTAGCTATGTTGGCGGGAGAGCGTCTCCTGCCGACATAGTGCTGTCCACACTGGCACTTCTGTCAGTATAACTTATGTCACTCGGAGGAGAGTTTTTTCACATCCCTAAGTGGCATAAATTATACTGACAAAAGTGCTAGTGCAGACATAGCCATAGAAAAAGGGTGGGGAAGTTGGTCTAATGTAAAGAAGTCCAGTTTCTACCCATTAGAAAGATTTGCCTTTTTTCACATAAAAGAAAAACATGTCAGTAGGCCAGTTTGTAAAGTGCTGTAGTGAGCTAAGTTTTTAATGTTCATTCTACAGGTCCTGGATGTAATGTAGTATAAGGCACACTAGATGGTGTTCTTGCCACATCAGTGTCCAGCTAAGGAAAATGTTTTCCTAATATGTTGTGGAAAATCCCATTTTGAAAATAGCACTTCATTTTGTTCATGGTAGAAGTATGACAAACATAATGTTACTGAAAATCTTCACTGTGGGCTGGAAGAACAATGCATGCCAGTTTTGTAATTACAAATCTGCAGTAGGGTTGCCAACACTCCAGGATTGTCCTGGAGTCTCCAGGAATTAAAGATTATGTCATGAGATGAAACCTCCAGGAATACATCCAACCAAAATTGGCAACCCTAATCTGCAGGCAGTTGATTTTCCTGAACCTCATAAATCTTACTTAAATGGCAATCATTACAGCAATTTGTTCTTCTCTATTTTCCTGTTTTTCTAACAATGGGTTTTAGGTGTGAAAGAGGGAGTTAATGGCTTCATAGTTGAAATACATGACTTACATTTTTCAGATGGAACATTTGCATTTGTATTATATTGAGCAACTCTTGTTTCACATCTTGCTTTTCTTTACTGGTTTGTTTACACTGCACTTTCATTGCCATGATAAGATCATGCAGGGATGCTGCACATTATTCAAAATGTAAAACCAGGTGTGGGCAGGGATAATGCCTAGTTAAGACCACAGTGGTATAATCCTTGCTTCATACATGATGTTTGCACTTTTCTGATGCTGCACGTTATTCAAAATTTAAAACCAGGTGTGGGCATGGATAATGCCTAGTTAAGACCACTGTGGTATAATCCTTGCTTCATACATGATGCTTGCACTTTTCCAAATATTAATATTTCTGTAAGGAGTGTGTGTACGTGGATGTGCCCCTTGAAAAAAAAAGTCTCTACAAGAGTTCCTGGTAATTACAGGCCAGTGAGTCTAACTTAAGTACCAGGCAAATTGGTTTGTTGAAACTATAATAAAGAACAGGATTATCAGGCACATAGAATAACACTATTTGTTGGGAAGTCAGCACAGCTTTTATAAAGGGAAATCATGCCTCACAAATCTATTAGAATTCTTTGAGGGCGTTAATAAACCCATGTGGACAAGGATGATCCAGTGTTCTTGGATTTTCAAAAGCCTTTGACAAGGTCTCTCACCAAAGACTCTTAAGCAAACTAAGCAGTGATGGGATAAGAGGGAAGGTCCTCTTCTGGTCAGTAACTTGTAAAAAAAAATAGGAAAAAAAGGGTAGGAATAGCTGGTCGATTTTCAGAATGGAGAGAGGTAAAAAGTGGCATCCCCATGGATCTGTGTGGGACCAGTGCTATTCAACATATTCATAAATGATCTAGAAAAGGAGTACACGGGGAGGTGGTAAAGTTTGAAGATGATACAAAATTGCTCAAGATAATTAAGTCCAAAGCAGACTGTGAAGAATTACAAAAGGATCTCACAAACTGAATGGCAGAGCAACAAATGGCAGAAGAAATTCAATGTTGATAAATGCAAAATAATGCACATTGGCAAATATAATCCCAACTACATATACAAAATGATGGGGTCTAAATTAGCTGTTACCACTCAAGAAAGAGATCCTGGGGTCATTGTGGATAGTTCTCTGAAATATCCACTTAATGTGCAGCAGCAGTCAAAAAAGCTAATAGAATGTTAGGAACCATTAGGAAATGGGTAAATAATAAGACAGTCAATATCATAATGCTGCTGTATAAATCCATGATATATCCATACTTTGAATATTGTGTGCAGCTCTGGTTGCCCCATTTCAAAGATATATTAGAATTGGAAAAGTTATAGAGAAGGGCAGCAAAAATGGTTAAGGGTATGGAACAGTTTCCATAGGAGGCGATATTAATAAGACTGGGACTTTTCAGCTTAGAAAAGAGACAACTAAGGGAGGATATGATAGAGGTTTATAAAATCATGAATGGTTTGGAGAAAGTGAATAAGGACGTGTTATTTACCTGTTCCCAGAACACAAAAAATAGCGGTCACCCAATGAAATGAATAGGCAGCAGGTTTAAAACAAACAAAAGGAAGTACTGCTTCACACAATGCACAGTCAAGCCGTGGAAGTGGTTGCCGGTGGATGTTGTGAAGGACTGAACTATAACTGGGTTCAAGAAAGAATTAGACAAGTTCATGGAGGATAGGTCCATCAATGGCAATTAGCCCAGATAGTCAAGGACACAATCTCATGATCTGTGTGTACCTAAGGATTTGACTGCCAGATGCTGGGACTGGACAACAGGGAATGGATCACTTGATAATTGCCCTGTTCTGTTCATTCTCTTTGAAGTATTTGGCACTGCCCACTGTCAAAAGATAGGATACTGGGCTAGATGGACCATTGGTCTGGCCCAGTATGGCCCTGTGTGTGTGTGTGTGTGTGTGTGTGTGTGTGTGTGTGTACGTAGCTAAGAATGGCCGTGTGTGTGTGTTTGTTTATGTAAATACTTATGTCTATACTTGTAGGTATACCATCATATATATACCCACAAATATTTGAAAGCAAAGAACAAAATAATCATAGCAGCAATCTAGAGATGTTCCTGCTCCAGCAACCTAGATCCAAGCTTTGCTGTACTTTGGGGAAGTTTAGATTCACACTTCACAGCTGGGCCTTATCTCTAGAATGGTTGATACCAAAACCGTGGATCTCAATGCCCTCAAACTTGGGGAAGTTCAGACGCAGATTTAGATATGAATTCTGGTGTACAGGGCCACCTCCATTCCTTCACTGAGAAGCAAACATGAAACATCTTGATAAGTAAAAATAGGAAAAAAGCAAATGAAAAGAAAAAGAATAAAGAAATGGAGGAAAGTATGGCTATTCGCCTCAACTGCACACATCTGAGAGACAGATGGCAAGAAGGTTAAGAGAGAGATTTTTCAAAGGCACAAGTGGCAGTTAAGTACCCAACTGCCACTGAAAGTCAGTTTCTTTGAAAATCTCTTCCCATACCCCTTACTAAGTGATGATGACCGAGTCTCATGTCTATGTATGAGGATTCGGCAAACCCTATAGGTGAACATTAAGGAACAAAGGCCGCATCTGGATTTAGGCCTAAATGATTTTGGCCAAATGTATAACAAAAGTTAAGATAGTTAAAAGATGGTTAAAGCAGCTTTTTGCATGTAGACAAAGGTCATTAGGATAAAACCTATACATTTGCCCTAGCTGCTACCCCACTCCTTAGGCTATTTCCCCAGTATCATAATTAACTCATTATTAGGAGAATGTGTGGAAATGAGCTAATGAGTATCTTTAAATATAATTCATGATTTGTTCAAACAATTGAGACATTTGTGTCTGGAGTCTACATTGGAAGCTTGCCTAACAATTCCTTGTCACATGACAACTTCTTGCATCCTGTTCTCAAGAGAAATCTGCAACAAACTGGGTTACAACACGTACACTCTAAACTGGAACTTTTGATGTAACTCCAAGACCAAGTCATTGGTCCCAGATGAACTATCCCACCATGCTGGAACCCCTACTTGGACAAGAGTATCCTTTGGGGTGGGTTCAAGGAATCAGTGATCCCTATAAAAGATGCCATCATTCAGAGCAAGGAGGGGAGCGCTCCCTTGCACCAATAAGATACCTTAAGCTGTATCCTGCTCCATTCCCTGGGCCAGACACCCAGAGAAGGAGAAGTGAAGATCAGTAACACCAACTAAGCGGAGCTTGAGGTGTAACCAAGAGACAGGTAAAGATCAGAGCCCCAACACATATAAAAGTGGAGATCATGTCGTATCATTGATGGAGATACTGGGAAATATCAATTTAAGTCCATGTGAGTTAGAGACTTTAATGAGAAGAAGGTATGAAGATCCTTCTGTAGAGCAATTCAAGGATGCTCAAACCACTCCAACTCATTAGAGTGTGTGTATATGTGTGTGTCTCTTTGTGTGTTACTGGTTGTTCCCCCAAGTAGACTCTACACCCTGTAAGTATGTTGTTGAAACAGTGAGGGATCCCAGGGTTAAACCAGTGTTGTTCTAAAGCTGCTATACATTTGGAGTTTTAGAAATCATTTTGTGTTTGTGCCAGACTGTCAAAAAACTACAAGCATTTTGTAAAGTGGGGAGGAAAATATATTTGACAAATCAAGCTTAATACAATCTTTGTGAACAGCAAAGCTTAAGGGGAGAAAGGTAGCCAAAAAGAAGCTACCAGGAAATTGTACTGAGAGTTGTCTTCCTGAAAATCAAGATGAAGTAACAGCTGTTGCTTTCAGCAGACTTTGAGTTAAATTAATCAAGTTAATAAAGGAAAAGGGATTCTCCCATCAATCTTTCCATAAAACCTTAGGAAGGATTATTTTTCTTAACTTATTCAATATGATTTAATGTCCAGTTATGGTAATTGGCGATCCAGATAAATCGAACCATTGACTTATTGATTGTAGTCCAACTGTAATATTAATTAGATAATTGTAATGTACTCTTGTAAATTAAGTCAAGAGAAAGTTCACCTAGCTAACAGTATATTTCACTTAAACCTATATTCGTTTTATAACTGCTTGCTTAATCTTTTAGTACATTTATAAAACACACACTGAACTGGTTTATTTCCCAAATCTTCAATGGAAACAAAGTAAGTTATGTAGGAGAAAAAAGGTATATTCCTTAACAGTCATTTCTGAGCCCATTGTATATTTCAGGACCTTAAAATATAGCCCTATTATTTGTACAACACGTAAAAGTGAGGTCAGACCAATATGAGAACCACAAACATGTGGAACAGAGAAGATTGTCCAGACCATTGCTGACTGTTGTATCCTTGCTTTGTAGCTGTTCCTGTTTTTCACATAAGGTGTTAAGTGCTTGGCTTCAAAGTGGATAACAGTGACAGGACAAATGTGCCGCCACCTTGCTCTGTCATGGGCTGTTGCTTACTAGTTGCTGGGGTCAATCTGACATGCCTACAAGCTTGACTTCAGTATATCTTCATATTGTTTTTACTGGCCACCACAAGAATGGGTGCCTTGCTTTAGTTGACCATAAAATACAGTCTTGGGTATTCTCAAGTTGGCCATATAAAAAAGATGCCCAACCATTACAGCTGAACTTTTATGACCACGCTTTAAATGCCAGATATCTGACAATGATGAAGAATTTTGATATTGGGAATCTTGTCCCACCATTCGACCCTGCAAACAGACCAAAAACAGTGCATATCGAACTGATCAAGTTTGCTGCTGTGACAGCAATATTGTCCATGTTTTAGAACCATATAGAAGCATTGTGAGCACAACTGCCAAATAGATATTTAGCTTAGTGCTTAGTCTGATACCCCTGTCATTCCACAAGCAGTGTGAGAGCATTCCAAATGCAGAGGTGGCCTTGGCTATGTGATGGATAATTTGATCATCAATTGTAGCGTTATGTCACAGCATACTCCCTAGGTAGAAAAAATTCTCTCCAGGCTTGAGAGGAATATTGTTGATTTTAATAATTGGGTAGACAGGTGCATCCCCAGCACAGGTTGGTACAGAGCTTCCTTTTTTTTTTAGGCTGGTTGTGAAATCCAAATGATTGACTGCACAGACAAAGTGATCAGTTATACACTGAATGTCATAGAATCATAGAATATCAGGGTAGGAAGGGACCTCAGGAGGTCATCTAGTACAACCCCCTGCTCAAAGCAGGACCAATTCCCAACTAAATCATCCCAGCCAGGGCTTTGTCAAGCCGGGCCTTAAAAACCTCCAAGGAAGGAGATTCCACCACCTCCCTAGGTAACGCATTCCAGTGCTTCACCACCCTCCTAGTGAAATAATGTTTCCTAATATCCAACCTAGACCTCCCCCACTGCAACTTGAGACCATTGCTCCTTGTTCTGTCATCTGCCACCACTGAGAACAGCCGAGCTCCATCCTCTTTGGAACCTCCCTTCAGGTAGTTGAAAGCAGCTATCAAATCCCCCCTCATTCTTCTCTTCTGGAGACTAAACAATCCCAGTTCCCTCAGCCTCTCCTCATAAGTCATGTGCTCCAGCCCCCTAATCATTTTTGTTGCCCTCCGCTGGACTCTTTCCAATATTTCCACATCCTTCTTGTAGTGTGGGGCCCAAAACTGGACACAGTACTCCAGATGAGGTCTCACCAATGTCGAATAAAGGGGAACGATCACGTTCCTCGATCTGCTGGCAATGCCCCTACTTATACAGCCCAAAATGCCGTTAGCCTTCTTGGCAACCAGAGCACACTGTTGACTCATATCCAGCTTCTCATCCACTGTGACCCCTAGGTCCTTTTCTGCAGAACTGCTACCTAGCCATTCGGTCCCTAGTCTGTAGCACTGCATAGGATTCTTCCATCCTAAGTGCAGGACTCTGCACTTGTCCTTGTTGAACCTCATCAGGTTTTTTTTGGCCCAATCCTCTAATTTGTCTAGGTCCCTCTGTATCTGATCCCTACCTTCCAGCGTATCTACCACGCCTCCCAGTTTAGTGTCATCTGCAAACTTGCTGAGAGTGCAGTCCACACCATCCTCCAGATCATTAATAAAGATATTAAACAAAACTGGCCCCAGGACCGACCCTTGGGGCACTCGGCTTGAAACCGGCTGCCAACTAGACATGGAGCCATTGATCACTACCCGTTGAGCCCGACAATCTAGCCAGCTTTCTATCCACCTTATAGTCCATTCATCCAGCCCATACTTCTTTAACTTGGCGGCAAGAATACTGTGGGAGACCGTATCAAAAGCTTTGCTAAAGTGAAGGAATAACGCATCCACTGCTTTCCCCTCATCCACAGAGCCAGTTATCTCATCATAGAAGGCAATTAGGTTAATCAGGCACGACTTCCCCTTGGTGAATCCATGCTGACTGTTCCTGATCACTTTCCTCTCCTCTAAGTGCTTAAGAATTGATTCCTTGAGGATCTGCTCTATGATTTTTCCAGGGACTAAGGTGAGGCTGACTGGCCTGTAGTTCCCCGGATCCTCCTTCTTCCCTTTTTTAAAGATGGGCATTACATTAGCCTTTTTCCAGTCATCCAGGACCTCCCCCGATCGCCATGAGTTTTCAAAGATGATGGCCAATGGCTCCGCAATCACATCCGACAACTCTTTAGCACCCTCAGATGCAGCGCATCCGGCCCCATGGATTTGTGCTCATCCAGTTTTTCTAAATAGTCCCGAACCACTTCTTTCTCCACGGAGGGCTGGTCACCTCCTCCCCATACTGTGCTGCCCAGTCCAGCAGTCTGGGAGCTGTCCTTGTTCGTGAAGACAGAGGCAAAAAAAGCATTGAGTACATTAGCTTTTTCCACATCCTCTGTCACTAGGTTGCCTCCCGCATTCAGTAAGGAGCCCACACTTTCTTTGACTTTCTTCTTGTTGCTAACATACCTGAAGAAACCCTTCTTGTTACTCTTAACATCTCTTGCTAGCTGCAACTCCAAGTGCGATTTGACCTTCCTGATTTCACTCTTGCATGCCTGAGCGATATTTTTATACTCCTCCCTGGTCATTTGTCCAATCTTCCACTTCTTGTAAGCTTCTTTTTTGCGTTTAAGGTCAGCAAGGATTTCACTGTTAAGCCAAGCTGGTCGCCTGCCATATTTACTATTCTTTCTACACATCGGGATGGTTTGTTCATGCAACCGCAATAAGGATTCTTTAAAATACAGCCAGCTCTCCTGGACCCCTTTGCCCTTCATGTTATTCTCCCAGGTGATCCTGCCCATCTGTTCCCTGAGGGAGTCAAAGTCTGCTTTTCTGAAGTCCAGGGTCCGTATTCTGCTGCTCTCCTTTCTTCCTTGTGTCAGGATCCTGAACTCGACCATCTCATGGTCACTGCCTCCCAGGTTCCCATCCACTTTTGCTTCCCCTACTAATTCTTCCCGGTTTGTGAGCAGCAGGTCTAGAAGAGCTCTGCCTCTAGTTGGTTCCTCCAGCACTTGCACCAGGAAATTGTCCCCTACACTTTCCAAAAACTTCCTGGATTGTCTGTGCACCGCTGTATTGCTCTCCCAGCAGATATCAGGGTGATTAAAGTCTCCCATGAGAACCAGGGCCTGCGATCTAGCAACTTCTGTTAGTTGCCGGAAGACAGCCTCATTCACCTCATCCCCCTGGTCTGGTGGTCTATAGCAGACTCCGACCACGACATCACCCTTGTTGCTCACACTTCTCAACTTTATCCAGAGACTCTCAGGTTTTTCTGCAGTTTCATACCAGAGCTCTGAGCAGTCATACTCCTCTCTTACATACAGCGCAACTCCCCCACCTTTTCTGCCCTGCCTGTCCTTCCTGAACAGTTTATATCCATCCATGACAGTACTCCAGTCATGTGAGTTATCCCACCAAGTCTCTGTTATTCCACTCGCATCATAGTTCCCTGACTGTGCCAGGACTTCCAGTTCTCCCTGCTTGTTTCCGCGGCTTCTTGCATTTGTGTATAGGCACTTAAGATAACTCATCGATCATCCCGCTTTCTCAGTATGAGACAGGAATCCTCCCCTCTTACGCTCTCCTGCTCGTGCTTCCTCCCAGGATCCCATTTCCCCACTTACCTCAGGGCTTTGGTCTCCTTCCCCCGGTGAACCTAGTTTAAAGCCCTCCTCACTAGGTTAGCCAGCCTGCTTGCGAAGATGCTCTTCCCTCTCTTCGTTAGGTGGAGCCCGTCTCTGCCTAGCACTCCTTCTTGGAACACCATCCCATGGTCGAAGAATCCAAAGCCTTCTCTCCGACACCACCTGCGTAGCCATTCGTTGACTTCCACGATTTGACGGTTTCTAGCTAGGCCTTTTCCTTGCATAGGGAGGATGGACGAGAACACCACTTGCGCCTCAAACTCCTTTATCCTTCTTCCCAGAGCCACGTAGTCTGCAGTGATCTGCTCAAGGTCATTCTTGGCAGTATCATTGGTTCTCATGTGGAGAAGCAGGAAGGGGTAGCGATCTGAGGGCTTGATGAGTCTCGGCAGTCTCTCCGTCACATTGTGTATCCTAGCTCCTGGCAGGCAGCAGACCTCTCGGTTTTCCCGGTCGGGGCGGCAGATAGATGACTCAGTCCCCCTGAGGAGGGAGTCCCTGACCACCACCACCATCCTCCTCCTCTTGGGAGTGGTGGTTGTGGAACCCTCATCCCTAGGACAGTGCATCTTTTGCCTTCCAATCGGTGGAGTCTCCTTCTCCTCCCTTCCTTCATATGGGACATCTAGTCCACTCTCCGCATTAGTACCTGTAGAGAGAACATGGAAATGATTGCTCAGCTGTATCTCCATTGCTGGTGCATGGATGCTCCTCTTTCTCCTTCTGGAGGTCACATGCTGCCAAACTTCTTCACCATCCTTCTGTCCCTGCTGTGCCTGCTCTGAATCTTCAGAACATTGTGGCTGTAGAAGCATCTCCTGACGTCTGTCCAGGAAATCTTCATTTTCCCTTATGCAACGCAGAGTCGATACTCGTTTCTCCAGACCTCGAACCTTCTCTTCCAATATGGAGACCAGCTTGCACTTTGTACAGACAAAGTCGCTTCTGTCCTGTGGAAGAAAGACAAACATGGCACAACCTGTGCAGGTTACAACAGCTGATCGCTCACCTTTCATATCACCTTCCTCTTAAGAGCTTTCTCAGCTGTTGCAGTAACTACTCAGAGAAACTCGCAGATGAAAGCCTCAGTGAGTTCTCCCCAGGCGAACTCCCAGGCAAACTCCCTCTGTTAGCCTCTGCTGTTCGCCGCTCAGCTGGTTCACTGCTGACTGCCCTTATATACCAGTCAGTCCCACTCAAGGCCCACCTGGAACAAAGCACTCCCAAAGCACTCATCAAATCGAGTGAGCAACCAGTGCAATCATCAGAAAAAAAAAAAAAAAAAAAAAAGTTCCTTACTGAGTAAATCTGCCATTTTCATGCTAGCACTGAAGAGTTGCAGATTGAACAACTTCACATCAGTTCAGAACTGGATACATGTTACTCTGTCAGTGCCATGAAATGCATCCATAAGCATATGGAAAATGCAAAAAAGGATGGAAAAGAGTGTTGTGTGCCACTGGAAACAGGAAAGGGGTCTGATATCTCACCATTTTCCACCACTGTGGCCATCATCCCATCATGGAAGGACTGGATAACAGACCTAACTTTTCAGGGCATCCAAAGATGAACAAAAGTTTTCAGAATCCCTCATGATTTACAGAGTCAAAAGCTTAAACTTATTTGACAAACACCATATAAAGACCACAGTTTGCTCCTGGCACCTTTCCTGAAGCTGACAGGCTGTGATGATCATGTCTAGAGTGCCCCATCTAGACCAAAATCCACACTGAGACTCAGGGAGGATGGTTTTCCACAAGGCAGGTGTTAAGTTCGATATGGCCAGTGAAATAATTTCCCCAGCAACAGAGATAGTGAAATGTTGTGGTGATTATCACAGTTTGCCCTCTCACCCTGATGTTTACAGAGGTGGACAATGTTGGCATCACTGAAATTCTGTGGCACTGACTCTTGCTCCCAGATAATGTGGAAGAGTCATTTGAGGTGCTTTGCAGCGTGGTGTAGTACCCATCCTGCTTATAGCTCTTTGGTGGAATGCCATCTGGTCCAGAAGTTTTCCCTTGTGACATCTGCTTGCTTGCTCATTTCATATGATGAGCATTAGTGCAAGTTCTTCTTTTAATAGGCTTTGTGGAAAAGCATTAATTACTTCCTCAGAAATGTCAGAAGGATGGTTGAGAAGTGAACTGGAATATTCCATCCATCGGTCAAGTATTTCTTTTTTCAGTCAGTTACATTATAAATGGAAGGTAGATCTATACATTTTCCAGTACATACATGCATTACATTTAGCCATCTACTGAAAGGTGTTAATTAGAGCTAAATATCTGTAATGTTTTTTTCAGTTAAAATGGTTATTTTGAGGCCATGAAGAGTTCATGCAGAGGAAGCAAATCTTTGAATATTCCAGATTTTAAAAAAAAATCTTGAGGAAAAAATCTCTACTATGAAAAGGATTCATTTCTTGTTTGAGAGTGAACATTTCACACTGTATTGAGGGTTTCATATTACAAATCTGAACGATTGGGATTGGATGCACAAGACACATGGTTATGTTTCTGTTCCCTCCTTAGATGAGCATAACTTTACAATGCAATTACTCACAAATTCAGAATTTTTCCTGCAATATTCTCTTCAAATTCACCATTTTGGTAAGCACTTCCAATATTATGCTCACTTGCTAAAGTATTTGTGGAAAGCTAATGCACAGGTTGAAGTTAATTAATTTAAAATCTGTAATAAATATTTGCAGAAACATCTTTGCTATTTTTGAGCAGTTCTAACTGTTAACATATATATAGTTTGTGGCAAGGGCTGGTTCACAGTATGCTTTAACATATAGGATATGTCCACACTGCATACTCCTTATGGAGGTGCGCTGGAGGGCCATAGAGTATGTATACTCTACAAGGCTTTCTAGCATGCATATAATTAGCAAGGTAGATGTTGAGGCCCTGCTTAGACTAGTAGAGAAAAGACATGCCTGAAGCTTTATGGTACATACCCTAATCCCTGCATGGCTCTCTACATGCCCACGCTATGCCTCCCATGTCTACACTACACTTTTTAGCAGTGTAGTGTCCCATTACCTCCCTAGTGCCGGAGACTTTCCCTGCTTCAGTGAAGACTCGGGCAGTGGGGAAAGGCTACAGCTGCAGGGAACTGCTGGCGCCTTTCTCTGCTGCCTCCCCTGCCAGAGCCTTTCACTGATGCATGTAGCTACACATTGCAGTGTGGATGCAACCTGCTTTTCACTGCAGTGTGTACCTACATATACCCAACACACTGCTGCCAGTGGTGTGCAGTGTAGCCATAGTTTGGCTATATCAATACTGGCCTTTATGCATGTTGTTGTTGTTGTTGTTCTTTTGTTTTTGTTTTAAAATAATAAAATTCCCCTTAAAGTCACATCACAAGAATAAGTAATACTTTGGATGGGCTTCTGGGGAAACTCTGATGGCCTGGTGGGAAATTGGCTGATTTGCTTATTTGTAGCCTGATCTTGTAAACTACTGAGCAATCTGCCCCCAATCTAGCAAAGCACTTAAGCTAGTTCTGAAATTTAAACATGAGTAGTCCCACTGACCTGTGAATAGTCTCATCATGGTTAAAATTAATCGTGTGTTTAAGTACTGACTGGGTGCGGGCAGATTGCTCACTCAGCACCTTGCAGGAGCAAGTCTTACGTTTTCAACCTCTGACAGGCCACTGATTCAGAGCAATCTGGATTGCTGGGTAAACTGGGCATAAGCAAACAATATGTGTTTCAACATGGCTAAATGTAAATGCATACATCAAGGAACAAAAAATGTAAGCCATAATTACAGGATGGGGGACTCCATACTAAGAAGCAGTGACTCTGAAAAAGGTTTGGGAGTCATGGTGGATAATCAACTGATCAGAGCTCCCAGTGTGAGGCTATGGCTAAAAGAGCTAATGGGATCCTGGGATACATAAATAGGGGAATCTTGAGTAGGAGTAGAGAGGTTATTTTACCTCTGTGTTTAGCACTGGGATGACTGCCCCCAGAATACTGTATCCAGTTCTGCAGCCCACGATTTGAGGATGTTGATAAATTGGAGACAGTTCAGAGAAGAGCCACCAGAATTATTAAAGGATTAGAAAACATGCCTGATAGTGATAGACTCAAGGAGCTCAATCTATTTAGCATAACAAAGAGAAAGGTAAGGGGTGACTTGATTACAGTCTATAAGTACCTACATTTGGTAAACAAATAATGGGCTCTTCAATCTAGAGAAAGGTGTATTACATGATCCAATGGCTGGAAGTTGAAACTAGACAAACTAAGACTGCAAATAAGGCATAACTTTATAACGGTGAGGGTAGTTAACCATTGGAACAATTTTTAGCAAGGGTCATGGTGGATTCTCCATCACTGACAATTTTTAAATCAAGATTGGATGCTTTTCTCTGGGAATTATTTTTTGGGGAAGTTCTATGGCCTGTGTTATACAGGTGGTCAAACTAGATTATCACAATGGTCCTTTCTGGGTTTATAGTACACCTCTACCTCGATATAACGCTGTCCTCGGGAGCCAAAAAATCTTACCGCGTTATAGGTGAAACCACGTTATATTGAACTTGCTTTGATCCACCGGAGTGTGCAGCCTCCCCCCCCCCCCCCCCCCCCCCCCGGAGCACTGCTTTACCGCGTTATAGCTGAATTCGTGTTATATCGGGTCATGTTATATCAAGGTATCAGTGTATATGAATCTATGAAAAACTGTTCTCTCATCACTGTGACGCTTCCCAGAGGAACGGAGGGTTGTGAAGCACTTTGTTACCCCCTGCCATTAGTGTGAGTGTCTGTGCCGGCTGTGTATCAACTTCCTGATTCCATCAGTCTCTGGCAACACAAGCACTATCTTTCAGGCCTCCACAGACCTCACTGTCTCTGTACAGGTTAGCAATAGGTACACACCAAACCTGAATCCTTCAAGTATCCCTCTGGAATGCTCAGCCCCTGATCCACTGAACACTCACAGAACGCTCTGATCCTCTGTACCCAAAGGAATAACTAACACTTCTCCCCCCCACCAGTTTACAAGAATCAACTCGGGAT
This sequence comes from Terrapene triunguis, assembly GCF_002925995.2. Classification (NCBI taxonomy): domain Eukaryota; kingdom Metazoa; phylum Chordata; order Testudines; family Emydidae; genus Terrapene; species Terrapene triunguis. The sequence goes on along the minus strand of NW_020664435.1, from coordinate 10,397,638 downwards.
CACCACTCCACTGAATGCATGGCACACAGGTATATTTATTGTGAAAATGGGAATGTTTATTATCAAAGAACAGAGATTCAAGTGACAGTAAGTAAGAATATTGGAAACAAATGGTTACATATAAAACTAAATTATAATACACTTTCTAAAGCCTAATCTTAACACACAAAATATTCCCATTTCTTACAAGATACCTCACTCCAAGTCCTTTTCCCAGCATTTTCAGATAGGATACCTGGGATCCCCCTTTCATTAGATCAAGCCTTCTGGTAGCTTGTCTTCACAGACTGAAGGATGCCAGAGCAATTCTCTGCATTCCCAAGTATAGCAGAACAGACATTTGATCATCACCTGAAAAGAGGATTCCTTCCTACCACTGTTTCCCTCTTTTTGTTAATTTCCTTCTGAAGTCTCCATAAGCTCTTCATTAGCCTCAGTATGCTAATAGAGTCTATTGTGAGATACACAATGGTCCACCAGCGAGAGAAATATTCCCCACCTGCTATCTCAAGGCATGCTACCTTTGATTGACCTGGGTTTAACCACAAGTCCTAGAGAACACAATTTTCTGCATATATACATACATTTTGCAATGATTATGATATGATTACAAGTGTGACAGGCTTTTGTTAGAGACCTTACATAATATCTTTTGGTGAACCCAGGGGATCCCCTGTGCCCTCTGCCACTTGGCATCCAGAGGTCCTTGGGTCACAAGTATCCCTTATAGTACTTAAACAAACGACATCCCCTCCCTTGGTTAGTGTCAGGTGAATATTTTGTTGATTTATGGCAAGAGGTTTTTTTAAGGTATCTTTACTTTTTCATATTAAATCTAATATAGTGCAAGTTGTACTCTGAATGTTATTTAATATTTATGGGAAATTAAGGAAGTGTTCTGACTTTATGATCATTATATTCATCCTATTATGATTATGAATCCAAAGCCCCTTGAAGTCAAAGGCAAGAATCCCATTTTTTTTAACTCCAATAAAAGGAATGTACAAAATCTTGAAAAGTAGTATCAGAATGTTTTAAGATTTCAAGTGGCAGTGTGGACTAGTGGATAGAGCACTGGACTGGGACGCAGAAGACCTGCATTCTATTCCCAGCTCTGTCCTTGGCCTGCTTAGGCAACTCCGTTCAGCTCTTTGTGCCTCAGTTTCCCCATGTGCACAGTGGAGATAATGATATTGACTTCTTTTGTAAAGCACCTTGAGCTCTACTGATGAAAAGGGCTATATAAAAGCTAAGTATCATTATTATTATCTCACTTGCCCTTCTAATCTGAACATCCTTTTTTTTCTGTAGATGGTCAAGAAACTTGACAAATCCTACAGATATTATGCAATAAAACCTACAGAAAAAAATCAGAAATGGAAATATGTCTATCTAAAATGCATTCTGTATGCACTTTGGTTAACTCTTGACTCTTGTGTAGCAGATGCAGAGTAATTGTGCCCATTTTCAATTAGGTTCAAAGAGTATTTGTCTTCTCTTGGAGAGGTGATCAAGTTTAGCTAACATCTGGTAGACTACTTTTCCTAGTCTACCACATGTAAACTTTAGTACTTATGCTCACTTTTCATCTGTAGAAAACAGATTTTTTTGCAAGACAATTATTGATTTAAAAAGTTCTTGAAATAAAGAAATTTGAGGAGGGAAGCTACAAAGTTAAAGACTCAGGGAATATTGTATAGTAAGTATGTTTAACGCATGGCCATGCAAAGCACCAGAAATATAGTATTACGTAGCTAAGTTTTGAAGCTTACAGAGCAGGTAGTTTCAACCGAGGTGTGAATTTTCCTGACCTCAGCATCTTAATTGTATGGGATTTATAAACGTCATTTTTCTGTAAGGGCCTGATCTAAAACCTGTTGAAGTCAATGGTTGTCTTTCCATTGACTTCAGTGAGCTTTGGATCAGGCCCTGGATTTGCAGTAGTCTCGGGTCTAAACTGTGCTCTCTTTGTAAGTAACAAGATAAAGATGCTTTCCACCAGGATGATAGATAGGCAAACAAAACATAACTTTTTGGGGACTTGTAGAATTTTAAGAATACACTCATTTCATAGTAAAACCCATGGATTTCTAATTTTTAACTTATTTATACTGGATATTTTTGACCTCAGATGAGGAACTGCGCTAGCGTAACAATATGTTATATTCTCTAGTCTGGGTTTAATTTTAGATTTGTATTCTTAAAGTTTTTTGCTGGATCTGATGTGTATTTTAAACAGTAGGTGGCGCTTACCCTTTACATTAACATCAAATTGTAGGTTTGTTAGCATGTGCTATTGTTTGTGTAGGAAGTTCTTTGGAGTTTTTTTCAGCCTGTGTGCATAACAATGATGTGCGATATTATCAAGGAATGTTTTTTTCAAATTAGAAAAGTATATTGAGGAGTACAGAACATGGTTTTTAAAACATCTGAGTGCTATATAATGAAAATATTAGAAAGAATCTGTGGGATTTGGAATTTGTCCCATAAGATTGAAAGCAGAACTCATGAATCAGGAAGGTTAAGTGAAATTAAATTATGGAGGCCTTTCCTTCGGAGTTGGAGTTGTTCCAGATCTCTCAGACGCGCATTATGTGTTCTGTCTACAGTACCGTGGGGAAGCAAAAATAATTAAACCTGAAAATTAGATTTAAATACTGTTAAAGGTATGACTCAAACCAATAAAAGCAAGGAAATTCAAAGTTAACATTGACACACCATCCTTAAATTGTTCTGTTCAATATCACAAAGTGTAAGGTTATTCACTTAGTGAGAACAAATAAAAAATTCAGGTACTTGCTTTAAGCTTAATGGACTAGAGCTGAAGGAAACTTGAAATAGAAAGCTAGGGGGTGGTACTGATTAATCAATAGTATGAAAGTGGGTGGGAAAAGAACTGAATGGCAGTGCAAGGAGAGCAGAGAAAGTAGTTTGATTGTATTTATATGTCAAATATGCACAGTAGTTAATTGTCTAACTAAGGAGATACTGATTTGACTGCCAAGCTGACTGAATTACTCTTGAAATACACTTTTGACCATTGTATTTGAAAAAAGGAACTATGTGAGCCCCGAGGTTCATTTAGCAGTGCCCTCAGAGGAGGTGAACTTTAAAAAAGGCGACAAACATCCTTTGAATTTATTGTTAGAATATTAGTATAGGATTCTTAAGAGCTCTGAAGAGCCTCCTCTGAGGTATTGCTGCCAGCTAGGCCTGGTCTACAATAGAAAATTAGGTCAGTTTAACTATGTTCACCAGAGGTGTGAAAAATCCACATCCCTGAGCAGAGTAGTTAAACTGGCCTAAGTCCCCATGTACACAGCTCTTTGAATTTTCTATCTACGGGCATGGCTACATTTGCAGATGTAGAATGCTGGGAGTTAAACCAGCCCTTGGCGACCGCAGTAGGGAAAACGCTGCCGTGTGTTTACACCGTCAGCTGCAAGTGCACTGGCGTGGCCACATTAGCAGCTCTTGCAACGCCACAAAGAGCAGTGCATTGTGGTAGCTATCCCAGTGTGCAAGTGGCTGCAACGTGTTTTTCAAATATGGGGGTGGAGTGTGACAGGGAGTGTGTTGTGTGTATGTGGGGGGAGAGACAGTATGTTTTGGGGGGCTGAGAGCGTGTCAGCATGCTGTCTTGTAAGTTCAGACAGCAGCAGACCCCCCCCCCCCACACACACACACTCACAACAGCAGCATTCCACAGTAATGGTTTGCTTTGTCCCGGAGCAGATAAGCATGCCGGCTGTCAGAAACGGATCTTTGAAAGGGGATATCCGAATGCCTGCAGCCAATTTCAAAACAATGAGAAGAATGGCCACTTGACTTAAGGGAATTACGGGACATTTCCGGACAGGGCCGGCTCTAACTTTTTTGCCACCCCAGGCAAAAAAGAAGAGCACCGCCCCGCCGTAACCCCCCCCCCCCCCCCCCCGCCCCGCCGCCCCCCCCCCCGGAGCACCACGCCGCGCCGGGCCGGCCAACCCCCCCCCCCCCCGAGCGCCTCGCCGGGTCACCCAAACCCCCGTAGTGCCAGGCCGGGCCAGCCAAACCCCTGCCCCGAGCGCCGCGCCGCCCAAGCCCCCGGAGCGCCACGCCGCGCTGGGCCGCCCAAACCCCCGCCCCTCCGGAGCGCCACGCCGGGCCGCCCAAACCCCCGAGCACCGCGCTGGG
>NW_020664435.1:10362148-10393362 GCF_002925995.2 Terrapene triunguis | reverse complement strand
CCCGAGCACCTCGCCGGGCTGCCCAAACCCCCAAGCGCCGCGCTGGGCCGCCCAAACCCCCGGAGCGCCACGCCGCACCGGGCCGGCCAAACCCCCACCCCCCCGAGCGCCTCGCCGGGTCACCCAAACCCCCGTAGTGCCAGGCCGGGCCAGCCAAACCCCTGCCCCGAGCGCCGCGCCGCCCAAGCCCCCGGAGCGCCACGCCGCGCTGGGTCGCCCAAACCCCCGCCCCTCCGGAGCGCCACGCCGGGCCGCCCAAACCCCCGAGCACCGCGCTGGGCCGCCCAAACACCCCCCCCCGCCCAGCGCCGCTGAAACACTCCCCGCGCTGCCCGGACGAAACAAAAAAAAACAAAAAACAAACCCCTCGAGCGCCGCCCCGCCGAACAAAACAAAAACAAAAACACCGCGAGCGCCCCCCGCCACCCCAACATTGGCCGCCCCTTCTAAGGTGCCGCCCCAAGCACGTGCTTGGTCGGCTGGTGCCTGGAGCCGGCCCTGTTTCCGGAGGCCAATCACAGCGCAGTAATGCAACACCTCGTCCACACTGACGCCGAGCATTTCAGCCAGGGCGCAGCAAGCTTTATGCTTCTTGTGGAGGTGGATTACCAGGAGTGCTCCAGCTGCAGTTCAGGCTCTCTACGTGCCTTGCCAGTGTGGACACCTCAGGAGTTAGGGCACCCGGGGCTGCTTTAATGCACCCTAGTTACTGCCTCTCAGGGAGGTGGATTACCTACACCCATGGGAGAACCTACGTCAGCATAGGTTGTGTCTACACTGAAGTTCTAGAGCGGTGCAGCTGTGCCACTGTAGCATTTTAAGTGTAGACAAGCCCTTAGAGTTTGAAGTCTACACTTTACTGAGATGAGTGAAGCTAAAGAGGGTGCAGTGTACAAACCTCAATGACTTGAAGTGGAGCTGGATTTGTTCCAGATCTCTCAGACACTATTTTTGCTAGGAATCAGTTTTGCTGCATGGATGGTTTTACCTAGCAGGGGCACATCTGTTTCCATTGTGATGACTGTATCTTGCCAACAGAAAAAGAAAGGGACTAAGGGCTAAATTATTTTAAAGATATTTAGGCACAGAAAGATGCAGATAGGTACATAAGTGCCTGACTTGCTTAGGTGCTTACATATATTTAAGAAACTGACCCCTAAGTTTGCTGCTGTTTTTATGCTTGTTTTTAGATGACTGCTTAGATGTTCCACGCTAACTAACCAATATATTTAAAAGCAGATTAAAAAAACAGTTTGTTAAATGTAATATGGAAACACAAATGAGTGCTAAGGCTCTGAGATTCCAGAGTAAAAGGGTACTTAATCATGCGCCTAACTTTAAGCACACAAGCTGTTCCATTAAAGTGAATGGGACTACTTGCATGCTTAAAATCACCCAAGTGCTTAAGTAAACATCTGACTCAGGGCCAGAAACTGTGGGTTTTATTGAAGTATTGGAATGACATTTCCAATTTATTGTAGCATTTATATTTCCAAAAGGAAAACCCCTGTGTATTTCACTTACAATTATAGGCCTAGTCCAAATTTGATCAAAGTCATTAGGAGTCTTTCTGTTGACTTCAGTGGCCTTTAGATCAGATTTTCTCTCTCTTGAACTACTTGTTTTCCCCTCGGTTGCTGGTGCCTTGTTGATAATACATTACATGCACATTCAACAATAAATAACACCAAATAAAATATTACACTGTATTTCAAATGAAGCTTAACTAATGCCATAAACAGTGATTCGTGAATGGGAACAGTGCCCCTCAAATGAAATAAAACCTTCCTGTTCATGTTTAGTTTGTATTCATTTATCATGCATAATATAATCAGGAAATAAAAAAAAATAGTTAGAAAATGGAGATACTGGAATAACAGCTTGCCAAGGCAGTATAAATATAGACAAAAAAACAGATTGTGATGGAGCAAAACAAAAAGCAAATGAGAGAAAAGCAAAAATGGCACATTCAAAGGAATTACTAGGGTAATGCTGCATATTTCATACGAAATGAAAGTATTTGGTACATGATGAAAAATATTCTGCTACAGATTACTAAACTTTTAAGCAAATAAAATGTATTGTGCAACCATTAGGTTTTTACCCCCAAATATTGTTAAGGGTAGTTACAAAACATCTAAATTAAAAAATGGAAAATATCTGTTAAAATGTTTCATTTTTCTTTAGCAGAAACAAATTCCCCTACTTTTAAGTGTTATTAATATGTAGAAGCACCTTAATTACTAACCTATTTAAGTATCACAGTCAGGGGCGGCTCCAGGCACCAGCGCAGCAAGCGCGTGCCTGGGGCGGCAAGCCGCGGCGGGCGGCCTGCTGGTCGCTGTGAGGGCGTCAGGCAGGCGGCTTTCGGCCGCGTGCCTGCGGGAGGTCCGCCGGTCCCGCGGCTTTGGCGGCAATTCGGCGGCGGGTACACCAAAGCCGCAGGACCGGTGGACCTCCCGCAGGCATGCCACCGAAAGCCGCCTGACTGCTGTGCTTGGGGCGGCAAAAAACATAGAGCTGCCCCTGATCACAATGACTACCTGTTAAAATTAAATGAAATGTTTAGGTAGGTTGGTAAAGTTTAAACGTTATGAAATGAGTGCACTGTACTAAGCAAGCCCTGGACACTTTTTGTATATTTTTCTCTCCTGGGTTTTCAGAGTCAAAACCAAAAGCTCACCGACGGTGTGTGTACACTCCAATGTAAACCCAGGATTAGTGGAATTTGATTCAGCTGACCTGTGTCAGGGAGCTCTGGGCTTGAAAGTCTACATTTGGAATGTTTTCAAAATTGGAAAGAACTTGAATTATGATTGAAAAAAGGAAAAACTATCGATGAAAATTTACATGTGATCAAGGAAAAAGAAGAATATTGGCAACAAATATTAGAGCGTCTGATTGCTTTAGTGAGACTTCTCAGTGGGCAAAATTTAGCATTCCACGGCCGCGGTAGAAATGAAAAATTATACACTCCAGGTAATGGAAACTTTTTAAATTTTGTTGAATACCTAGCTTTGTTTGATCCAGTCATGAAGGAGCATCTATGTAAAATAACTGATCATGAAACACAGGTTCATTACTTAGGAAAAAATATGCAGAATGAATTGATTCAAATCCTAGCAAATACTATTAAAAAGAAAATTGTAGAAGCTGCCCATTCTGCAAAATACTTTTCAATAATACTGGACTGTGCACCAGATGTGAGTCGTGTTGAACAAATGACAATGATCATTCGTTTTGTGGATATGGAAAAGTCTGCAGATGAAGATAATGTTGAAGTGCTCATAAAGGAACATTTTTTGGGTTTCATACCACTTAAGGAGACGACTGGAGCATTTATGACTAAAACTATTCTACAAGAGCTTGAAACAATGTCATTATCTGTTGAAAACTTACATGTCCAAGGCTATGATAATGGGAGTAATATGAAGGGTAAAGACAATGGTGTGCAAAGGAGAATGATGGAAATCAATCCTAGGGCCTTTTTCGTTCCTTGCAGTGCACATTCTCTGAATTTGGTTGTCAATGATGCTGCTAGATGCTGTTTGGAGGCAAGCAGTTTCTTTGACCTGGTGCAACGTGTTTATGTGTTTTTCTCAGGCTCAACACGCCGTTGGGAGATTCTGACTCGCCATGTGAATTCTCTAACTGTGAAACCACTTAGTCAGACAAGATGGGAGAGTCGCATTGATGCTTTGAAGCCTCTTTGCTATGAACTTGGAAACATTTATGATGCCCTAATTTAAATTTCTGATGATACTACCTTTACTGGATCATCTGGCAATACCGCACGTTCAAATGCAGAAGCTCTTGCAAATGGCCTTTCCAAGTTCAAATTTGTGACTTCACTCATTTTGTGGTATAATATCCTTTTCGAGATTAACCTCACTAGTAAGCAACTTCAGGAAAAGAACTTGAACATACATTCTGCTATTCAAAAACTGCAGCAAACTAAAAATATTCTGGAGCAATTCAGAAGTGATTAAGGGTTCGAAAGAACACTGGTAGATTCTCTCGAGCTTGCTGAAGAAATAGATTTTCCAACAGAATTTGAACCAGAGCCAGTTCGCATTCGGCAAAAGAAACAGCAGTTTTCAGATGAAGGATGAGACACACCCATTCAGAACCCAAAACAAAGGTTCAAAGTGAATTTCTACTTCGCAGTCCTTGATACTGCTATTCACTCGGTTGATGAAAGATTTCAACATATGCAGCAGCTAGAGTCAGTATTTGGCTTTCTATATGATATCCACAGCTTGCAAAAGAAAACAGCAAAACAGGTAAGAGAATTTTGTATAAAACTGGAGTCGGCTTTGACTCATGAAAATTCAAAAGACATTGATGCTGCAGATTTGTGTAGTGGGCTTTTTCAAGATGACTTAAGAAACATTCCACTCCTGAAGAAGAACTGAGGTTTGTTTGTGAAAATAAACTCACAGACAGTTTTCCAAACATTTTTATCACTCTACACATTCTTTTAACTTTGCCAATTTCCGTAGCTAGTGGGGAATGTAGCTTCTCAAACTTAAAATTGATAAAAACATATCTGTGTTCAACAATGGTGCAAGAGAGACTTGTTGGACTTGCCACAATGTCAATAGAGCATGAAATAGCTGGAAAACTGGATCTAAAAGAAGTAGTGACTGAATTTTCAAAACGTAAAGCAAGAAAAGTCATGTTTTAAGAGCACAGAGTGGTTTTTATTCGGAGTGTTTTGTAAATACAGGTTAAAGTTCATTGAAGAGTTTTCTTATTTCTTTCTATATTGGATGAATTAATGAGTAGTTTCAGTTGCCCAGAAACTGCATGTTGTGGTGAATAAACTATTCAGCCATATTTTATTGTCCAACTCTACCCCAATCCTGTAAAGATTTATACAATGTGGGCTTGGTCCTTCTAAACACTGATCCTGCAAAGCACTTAGGCCCTGATTCAGTGTGGCATTTTAACACATGCTTAATTTTAAGCATGTAAATAATACTACAGTAGGATTACTCATACATTTAATTACGTTTCAAGTACTTTGAGGGATCAGGACCAGAGTGCTCAACACTTTGCAGAATTGAGCCTGACTCAAAGTTTTAATAATATGCATAACATTTATTCAGTATTGGAGTCGGCAGGATTGGAGCATTGGCCACAGTTCTGCAACAACTGTGCACGGGCTTAATTTTATTCACCTTGATAGAGCATATGTGCAGGTGTAAAGTTAAATATGTGTGAAAGCATTTGAAGAATTGGAGTCAAAGTTTGTGTCTGTATATGTGACAGTTCTGCCACAGTTCCAAATGGAACTCAGGGAATACTCAGACAAGTAAGTATTGCTCAGCACAAGGGTTGCAGCATCAATTCATATTGTCAAGTAACAAATGAATACAGCAGCAGGACTGGGTATGAAATGACTTTCCAATCCTTTCTATTTATATTATATTCTGTTAGTGTAAAACTATTCAAGAGGTATACCTAATAAGGATCTGCAATTGTTCTGCTTGCATTTTCATTTGAGAGACAGACAGAGTTTGGGGTAGAGCATTTGAGTGGTGTGCAGAATGTTTATTTAACAAACCACTCACATTTAGGTTTTGAACATCATTAATTTACATTATATCTCATTCATTAATAAGCTTTGCTGTAGTATTTATTGTGGTATAATGGGTCTTCTCACATGAGTAAATGTTGAAGAAATGGGCCCCAAATCAGCTAAGATCTTGGGGCCAGATTTACAAAGATAGTTAGGCACCTACCGATATAGACTGCTGCCAAGTGGGATTTACAAGCATATTTAAGTAGGTTAGGCACCTAAGTCCTATTGAAATGAATGGCAGTTAGGCACCTAACCTGCTTAGGCACTTTTGAAAATCCCACTAATCACCTACCTGGATCTTTAGCCACCTAAATACATTTGCAAATCTTGCCCCTAGTGTTTCTCCTGTTGAAGTCAGTGGCAGTTTTGCCATTGACTTCACTGAAAGTGGAATCTGTTTCTTGTACTTTAGTATTTATTGACTGCAATAAAATCAGATTAATGGGGAAAATTAAATTCATTTTCTACTCTCTCATCCATAAAAGAGCTGTATTAAATAAAGAAGGTACAAATATCAAGGGTAATCGAGGACTAAAGTTTAATACACAGGTGTTGGCTACTGAAATTATTGCAGCCACTAATTATGTTAAGAAAGGAGGTGGATTAGGGAGTGAAAATTTAATCCCAAATTTACATCAAAACATTTCATGATTTTCTGAGTATTAATATAATGCATCTTAATGCTCAAGCAGAACCCAGTGTTCTTGCGGTTGTGTGACGCTGCTCTATTATGGCTGTGGCTCTTCATTTTTAATAGTCGAATTACTGAATGTACAGCTTATAGAAATATAACAAACCAACCAGTAAAGCATCTTCACCAACTACCACAAGTTAACCAAACAGGGAACCAGCACTATACTATGTGACTTACAGATGGTCAACACAATGTGATTTTTTTGCATATGCATAGTAAGCTGAGTGTGATATACCTGCAGGCTGAGAACTACCTCCTGAAGAAATTCAGGAATAATTGAGCATGGGGGTGGAGCATGAATTAGAGAATTCCTTCATGTGTTCATGGATCAGAACTCCCCCACCAAAAAAATTAATTAAAAATCATGTTGCTAATTAATTCACTGAACTCTACAGTATATAAAATAGGAGCTAAGTTTCAGAATGACTCCTTTGATTATTCAGAAGAGCCCTGAGGTTTGACCATCCACCCTTTCTGCCCACCTTCAAATTCTTTACAGAGAGGTTCTTGCTCGTTAAATGTGTTATGATTCATTGTCTTCGTCTCTAGTGATTTTCCTCACAACTACAGTAGCATTCAGCATTACTAACACAAAATGACATGTGGATCTAAGCCTTGACTCTGAAAGGTGCTGAGGACTTTGCCCCTGATCCAGCAAACACTTAAGCAGAAGCTTAACTTTAAACACAAGTAGTGTCTCATTAACTTCAGTGGGATTACCCACATGCTTACAGTTATACATGTGCTTAGCTGGATCAGAGCCTGATAGCTCAACACCTTGCAGGATCAAGCTGACGATGCCCATTTTCCCATTAGAACTTAAAATAAAGAGCCAGAATGTCCAGTACAATGCAGTTGCTTTGCACTGCAACCCTGGCATATTTGGAGTGATGTGTCTGACCCTCTAAGGGTCACTCCAGTGTAAGAGGGACCTTCCAATGGTATAGACATGGCATGGAGCCTCCTTCAGCCCACCTACCCCATGCTTCCAGCATAGGTGTTATGGTTGGGACACTCCTACTTTGCTCTGTTCCCTGGCTGAAGTTTTGGTCCATGGGGGTTGTTTGCAGTCAGGGTATTTTAGAGCAGCTCCAAGGCAAACAGGGGCAGCAGGTCTGAACGAGTACAAAGTAAAGCTTTAGGTGGCTTTTGCAGCCCACTGCTCCACAGCTGCATAGTATATATTTCAGCTGGACCTCGTGATCTAGGCCTAAAATAACACTGCATTGCCAACAACTGAGCAATAATACCTCCTCTTTCTATTTACAGTCAGATCATCCAAAGATGACCATGCATTTCTGTCAATTTTTGAAAAACAGATTAGGGTTGGGGTTGAAATATTTTAAACAGCTCTAGCCCAAGAAAAATGTCAAGCTCTGAATTCCTGGAATATAGTCTCTATAATGGAAATGCTGACAGATTCTTAATTACAAGACAAGGCCACACAAATGATGTGGCAAACTGGCAATGTGTTCTGTGCTATCATTTATTGCTTCTCTGGGAGAAAGCATCAGAATGCTGGCTGCTGGTGTTCTAAGGACAATGGCTTGTATAAAGACTGTTTTATTACTTTAATTTTAGTCTTCTTTTGGACTAAAAATGCTGCAGTACGCACATTTTCTGAACTAAATTCTGTAGTTACCCCAAAACTGGCTATGTGACAGTAAATGCCATCATAAATAAGAGATTCTTCTTGAGAAACATACTAAGAATATACAAGCTGATGTGCAATTAATAAAATGAAATAATAAAACATCCCCCCCACAGACACACACACCATGGGTAATTAATGTAACATGACTAGAAAGCAGATTGTACATTATAAATAAGAATCTACGAGACTTTGCATTTACTGCAATGTTTGATGTTTCATGTAGAATAGACTCTACATATATTGGCCCTGATTCTGCAGGCAGATGCTGGGCTGATACTTTCACCTATATGACACCATATTGACTTCACTGAGGCTTTGTGCATGGGCAAGGGTCTGCTTGCATAGATCCAATTGTAGGCCATTATCTATAGAAATAGCTGGAGAACTATAAAATGAAGTGTTTTGTAGAAACAGTTGCTCAGGAAATAATTCTGCAGTAACTAATATAGTGGTGATACAACTTCACTTCATTTGGAATCCCAAGATATTACAATTTGTGGAAATAATACAATAGTCAACATTATAAATAAGAATTAGAAATGTTGTCCTGGTCACAAGCATTCTGTTTTGTGTCATCACATACAAGCAAAGTGAATTGATACATTTCAGTCCTGTGGGCCTGATCCTCAGGTCTTCCTGAGATTTACTCAGCACAGAACCTAAGGGATGGAGGCTAAAACAGCATAAAGTCACCTCTGGGATCCTTGATCTTGGTGGTAGCCAGAGTAGAAGGCACTCCATGCTCCTTACTGCTGCTGCCAAGCCCCCAGCACACCCTCCTGCCTCTGTACCCTGTGAAGGGTGAGTCAGGAGAGGACTGCATATAGCCTGTTAAAGCCAACAAGAGTTGGGTCAGGCTCCAAGTGCTCACCTGTATCCTTTTCTTCATATTTATGTAATGAAAACCAGCTTGATGTTTTTCTCCTTATATAAATAGACTCTTCATTTTTTCTGCTTATCTTTGCGCTCCCTGAATCTCCTATTGTTCCCCATCTTCTCCCCTGTGCTTGGTTCATTTTTTCCACCTATGTGCTCTCATTTGTCACCTCTTCCCTTTACACTTCGCTGTCTTTTCCCCCTGACTGTTCCCAAGACCTGGAATGACAGATTCCTGTGCCAGATTCCTCCATTACATCCTCCCTCCAAACTCACCTTTTCCACCTTGCTTTCTTTCATTGACTTCTCCTCCTGTGATATCTCCTTCTGCATTATTTCTCTATTTAAAAAATCTGAATTCATAAGTTGCTCCCTATATAATATGGCTCATTTTTGTTTGTTTGAAACCTTATCCCTTCTTTCCCCATACCTATCATTTGTCTCTCAGTAGTCTATGCCTGTGTAGTTTATATTGTAAATTCAAGGCGCGCATGTGTGTGTGTGGTTTTTTAATCTTTATAAAGTGTCCTGCAAAATATTGGTGGTGTATGATTATTAATAACAATCAGAGTAAGAACAAAGGAGATTTATTTAAGTCACTTGAAAAGTATATTAGGCCTACCAAATAGAAGAGTGGTAAGAGGAACATCTGCTGATGTATCCAAATGAGTTCCTCTATTTTAATGGCCTCATGAGAGAGAGAAACTAATGATGCTGTTATTAAGAAAGGAAGGTAGTTGAGTTGGAGAAGATTAAGAAGCAGATGAATCAATATTAAGGCAATCTGTTATACTCTTGCTGAGCTCAGGTTACTCTGCAGTTCCTTAATTAACTAGGGTCTATCTCAGGGGTGGGCAAACTACGGCCCGGGGGCTGCATCCGGCCCTCCAGACATTTTAACCTGGCCCTCGAGCTCCCGTCGCGGAGTGGGGTCAGGGGCTTGCCCCACGCCATGTGGCTCACGGAAGCAGCAGCATGTCCCCGCTCAGGCTCCTACATGTAGGGGCAGCCAGGGGGCTCTGCATACTGCCCCTGCCCCAAGTGCTGCCCCCACAGGTCCCATTGGCCAGGAACTTCAGCCAATGGGAGATGTGGGGTGGCGCCTGTGGACAGGGCAGTGCGCAGAGCCGCCTGGCCATGCCTCCGTGTAGTAGCTGGCGGGGGGACATGCCACTGCTTCAGGGAGCTGCTTGAGGTAAGTGCCGCCTGGAGCCTGCACCTCTGACTCTCTCCCCTGCCCCAGCCCCACCCCAGAGCCCTCACCCCCAGCTGGAGCCCTCACATCACCCAGGTACCCCAACCCTTTGTCCCAGTCAGGAGCCCCCTCCGGCCCCCTGAACTCCTAATTTCTGGCCCCACCCCAGAGCCCGCATCTCAGCCAGAGCTTTCACCCCCTCCTGCACCCCAACCCCCAATTTCGTGAGCATTCATGGCCTGCCATACAATTTCCATACCCAGATGTGGCCCTCAGGCCAAATAGTTTGCCCACCCCTGGTCTATCTGTTCCCTTCTGCAGCATTTGTACCTCAGTTGTATTTGTATTGTACGCCAAAAGTTGTTTGTGACGTGTAATAATTCATTAAGTGTAGAGAAAAGTATAATGATGAATTAATACAAAAGGGAAACACAAATATCATAAAATGTGCATTCACACAGCCTGATCCAAAGCCCATGGAATTCATTGGAAAGAATCCCAATGACTTCCCTGAGTTTTAGATAAGCCCCATCATGCACAATATGCATATACACATGGTGTGTTGTACTCTACATATGATGGGTGAAATCCTGGACTGTGACAGGGTGCTTGGCAAGAACTGCTGACTCAGCCCTCTGTCACGCCAGCTCCCATTAAGGGAAGTAAATTGGAGTTGGCTAGAGAAAACCTGCGCCTAATTGATGAAGGGGAGACAGCTGCCGGCCCAATTACCCTGGGGCTGTACAAAAGGCTGGGAGGAAGGAAGCCCGGAAAAGAGGGGGAGTGGTCCCTCCTGGGTGCAGACGCTACAACCCAAGCAGTGTATGGTGAAAAGGTGGTGGGAGCACAACCTGTAAATAAACGGCACCAGTGGTTACTGAACCCCAGGGTCTCCGAGTGACTTTGTCAGCACAGCAGGGGCAGGAGCCAAGAGGGCCCAACAGCACCCTGCTACATGAACTCATTGACGTGAGTGGGAGTTTTAACATTGACTTCAATGGAAGCCAGGATTTGATCTTGCAACTTCTGGAGAATAACCTTTGCTTTAGGATATCCAGAAAAGGGTCTCTCTTTTTATTTTCCCTTTGTCAACCAGGAGGTAATTTTAGGCTAGGTCTACACTACCCGCCTGAATCGGCGGGTAGAAATCGATCTCTCGGGGATCGAATTATCGCGTCTCGCTGGGACGCGACAATCGATCCCCGAATCGACGTGCTTACTCCACCAGGGGAGGTAGGACTAAGCGCCGTCAACGGGGAGCCACGGAGGTCGATTTTGCCACCGTCCTTACAGTGGGGTAAGTCGGCTCCGATACGTCGATTTCAGCTACGCTATTCACGTAGCTGAATTTACGTATCTTAAATCGACCCCCCCCTGTAGTGAAGGCCTGCCCTTAGTAACTCCACCTTAAGGCACTGATACTGAGATAATGATATCGACATTCCTCTTGACTGACTATTTTAAACTGGTAACCTCCTCTTCCGTTCCTATTCTCCCAAGTCCCTAGTCCCTCTTTCTCGAAAATGTATATTTTAAGAAAAAATAAAATCTGGCTCCCTCAGAGCTGATGACAAATTTCATGTTTCTAAAATTATTCAAATGAATATTGTACAAATGGTTTGTTACAAGCAGTTATATAAATATAAGATATAGCTGAATATGTAATACAAGGATCACCATCTACTGGAACATAAAAAAATGTTTTACTATTTATAAATACGTAGGACCAATAAAGTTGTTGCACATTTTAAATGGCTCTCGCTATACTGCTTTTAACACAGCATAGTTAATCCCTTCTGTAAAGACAGTGTGGTCTGTCTTTCTTCATCATACACCCATCACCACAGTTTCTAGGCATTCTGCAATTAATTAATTGTACCCTGTTCTCATTAAACTTAAATATGTTCATGAAGACAGTATAAACACATTCTATACTCTTCTTTATAATAAGCACATAACGTTTCCCATACTAATGCTAAAAATAATTCAAGGAATTGTTTAAGTAGAGATAACACTTTTATTTAAATCGAAAAATGCAGTTTTATGTCTTAAAATTTAAAAAAATGTTTTTATTTTATTCAAAATATTTTATGGGAAGTTTGATTTTTTTTTCAATAAAATTCTACATGAAATGAACATTTTCATTTAATTGACATTTTTGTTTTGATTTTTATAAACCAAAACATAATAATTTTTTGATCTGGGACTTCTTGCCATTTTTCCTTCGCTAAGGAAGGTTTAAAAGGGAAGAGAAAGAAAGGAGGAGAATTTTTTTTTTCATTTTTGAAAATCAGAACTAAATGAAAGCTTCAATTAGAAATTAAACACATTTTTGTTTCATTTCCATTGTTTCACTGAGCAGCTGAAAATTTTGTCAAAATTGGTCTGTGAAACATTTTGACAAGGCT
Organism: Terrapene triunguis; assembly: GCF_002925995.2. Classification (NCBI taxonomy): domain Eukaryota; kingdom Metazoa; phylum Chordata; order Testudines; family Emydidae; genus Terrapene; species Terrapene triunguis. The sequence continues at coordinate 10,380,948 of NW_020664435.1, read as the reverse complement.
GCATTTTTCAATAAAAAATAGATTTAATAAATTTCATATTTCCCTACATTTTATGATCTACCAAATGATGTATTTAGGTGTTACAATAATCAATATTTTAAAAAGAAAGAGAACGACATTACATCTGCCAACACCTCATTGAATTTTTAAGAAGATACCAAGCACAAACCCAACATAGTTTTAAATTTTGTGATCAGCACACATACAGTCCAGTTTGTCAATGATCAAAGGCTTCATTATACCTTTTAAGGCATGTACAATTAAGTTAGTGAGATGTAAATTGTGTTTGACTACTGAGAATAATAATGACAAAAATGTTTTTGAAACAAAAATGCTTCAAGAGCTAGCATTCACAGACTTAGTTACAGTAGGCAAACAATTTATTTACACAATATGAGTGAAACTAAAGACATTGATTACAAATGTATAATGGAAACAAGCTCAATTTTATGTTAGGAGCTTCCTTCAGTAAGATGTAAATCTTTAATAAAAGATGAAAAATTTATACGATCTGAAGATCCTCAGCTGGCATAAATCAGCATAGCTCCATTGATGTAAATGGAGCTACGCCAATTTTTACCAGGTATGGATCTGGTTCAACATCTTCTTACTCTTAGTTGTGCCTCTCTGGCAAACCATCTCATCAATTAGGGTCTACACATGTTTTACTACAATAGATACATATTTTAAAATGTGATTATGTTGTTGCTAGTGGTTTTCTTGCAATAGAGAGAAATGGCCTATTCAGTTTTGTTAATCATATGACATGCCTACTGAGACATACATGCTTCATGGGACAACACTCATTTCCGTATCGCTACTGTTCATGAATATAAAGAGAAGAAAATATATTAGAAAATATAAATGGAATTGCTAGTGTTACTGCTTTCGGTGGACTGCACCTCTGACCCTTCTTGGTCTCCCCAAGTGAACCCCTTCTAGGTCTCAGGCTATCACAGGAGTCCCTCACTTTCCATCCAGGTACTGGTTGGCAGTTCCATGTGTCTTAACTATGATTATCTTTGCACGTGTGACTTGGGCTCAGACCCTGCATTTCTGTTCCTTCCAAGACAATGACAGTGGTAATTAGTGATCAAACAGCTTCCTTAAAGTAAAGTATTGTTTATTTAGAACAAAAGCATTTTAGAGAAAGTGTATCTCAAAGCCAATAGAACGTACTGTATCTATATGTATTCTTCCCTAAGGCTTACCATTCCCTGGATGTAGGAGGACCAATTCTTTCAGATTCCTCCACAGTGCCAGCCTGTGCCAGCTTCTCTGCCTAGACAGCTGCTCACAGGTGAACCCCTTGCTATTCTCCCTCTCCAAGAATCTTTTTAACTCTTTAGTCTTCTTTTGCTTTCTAGTTCCCCACCTGGCAAAACAAGGTTTACAGCTTGTTGGAGACATGATACAGAAACTATTAATCTAACACCTGGCCCCTATTGTCTTTCTAATGTGTACCTACGTATTCTTATCTGGGAAGCTTTCCTGTATAGTTCCCATTGAAATCAAGCACTATAGGCATATAAAAAACATCCACTAACCCCCATACAAGTGAGATCAGTGCATTCACACTGGGAAATATTATAACCCAGAATAGAATAACTTCCCTTCACTGACCTGGTCATGTATAATGTGCATCCTATTATATCACTATTCATAGATTAACCCATAGCAATTCCTACCATAGTCATAACCTTATTACATTTCAGCTCCATTTCTTTCATAACCAGTAAATAGATCTGTATGTAACCATGCAAGACTGAAACACATTACAGAGCTTTCATAGGTTCAGTTGCTAATCTCATATTTTAATATGAGAACAAATTTCACATTTACAAATAAAACAAAGTCTAAAATAGCAGAAGTAATAAACATCACTAATATTATCCTGGGTTTCTCTTAATGAGACCTCCAAAGAAGTGATCACATTGCAAACTATGTTGAAGATGGCATCACAGTGGAAGACTAATCTTTGTTTATAGCTTTCTCCCCATCATATAGCCTGCAGTAACTGACATGCCTCAGCTTATCAGAATCAGTCTGGGAAATCTTTAGTGTTCTCTTGATGAGTACAAGAATGGCCATTAAAATGTTAAAACAAATTAGCGTTACCATAGTATTATAGATATTCCCTATAGTTAGTACACTTTTCACACCAGAAATACTGATAAGTGGGCCTTATTCTGCTCTTTCTTACACCAGTGGAAATCAGGAATAATTCCACCAAATTCATCTGAGTTACATTGGTGTCAAACTGGTATACCTGATACAGAATCAGACCCCGTATCCATTGTATGCTAAAAATATTAGAAAAAAGAACAAATAATTAGTCCTAGTATTTGCTATCATGTAGCCAACTGAATCACTCAAAAACAGGCTCAGGTGGACTATGTTATGAACTACGATTCTAAGGCTGGTGTTTGGAAAGTGATCACACCTAAGGGTTAAATCCTGTGGTCAGGGAAGTTTTCATGCTTACTTCCCCACGTTCAGTGGATCTCTGCATACAAGCAGGGCAGCACAATTTCTAACAAATTCCTATGGATCTGGCTGTGGGAGGGACAGTTTTACAGATCTGCACTTCAGAAACACATGTTTAGGGCTTAACAGCTAATCTTGTATCTAAGGGGATGCTTAAGTGTGCTGTCTTTGTTCAAAGTGTTTTAGTGTGTCTGCTAAATACAAACTATGCTTGATGTCACTACCTGAAGTCACAGTGAAAGATTCTGCTCCCCTACTCCCTACTCTGCAAGTAACCCTCTTCATTTTAATGGGACAACTTCCAGAGAGAGGGTGGCAGAACTAGCGCATAATAATCTTCCTTATTTGGAACGGCATTTTTAAGCAGATTTTTTTTTCCTTTTTGCTGAAATTTCAGGATTCCAGCAGATAACTGTAAAGGATTATTCCTTGATCCCAAATAATATATTAAAAATATAGCACAAATAAGACAACATGCAGGATACTTCGGTGATGGAGACTCTGGATAGTCATGTTTATGTTCACTAGGTATTAGAACAGGGGTTGGCAACCTTTCAGAAATGGTATGCCGAGTCTTCATTTATTCACTCTAATTTAAGGTTTCGCGTGCCGGTAATACATTTTAATGTTTTTAGAAGGTCTCTCTCTCTAAGTCTATATATAATATAACTAAACTACTGTTGTATGTAAAGTAAACAAGGTTTTCAAAATGTTTAAGAAGCTTCATTTAAAATTAAATTAAAATGCTGATCTTAAGCCGCCGGCCTGCTCAGCCCGCTGCGGGCCTGGGGTTCCGTTCACCTAGGCCGGCAGCGGGCTGAGCGGGGCCTGCAGCCAGAACCATGGCTGGCAAGGGGCCAGCAGCTAGAACCCCAGGTTGGAAGTGGGCTGAGTGGGGCCGGCAGCCAGGACCCCGGGCCGGCAGCCAGAACCCCAGACCGGCGGCGGGCTGAGCGGGGCCAGCACCCCAGACCATCAGCGGGCCAAGTGGCTTAGCCCGCTGCCGGTCTGGGGTTCCGTCCGCTGGCTCCTGCCAGCCAGGGTCCCGGTTGGCAGCCCCGCTCAGCCCACTGCCGGTCTGGGGTTCTGGCTGCCAGCCCCTTGCCAGCTGGGGTCCCAGCCGCCGGCGCCGCTCAGCCCGCTGCCAACCTGGTGCTCAGGGTGGGGGAGTGGGGATGTGGGGGATGCAAGAGTCAGGGCATGGGGTGTGGGGGGGCTGGGTATGTGTGGGGAGTGCAGGAGTCAGGGCAGGGGGTGTGGGGAGTGCAGGAGTCAGGGCAGGGGTGTGTGGGGGGGCTGGGTATGTGTGGAGGGTGCAGGAGTCAGGACATGGGGTGTGAGGGGGCTGGGTATGTGTGGAGGGTGCAGGAATCAAGGATGGGGTTGTGGGGGGGATGCAGGGGGCTGAGGTGCAAGGGGGTGCAGAGGTCAGGGCAGAGGGCTGGGGGTGGGTGGGCTGGGATCAGGGGGGTGCTCCCAGCCCCCTGCTCTGAGCGGCTCACGGCAGGGGGCTGGAGGGATATGCCCCGTTCCTAACCCCCTTCCTGCCTCCCTTCCCTGCCTCCTTACCGGTCTGAGCAGCGAGGGCGCTGGGGCTTCTCTTCTCCCCTCCCCCGCAAGGGCCATTGGCGGCAGAGAGGGAGAAGAGGTGGGGCTCCCTGCAGCACGCTGGCGGAAGAGGCGGGGGAGGGGGAAGCTTGGCTGCCGGCGGAGCCTGCTGTACAGCAGCAGCCGGCAGGAGCAAGCTTGCTTCTGCCCCCTGCTCTCGCCAGAGAGAGCGGTAGCCGGGGGGCGGAGAAAAGCGGGCTGGGTCGGGCAGGATTTTTAATGGCATGCTGCTGCCTGCTGGGGTCCGGCTCAGCCCGCTGCTGGGGTTCGGTAGCGGGCTGAGCGGGACTCCGGCAGGCAGCAGCGTGCCATTAAAAATCGGCTCGCGTACCGTCTTTGGCACGCGTGCCATAGGTTGCCGACCCCTGTATTAGAAGAAAAGCAGTGGGAAGACTTCTAGCATTTATTGAACAGAAAGCATGGCATATTTTTAGCTGTGTGGAATGCAACAAGATCCTTCATGTCAGTGCTATCTTGTTGTATGCCACCATAAAACAGGTAGGTGTTGTGTGACATGCCTTTCATGTCAGCATTTTGTATTTTGTTCTTTTCTCTGATATACAGTTTGTTTTTTCATAATCTGTTCCCATTTTTGTCAACCTACACTTTGACCTCATCATGGCAACTGTCAGAGTTTTCTTCTGATCTAAACTGGACTTAATTCTGGCTGAGTGTTGCTTCTTGTCTGTGCATTGCTGTGCTGTTGAAGATTGCTGAGTTCTGGTTTGGGGCACAGAAGTACAATTTCCCTTTTAAACGGACAGATCCTCATGGGAGCTGTGGCACAGGTTGTAGGTGGTTATTTTGTTGGGTTTTTTTTAGAATGATCTCCAGAAAGAGGTTGCTCCGAATGATCATCAGATGCTTAGCTGCAGATATTTCATTAAGACATTTGCTTTCTGAGATAATCTTACATTCAAAAATTATGTTAAAAGAACATGGAAGAAATAGTATTTGATCATGTAGTTAAAGACTTTATCATAATGCATATGCACAAGAGAGCTAACTTAAAGTTGTACAGGCAACTTTAATTCTCGCATTTGCTAACTTTTGAGTGTTTGACTTGCAATCTTAATGATGTTCTTTTAATACAGTGAAATTTAATTCTCTTGTGTGGCTAATTTCCTAGGTTTTTAGAAGAGCAAACTGAAAAATCAGAAATTCTGTCATGTGGCATCATATTGACATCCACTTTGTTCATCTGCAGGGTAGAAATCTTTAGGTCCACTGCATAGACCTATGCAACTGGAGCTAACAGAGTTACTGATTGCAGCAGTAGGTTGAAATCATCTATGTAGCTCAGCACTAGAGGGGAATGAGACACTTAGCCAGAGTGTTTCACAAATATTTGCTGACAGCAGAGGAATGGTGGAACTCTGGAATCTTGGGTTCTATTCCAAGCTGTGGATGGGAGTGTGCTCTCAGGGGCTCGGACTCTTCCACCTATTTCCCCCATTCTTATAGTGGGAATTGTTGGGCAATCTTAGTGTTACCAGCCCAGCTTCTAACAAGGATGTGTAAATTCCCCATTATTAAATATGCTCCTGAACAGTGTGTTCTTTAAACTACCCAGGCCAAATCTTCAGCTTGTGTAAATTGGCATAACTCCTTTAACTTCACTGGAGCTACACTGATTTACACCAGCTAAGGAACTTCGTAGATCTAATTCTGCACCAGTTTACAAAATGTGGTTTACATGGGATATAAATCTAGATAAACTTTGGCCCAGATTGTCCCTCATTTGACAGACGTTTAATTGCAAGCTCATCAGATGGATGAAATGCAAAGTATGCAGCTTTATTATTATACATGTTCTATTGTTGACATATTTAATTAAAAAGAAAATAGCTCAGAGTGGTAAAGAGCAGTGGTCACAGAGGTGTGCTTAGTGCTTCACTGTGATACAGTAATATTCCTAACAGGCACTATTTCAGATTACATTAGCTATTTCATGGCAGATGAACGGCGGGTTGCCACTTCCTTGGCCTTTTCTAATATTTTTAGACTCTTACCTAGTGCTCTCTCTCCCCTTGGGGGGGGGCCCATGTTAGCAAACAAGGAAGCAGGTGGAAAATTCAAGCACAAAAGGATGACGTAGGTAGACCTTTTGGATCAGTAATTAGATATTTTTTGTTAATTATTTTCAGTTGCATGGTTGCAGCAGTAGGTAGGGTCAAATGTTTGTGCTGTGAAAGCAGAAAGCAGCTCCTAAATTGTTACACTGCAAGATGATTCATAATGATTCACAATATTCTTCAAGGAATTTGAGAAGGAAATATGGTTCATATCCAGCATGGGTTATTTTCTGTGGGTCCAGACCTGAAGGAATGAGCAATGTCCCTGTAAAATTGTTTTGATCTTGTGAAAGTGTGATCAAACATAAGGAAGGTTTCCTTGGCCCTAACATGTCCTCAGGGACCAGAGCAGCTGCACAGCCAGATTACTGTTCCTGGGTATGGTGATTTACCTCATGCATCCCTCTGCTCTTTCATACCAGTCTTGTGCAAGACTTGCTCACCATACCCCTGTTTCTGAGTAATCAGTGTTGCTTAATAGAAAAATATGTAATGCATTAAATATAACACTTGTATTAGATTAGTGAATAGTTGGGACCTTATCGCTAAGCTTACATTTTGTATATTGAACAATCTAAAGCAGTGGTTTTCAATATTTTTTCATCTGTGGACCACTAAAAATTTGCAAAAGGAGGTGCTGACCCCTTTGGAAATCTTAGACATAGTCTGGGGACCCCCAGATGCCTGCGGACCACAGGTTGAAAACCACTGTTCTATGTTAATGACAGTCTTTTGCAGACCCCTTAGACATAGGCCACGTCTACACTTTCCGGTAGAACCGCACTGCTGCAATCGATGTAGCAGGTGTCGATTTATCGGGTCTGGTGAAAACATGCTAAATTGATGGGAGAGCACTCTCCCATCGATTTGTGTACTCCACCTCCCCGAGAAGAGTAAGGGAAGTCAGCGGGAGAGCATCTCCTATCAATCCTACGCAGTGTAGACGCCACGGTAAGTGGATCTAGCTACGTCGACTTCAGTTACGTGAATAACGTAACTGAAGTAGCGTAACTTAGATTGATTTACTGTGGCAGTATAGACCAGCTTATAGACTGCGGACTCTCAGAGGTCTCCAGAGCACAGAAAACCACTGATTTAAAGCAACAAACTTTGCTTGCTGGAATTATACTTGTAGTCTAAATTGTAAACACCTGATTAACCTGGGTTTACCGTGGGGAGACAATGATGAACCTAAACTATAGCAATCCTATTAGACCCCAGTATATTATTTTTGGTGTAGTCTTTCTTTAAGTATCTGCTTACATTATGAACTCAGTAAAATGCTCAACTGCACTAATATAAATGAAGAGAGAAAGGAATGGAATGAACTGTTTACCAAAAATAATGATATAAGCATATAAACAGAAATGAAAATCAACTCTCCAAGTTACTCTTATTTTGCTATCTTTGATAGCAATATAAGTGAATGATCTTGTAAAATCAGCATCTAAGGATATTTACTACTCAACTTTAAATTTAATATAACAAAATGTAAAGTGAATTTGCTGATGGATAAGAATAAGATATAAATACTTTCTTTTCGATTTTGTCTGTTCATATACCAGGAAAGTAAACTCAAAAAGAGGGTAAATATTTAAATACCTAGTATGTGCAAAAAAACCAAAGGTTTCTATTTCAACTAAAGCAAAAGAGGTAATTCTCCAGGACCTGGCAGCAAACTTTCATTTGTCTGCCCATCACATTCAACTCCTTTTTAAATACTCTAGGCCTCTTAGGGGCATGTCCACACTGCAACTGGGACGTGTGATTCCCAGTGCGGGTAAACAGACTTGTGCTAGCTCTGCTCAAGCTAGCACACTAAAAATAACAGTGTGCTAGCTTGACATGTGACGTGCCTCAGGCTAGTTGCCTGAGCTTGGACCTTGGGGGAGGAGGGGGCTTGAACTTGGCTACTAGCCACAATGTCCACACTGATATTTTTAGCATGTTAGCTCAACCAGATCTACCGTGAGTCTACCTACCTATGCTGGGAATCACACCTCACAGCTGCAGTATAGACATACCCTTATTCTTTGCTTTCGTGACCTTCCTGTTCTCAGCACACTACTGTTTCAAGCTGCTAATTTATCTCATTTGAGCTATTCCATACTTACTGCTTTCCTATCCTTTTGAAACTTTTTGCATTTAAAACTCCGATGTAAGTATCAGATTGACTTCATTGGGACGACTCTTGTTAGTAAAGGGTTGTGGAATCAGCCTCAGTTGATTTCAGCCCAACGTGCAAAATAGAATGCCAGTGCCAGCACTAATGCATTTCCACCTCTTACCTGTTCTTTCCTGTGTCACACTACCCTCTAGTAGTTCAATGTCTATTTTTCATGTGTATCTACCTTTTTAACTATTTGATCAGCTCTAGTAGTAACTGCAAGTTCTAATGGTTGTTCTGAGGCATATGAAATGAGTTTGTGGTCTAAGTCCAGTTCCTAGTTGTCCACAATACAAAAGTCATGGTCATAATTGGCACTATTTTTATTACTGGTATACTACTATTTATATCATGGTAGCATCCACAATGTGCTATGCACTGTTCAAGCATAAAATGTGATACACTATCTGCCTATATTCCCCGTCCTCTGCCCTGAAGGACTCATCATCCAGGAGACCTTTGTCAATTTCAACTGAGAGGCCAAAGAATGAATGATATTAAAGATGAAATATTCTCTCTCCCTCGTATGTAGTCTCTCTAAAACAGGGCAAAGGCACATAGATGATGCAGTTTGCATTGCAACTGCCAATGTTATTCCTCTAGCTAGTTGCTAGAGGGACTTCAGTCACTATGACACTCAGTCCTTCACCTTTCACCAGAAATGAATTAATGTTTGAAGCATGCAGGAGAGGTTGCCTGGCAGGTGTTAGTAACGTCTGTATTTTCATGTCAATATAGATTTTTTTTTTAAAGTGCCTTGGTTAGGCTTTTCAATGACAGGATTTGTTTTTTACTTTTCCCCCTTGTTTTCATTATGCAATCATTGTGGATTCTTTAGGAAGCTCTGCTACCCTTCACTGAACGGGGCTGGTCCAGAAGATGCTGTGAAACCTACAGTTGCCCAGGCCCCACAGGTCACGGAGACCCCAAAACTAGCACAGTGTTTACTGCTGCAGTGCCATGTGATGTGAAATACCATATGAGACACTATGAGCTGGCAGAGTTCTCTAATTATGACAACTTGACTTTTCTAGATAATCAGGACATCTGCCTGTCACGGTGCTGGCTGGTGCAAACTGTAGGAAACTTCCATCCATTATATTCTAACTCCCTCCACAAACACACACATGAGTTGTGGACAAATTACTTATTCTCTCTCCTGACACCCCTCCTTCTCCACTGTACCCTGATTTGCACGATATAGGAGTTTGGGGCAGATGGAGGGAGAAAGTCACAGACTGAATCTTGCCTCTTACAGACACAACTTGATGTGAACTATTTCGCAAATTGCAAGGGCCACAGATTTACTTCTACTTTAGCAAAGGGGCCTTTCTGCTGCCCATGATAAGTATGTGAAATCTAGTTTGGACTGAGATCTGCACCCAACTTGGGAGACAATATTCAGTGATTAAGAGAAATGAAATGTTACTTATAGTGTTACACCTACTTAAGTTGGAGTATATAGGCATAGTTTAGGAGACCTTGAATACTTTCATCTGAGGGGCCAAAGAAACAATTTTGACACAGGGAAGTAACAATGGCTCAGATTTTCAGTTGGCATAGTTTTTAATACTAAGGTACCCTGCTCGTGCCTGGTGTGAATGAGAATCTATACTAATCTACCATCCATCTGAAGTTTAGTCAATCAACTATTGTAGCTAATGATTCATCAGGATGTTGAAGGCTTTTAAGGTGACAGCAGGTAACTGTAGGACAGAGAGTGTCTCTACTCCCATGTTCCATTTAAAAAACAAGCTGGGAGCTCCCTGTTGCTGAGCCCCAGCAACACAGCTGGGACCCACCAGTGTTTCCCATGGGCTTCCAATAGAAGGAGGATTGGACGGATTAATGTAATCTCTGCAAAATACTGCTGTATTTGCAATGCCAAGGTGAGGTTGCCATGGACAAGCTTTATGCTGTGCAATAAAATCAATGCATCAGCATCCTCTTACCCCATGAATCTTCCTCATCAATCCTGCTGCAAAGAACATTTTTGACCCTTTTGTGCCCCCACCCATGGTACTTCTCTTAGGGAATGAGAAACCAGATTTTATCTGCATTGTCAAAAGGAAGGGAGGCCACAAAGAATTAGGAACTGCCAGAAATAAAAATAAAAGAGGCAAGAGAAACACTGTGAAATAATGAAAGCCAGAACCCTCTGTTTAATGCACAGGGATTTGAAAACCTACCCTTGCCTACCTCCTGGTGAACCTCTTTGGGGACTGAAAGAACAGAGAGATGTTTTGCCACCACAGCTGCTACAGTAAATGAAATGACTTTACTCTGGGGAGTAATACTAGGCAACAATCAAACAGCAACACAGCCTGAGCAAATCACTAGTCTCAACAGAGGAGTGGCTTTCATGCATGCCAGTATCACTCCCTTCACTCTCCTTTTCTCTCTAGCACATAAACTTGTCATTCTGTGCTGTGACATGCATCTTCACACTTTCTTTCCTTTTCTTGTTAAAAGGGTTGGTTTTTTTAGGTTTGGCAGAACTCCTGAATCACAGGTTGGGAGATCGTCAAAAAGAATCTAAAAACACTATATAGGAAAACAAAACCAATCTCTAGGGTCTAGAGTAGTCCCAAAATGCATACAACTCATTTGAGACTGTACTGTTGTTAGAATGTGGATAAACTCCTGATCTTATGGACCAGGGAGCATCCATAGTTTCATTTATTTATACACAAAAATCTTAAATGTTTGTTCTTTTTTCTAAATAGGATCCTGTGCTTTGTCTTGCAAAGTTATTTCCCACAAAATTATGGCTCAAACTATTTAGTGTGACACAAGGATACAATCAAGGAAACAACATTTTAAAAAAACCCTTCACAATAATTAAAAAATGCAGTGTATAGGGAACTAAAATGCATTTCTTACAAGGCAGTAAGTGAGGTGAGCAACAGCAACAAGGAAGTCACTCTCTGATTAATAAGGCAAATTAAAAGGAGAAGGGGGGTCTGGGTAAAAGGCAGACCCTGCCAAATCTTCCCAGTTTTTGGCTCCAGCCCCACAAATTGCACTACCTAAATGGAGAACAAGTCTTGCGTCTCCTGTTGGTCCAACGTGATTCACACCATGAGGCATCTAAGTGCAACAGTGCTGCAAAAATGACAATCCAGAACCCGGTTCCTGCTGGATTCTGCCAATTTTTAGCCCATTTCCCCAACTTTTCTGCAGAAAAAGAGAAGAAACGTAGACACTTCTCACATACAAATCGGGGGAAAGAGAGATTCAGGCACCCAATGCATCTTGGTTCAATAGAATCTCAGTTATCTGGATCCTGCCAGTTTTTGCCTACGCCACCAAAGTCCCATGGTTATCTATTTCCACTGCACCTGGCTCTGATGTTCTTGTGAGCAACAGCACTGCAGAACTCAGATCCAGTGTCCCAGGTGGACCCAGCTGGATTCAATTTCTGGATACACATTTTTGCAACATTGCTATATCACAATACATTGGGGTTGAGACTACTCTAATGGAGTAAGAGAAACTGTATACCCATTAAGTTTAGACAGTAAAACCAGAAGGGATGCAGCAAAAAAAAATAGGTGGATCCAGCAGGTACTGTTGCCAAATTAGAGTTTTTGCAGCTTTCTGTACTAGACTGCGTACAGGGAGAGGGAGTCAGACCTTTTAGGAGGAATAGTAGCAGCAACACTTATTCTCACTTTTAATGGTACAATTTGTAGGTTTGGGCCAAAAATTGGCAGGCTCCTGATGCTGGGTTTTTGCAATACTGTTATATCAGGGTCTAGGTTATTAAGGTGTAGTTTGGAATTGGGAGCCAGAAAGTGGGAGGATTTAGGTATTTGCAACAATACTGTGGGGTTTTTTTGGGGGGAGGGACTGGATTTTTGGGGGTTGAAATGGAGTCTATATTCTTATGTTCTATTTAGGAAATACAACTAAAAGGATTGAGGCCAAAAAAGCGCCTGGAAACAGGTTTTTACAGCTCTATTGTGTTGGGGTTCATTACAGCCTGGATTTTATTGGTGAACTCGTTCTTTAAGCACTCTCTCTCTCTCTTTATATATATATATATAGGAGTGGTGGAGGGGGTGTGACTGGCTGGATGCGGGAGCCTCAGCTGTTACCTTTCCGCTAGAAGGTGGAGTATTGTCAGATGAACACACACTCAACGTGCACCCCAGTCATTTGCAATCCCAGCTGCCCTTAGCATCCTCCCTTACCCCCAGCCCACCTTTCCTCCTGGGACTACGCCCCTTCTGCCCAGGGGGCCCGCCACACACGCCAGCCAGAGGCTCCCCGCTCCGAGGAAGGGCTGAACAAAGCGCCTTGAGTGCAAACAAACAACCCCCGAACCACGCGCCCGCCACCCCACGCGGCTGCGGCTCCCACGTCGTGCAAGGAACCTCCCCCGCCCCCACACATACAAACCCCTCCCCGGGTCTCTCTCGCCAGCCAATCGAGGGGGGGAATGGAGCGCGCGGCGGCTGCTAGCGGGCGCAGCCGGCGGGCGGGAGCTCCGGCAGCTGGTGGAAGGGGGGAGGCGCCGAGCTCTCTCGCTAGCCTGTGGGTGGCCGGGGAGACGGGCGCTTCCCGGGTTCGGCGAAGTCGCAGCGGCGCGCGCTCCCCCCTTCCCTCTCCCCCCGCCCTTTGCACTTTCTTTGCGAGCCGCCCTCCCGGACAAAGTTTGATGGAGAATTTCGCACCGCGCTGGAAAGATGCCGGTGATGAAAGGATTGCTGGCCCCGCAGAACACCTTCCTCGACACCATCGCCACTCGCTTCGACGGCACGCGTGAGTCGGGGGCAGCGGGAGCGTGGTGGCCCCTTCCCATCCCTGCAGCGGAGCCGGGGGGCTGCCGGGGAGAAAGAGGCAGAGCTGGATGTCGGTCCGGCATTGCATGCACCCCTCTCCCCTGGTTGTGGCGGTGCGGCTTGGGGGCGGGGTGGCTCTCAGCCCCTGGCTGGGAGGTGTCCCTGGTGTGCTGGGTGTCGGCTGGGGCAGCTCGCCAGTTACCAGGAGAGCGGGATGCGCTTGGTGCCTCTTTGGGAACTTGCAGGGTTATTCCCGGACTGCGGTCCCGGCCGCTCCCAGCTGTTCTCTGCATGGAAGTTGTAGGCTCAGGCTGCTGCTTCCCGGGGCTTTCTGCCCCTCTCAGCCGCCCTCGTGCCGGCTGCGTGGTACCGTACAGCAGGTGCAGCCCCCCTGAGAGTAGGGAGCGAGGAGAGATGCAGGCTTCAGACTCGGGATGTGGCTTTGAAAGTCTTTTTTTTTAAAATCTCTTTGACAAGATTTAAGCTTTTAATCAGGTTTTGTGTTGGCCAGACAGCTGTGCAGGGGGTTGTTGAATGAACGTCTGCGGCGGTTGAATGAATGAGTTTGGTATCGGAGTTGTGATTTCAGGACCCTGGACAGGTCCTACTCCTCTCCCTTTGCGCGTCACTTACCTTCCAGCTGTTCTGACTTTTAGTCTTACCACTTGCACCCAATTTCCTGCCCCCTTCCCTCCCCTCGGCTCTTACTGCTGCTCGGGTCAAGCCTGCTCAGCGGTTCCCTTGCGATGGGCTGCATCAATCTGTGGAGTTTGTTCAGGTGCGGGGAAATAATTTGCGACTGGAGGCGCTAGGCTGTTGTTTAGGGGCTCCCTGTACCTAATGAGATGTTAGTCGTTACTGTAGTTTAAACACACAACAGGGGAGAAAACGTTTCGCCAGCGTAAATCTCTTTTTCTTGGGGGTGGGGAGAAATCTGAAACGATTCATACTGGAGTGAAAATAAAATCTTTAAACTCATTTAACTTAGTTTTTCATTTTCTGCCAAACATTTTGATGTTTATATACTTTTAATCTTGTATCTATTGGCATATTTTTATTACTATTTTGGTGTTCGTGTGAGATGAAAGAACTGAGCTCAATTACTATATCAATAAATTGTAAAATCTCAAGACACATAGTCACACAGATAACTGCATGGAAACATAAAATCACGTTACAACTGTCTCTCTAGTCTGAGGGTAGCTTGAAAACATGATTAAAGGCTGCTTTAAATTTATATTCCATTATAAAGTAACTCTTAGAGTAGCTGTGCCTTAAAGAGCTATATCTATTTTGTTAGTGTATATGTCACAATATTCCAAATCTCCCCCGCTCCTTTTTTTTCAGTTAGAGAGTTTACAATCAACTATCCAGGTGTTATTGAGGAGGTTAATTCTTGCAGATTTAATGTTGTAAGGTTTTTGTACGTGATACTGTCACTTGATTGAAAAAAGAATCCCCCTCTGCTGTCTACTTAGAAACTCCCTACAATGGCTTCCAGTTCAAAGGACTGACCGCAGTGTGTGAGGAATTTACTAAAAAAACACTTCAGAGATCATTTATTTTGGGAGGTTCAAATTGGCTAAACTCCCTACTAGTGATATATAGGCTTTTAATTATTTACACATTACTATAAGAATAATTTTATTGTCTGTGTTAAGAATGACACCTTAGTGTTTGGGATGTTTATTGGGTTAGTTGAATCTTAAGACTAAGCACAATTTCTCATTAATTTATGAAGATTAAAAGAATTGCTGCTTAAATTTAGCTGTTCTGTTCAATTCCCTATCCTTTCTAGCAGCAACATGTAAAACAAAAGCATTAAAAGACATATATCTGGCACTTATTTGAGGTTTTTAAGAAGTTACGTTTTGTATGAGACCTGAAGAAGAGCTGTGTATAGCTCCAAAGCTTGTCTTTCTCGCTAACCAAAGTAGATCCAATAAAAGAGATTACCTCAACCTCGTTGTCTCACTAATGTTTTTGAAAGGCTTTTAATAAATACATTATGTTAACTCTTGACATCTTAGTGAATACATTCTGAAGTTTTTTTTGAGGAAAAAAATCTACATGACTAACTTATTTTAAAATAAGTTAAATATTGGCAATTAATGAACTTTCAAACATAGTAATACACTTTTGCACAAAGTAATGGGAAACATATTCTTGATGTCTCTATTGAGGAAATCCCCATTGGTTTCAGTGGAAGTTTTGCCTTTAAACAGGACTTTGGGATTTGGCTTCAATACCTGATAAACAGGCATTATTTAGAAGACATTATCATGGACAAATATATTTCTGCCTTTAAATGCTCCCAAAAATTCACAACAGAAAGTCTTATCATTGGCTGTGTATTACTGAGTGGGACTGATTGGGATGGGACTACATGTGGAGAATAGTACTATTTGGTGTAAAGGGGGCAGCATCTGGCTCTTAATTTACAGATCCGTAGTTCTCAACCTTTCCAGACTACTGTACCCCTTTCAGGAGCCTGATTTGTCTTGCATACCCCAAGTTTCACCTCACTTAAAAACTACATAATTACAAAATCAGACATAAAAATACAAAAGTGTCAGAGCCACGCTTTTACTGAAAAATTGCTTGCTTGCTACTTTTGTCGGTATAAAATTTTAGTTTGTGCTGACTTTGCTAGTGCATTTTACGTAGCTTGTTGTAAAACTAGCCAAATATCTAGATGGGTTGATGTACCCCCTGGAAGATCTCTGCATATGCCCAGGAGTACAAGTACCCCTGGTTGAGAAACACTGAGGTAGATAATGCATTTTTATATTATTCAAATATATCAATTAAAACAAATAACATAAGTTATTAAACTATATCTTTCCTTGAAGAATGATAATATAGATCAAGTGCATAACATGATACAATTTTAAATCTGCAAAAATAGTTTTTTCACTTTGAGGCTGATTTGATATGATCTAGTTGGCTTTTTTTAAATCTAAAATTAATTTGCAAAGTACTTATTCCTGTGGTGGTTTAACTAGATTTTTTTTTTTCATATAGAAAAAAAATGCTGTTTTGTAAAGTCTAGCGCAAGCTCTGGGCCCATATCTGCAAACTCTTAAGCAAGTGAGTAGGGTTACTCACCTGAGCAGTGTAGTAATATCAATGATAGTGCTAGATTAAGAAAAGTTACTCAATGTGTAACTCTTTATGGGATCAGGCCCTTCGTGTTTTTAAATATGATTATACATTTTATTTTGGGGTTGACATTCAATATATAACACAGGATATGTTACATAAACTACTTTGATTTCAGAGGTGACAATATTCTGTTATAAATATTTTTCTGCGTGTTTTGTTACAGTAATGATGTCTGTAGTTAACAGACCTCCTTTTATTTTAAGCCTTTGGGGAGGATATATTTTTGTTGTCATCAATGATAGACTAATCCACCAATGCATCTTTAATCCAGAGGAGAATTAATTCTAATTCTGGGCAACAGTGCAGAAAAGGATTCCAGAAAACACTGGAAAATATGCTTCACTTCGCATAGAACTTTATGAATGAGTTTTCATCATAATATTTCTCTTGGTTTTAATGTTGTACCAACTTACCCATATCATGAAATACACTGTGGGGAAAAAACAGAGAATCTAGAACATTTGTAGATAATGTGCACCCTCAAACATCAATGTTTAGTTTTATTATGTACTTTAGATACTCGGAACTTTCATGGTCATCATAATTTTAGTTGTATTATAACATCTGTGTTAGACTGAAATATAGACAATGATCATCAAACTATCGAATACATGTCAGTCACGGGGAGTCGGGGCACTACAGGAATTGCTCCATTCCTGATCCCCTGACAACACATTTATGCCCAAAAGCAGACCTCCTGCTGCCTCACATGCAGAGCAGGGCTTGCACACCTGGAGAAATAGGCTGCACCCCTTAAGGTGTGTAGTACAGGCATGCTCCCTCTGCATTCTGGAAACCTCCTGATGTTTCCCATGTGGTGCTGTCCCTTCATATTGCCACTGTCTTGAGGCTGTGCCTAGTGGGCACATAAAAACTGCCATATTGGATCAGACCAATGGTCCTTCGAGCCCAGGTCCCTGTCTTCCGACAATGGCCAATGCCAGGTGCTTCAGAGGCAATGACCAGAACAGGTAATCATCAAGTGATCCATCCTGTCACCCATTCCCAGCTTTGGCAAACAGAGGTTAGGGACACTTTAGAGCATGGTTTTGCATCCCTGCCTATCCTGGCTAATAGCCATTGATGGACCTGTCCTCCATGAACTTATCTAGTTCTTGTTTGAATCCTGTTCAAAACCCACAACTTGAACCCCACAATCTAGTAAAGCTCTCAGGAATTTCTCCACAAAACACTTTTTTAATTGGAAAATGCTGATTCATCAAAACTAAAACTTTTGTGGGAAAGAGAGGGTTAGTTTTAACAAATGTTTTTAGGAAAAAAAAGTTGAAAAAGAAAGATTTGATATTTTCAAAACATGTAATTTTGATACTTTAAGCAAGAAAAATTTCAGTTTTCTGGTTCAAAATCTTGCAAATTTTGAATTTTAAGCTCATTATAGTTTATTTTTAGTAATAAATGGTTGACATCAAAACAAAACACTTAGTTTTTTTCAGATTTTTATCTCTGAACTTTTTTCAGTCTTTTGATTTTTTTGGTCCTGTCTGTGATGGGATTTCCCCCCAATTTCAATTTTTTACAGATTTCAAAAACTGTTTCCCAGAAGCTCTACAATCTAGACTATATACTAGAAAAATTTTCACATCAGAGCCTGATGTTGCTGCCGCTTCTGTTGTGGATTCTTATGCTACTTTCCTGTGGAGCAAGGTTAAACTACATTTTAGTAAATGGACATGCCTAACTAAATTGTGCAGAAAACACACTATTTCTGTGTGATTTTACTCCCTAAAACCTCTCTAAAGATGAAAAACTGGAATTTTATAGTTGTTTTTCAGTGCTTTCTGTACCAAACGTTCTCAAATTCCTAATTAAATACACCTCTACCCGGATATAACACTGTCCTCAGGAGCCAAAAAATCTTTATAGGTGAAACTGCGTTATATCGAACTTGCTTTGATACACCGTAGTGCGCAGTCCCCCCCCCCCCCCCGGAGCTCTGCTTTACCGCTTTATATCTGAATTCGTGTTATATTGGGTCGCGTTATATCGGGGTGGAGGTGTATGTTTTTCCCCTGATTGCTAGCCCTGTAAACTGAATCTAGGATTTGAGTCAAGCTTGCTTACCATTAACTAACTGATAATGACCTCTCTGTAGGAGAACTTACACCTTCAGTTACACTGTTTTCTACTTACAACTTGATTAACACACATGCAGACTCATTATTGTCAACATGTTGGTAAACAAGAAAGAATAGACTCCAGCTCTTAGGTTAGATTTTGATTTGCTAGCAGGAATAAAAAGCAGTAAAATATTTTTTTCACTAAATGTAGGGAATGAGGCTACTGTGTGTATTATTTTTACAAATCTCATGTGCCACTCAAGTTATTTGATATTAACTTGCTTGACTGACAGGAGTTAAATCAAAAAAGGCTGTTAAGGGAGAAACCCACAGGAAATGAAACTATGACAGATATAAGAATCTTTGAGGAAAGGTGGCTGGGCCATCAATGGGGAAGAAACTACCTATCTGGCTTTGTGCAGGCTAGAATGGT